>NC_073312.1:23979814-24299457 GCF_027595985.1 Sorex araneus | reverse complement strand
GCCGATACTGTGTTCTCTTGGAGCCGGTCCCAGAAAGTGTAGTCGTGTCAGGTCGGGGTCACCCCATCTGATGGACTCAGCCACTCCTACCATGGGTGGCTCTTGGGAGTCCTCTGGGGGAGCCAGGATCTGTCCTTCGTGCTGGGGGGCAGCCTGGGACACACCCCCAGTTACCAGGCCTCCCCGCAGACTGCAGGTGCTCCGCCGCTCGGACGTCAGTCCTCCGTCATGCCTTGTACGGGCCTTTAGGATAGTTCTGTTTCACTTCTGTGCCCTCCTCGTTCCCTTGGTTGGTGGTGACACTCTGTTTTGTTTTTGTTTTTTTGGGTTTTTTTGCTTTTTGAGTCACACCTGGCAATGCACAGGGGTCACTCCTGGTTCTGCACTCAGGAATTACCCCTGGTGGTGCTCAGGGGACCACATGGGATGCTGGGAATTGAACCCGGGTTGGCCGCGTGCAAGGCAAACGCCCTACCCGCTGTGCTATCATTCCAGCTCCTGGTGGTGACACTCTGGTGGTAACTGGCCCGGGGGGGCGGGGGTCACACCTCTGGTGGCATTGCTCGCTGGGGTCCACTTTCCTTTCACCCACTGCTTGCTTGTTAGAGGGTGGCAGGCGCATCTTTTGCGCTGTGATATTCACTGGCCCTGGCACCCTGTGTGTGACCCTTACACATACCTGGTTGCAGTGTCGCTGGAAATCACTTGTGCAGGGGCCGCCGACAGAAGAGCTTCCAGGAACATGCCTGGTGTCATGGGGTGCTGGGAATCTGTTCGCTGGAATATGGTTTTTTTTGGCGGGTGCGGGGACGCACACCTGGTGATGCTCAAGGCTTAGACCTGGCTCTGTGCTCAAGGATCATTCCTAATGGGCTGTGGGGGACCATATGGGATGCTGGGAATTGAACCCAGGTTGGCTGCATGCAAGGTAAGCTCCCTAACTACTGTCCTGTTGTCCTGTGACACTGGGGATCTGAACTCATGGCCAGAGGCGTACAGGGCAGGTGCTCTTAGCCTGTGTACTGGTCCTCGGGGCTCCCTGCTATAGAGCCTGAATCCACTTTTTGTCTTCCTTATATGTCCACCCTCTTTCTTTCTGCAGCAGAAAATGTCAGTTCTCAGCCAAGACCATCTCCAGCATCTTGGAGGGCCCTGGGGGGGGTGTAACTGGGGACAAGGGAGGAACAACAGGAGTGAGCTATACTGGGCAGGAAGTACTTGGGGACACCAGGGTCATTGATGCGTCGTGGGGCCTGCTCTCCTGCGGAAAGCGGAGGCGGGCAGGAAGACAGCGTGGGGTCCCATCAGCCCTGCTTCCTGCCCTGGGCTTGGAGGTGCCCAGAGAGGAGCCGACAGCAGGGGGTCACGAGGATGCCACTTGTTTAGATTTCAGACACATTCCATTCCACGCCTCGCTTAGGACCCGCTGGCTGCCCTGTGCTCGGAGCCGGGACCTTGGCTGGTAAATTTTCTCGAGGCAGGAGCGTCACTGGATTCTTTCCTGTGCTGGGTCGTAGGCCACACGGACTCTTTTAGAAACTTTGGGGACATTTTTTAATTGTTCTGGGGGAGCCAGTGCCAGAAGAATGGCATTTCGGGGCCTGGTAAACTTGGGAGAACCACTCTGGGTCCTTGTGAAAGCGGGTGCTTGGCCCTGGCGTCCGAGAGCGTGTGCTGGGGCAGAAGCCGGCCCAGATCTGCCGACTCAGCGCAGGCCCGACGGGCCGACCAGCCACTCGGCAGTAGGGGCCGGAGGGACAGTATAGCGGTTAAGGCACTCACTCGCCTTGCACATCACTGATCTGAGTGCGATCCCCGGCACCCCATACGCTCCCCCTCACGGCCAGGAGCGCTTCCTGAGCTCAGAGCCAGAAGGATCCCCCCAAGTATTGCCGGGTGTGGATCTAGAACAAAACAAGAACATGGCAACACGGCGAAAGAGCTAACGAAGCCTCTGCTATGTTTCTGTTGGCCTAAGTCCCTTCCCGCTCACCAGGATCAGGCTACGCGGTGGGCCCCACACTCAGCCTCGCTTCTTCATGGGGACGGGAGCTCCGTCTCAGTGGCACCAAGGGGCTGTGTCTGGCTGTGGGGGGCCCTTGCAATGCCAGGGGTGGAGTCGCCCTCCTGCATGCATGCAGAGCATGCCTTTCAGCCCTGCCAGCCGTCTCCCCAAGCCCCGGCACTGCTTTTTTTAACCATGCCCTTTGTCTACAGGTGCCGAGCTCGTGCTGCCCGGCCCTGGCTTGGGGATACGCGAGTGCTTTGTCCATACCCCAGGCCAAGTGGACAATATGGCCAAGCAAGGCCCAGGGAGGTGGCCAGGACCACGTGACTTTAGTTTCCACTGGCAGGCGCCGGCCCGGATGTGCACCACGCAGGGTCAGCCCGAGGAGCTGCACATACAATACGGCGGTTTTAGTTTCTCTGCCCAGCAAGGTTTCTTTTTCCCTTCCAAACCCTGAGCCGCTTGGGCAGAGGAACAGTGTCGCATTCATCTCGGTGTCCCTGTGCCCCAAACAGTGCTCACAGCATCCAGAGGATGGGGTTCTTCCTTGGAAGAAGAAGTATGGGAAGCCAGAGAGGCCAGAAACCCGCGGGCCTCCTCTTGTGCTTTGGGGCCCCGAGTGCAGCAGGGGCCACGGTTCAGGTCGGTGGAGGCAATAGAAGGTTCCCTAGTGTTGTTTGGGAGCCACGCCTGGCAGTGCTCAGGGGACCATGTGGTGCCAGGGATGGAACCCAGGCAGGGCACGTGCTCCGGCCCTTGGGGCCTCTCCCTCCTCTGTTTCCTGTCTGACCGTGGAATTAGGAGAACTCTCTCCCTTCCATTCCCACCTGGCCGTGCTGGGAATAGAATTTGGCAAACATCACGGTTACTCATCCGTGCCCTGATGCGTAGAGAGCTGTCCCTGAGAAGGGTGCCTGGGTCCGGTCGAGATCATTCAGTAAGCAAAAGGGATCCGGCAAACTGAACTTGAACTTGGTCACTTGAGCATTCTGTTGGAGGGATTTCAGTAGCAGGTTCTGTGTTCATTTGGTTTTGGTGGTACCTCGGTGGTACCATGTGGTGCCAGAAATCAAACCTGGGGTTCCTGCATGCAAAGCACATGCTCTAGACATTTTGTTGTTTGTTTTGGGTTATATGTTTTTGGGTCACATCTGATGAGACTTGGGTTACTCCTGGCTCTGCACTCAGGAATTACTCCTGGCAGTACTGGAGACCATATCGGAAGCTGGCAATTGAACCTGGGTCGGCCACATGCAAGGCAATTGCCCAGCCCACCGTACTATTGCCCCAGTCTGCTGTAGGCTTTCGAACCATCTCCGCAGCTCCAAAACGTGAAGCATTTCCACTTGGACATAAGTCCTTTCTGGCAAAGGAGAAAGGACTCCTGTCGCCTTTGTGTATCGAATCCTGCCTACCCCTCCTACCTTTAATAAAAATTTTTTCCCCTTAAAATTGCTGTTGTGTCATTCTTTAAAAAAAAAAGCTTTCCCCTTCCTTAAAAAAAAAAAAAATTCTGCTTCCCATCCCTTTGTTGGTGTGACCAGGATTTGCACCCTCGTTCCCCAGTGTTACACACTTTCACACAGGCCTGGTGGTAGCCTGGTGGCATTCACGTGCTTTGGTTGTGGCGCCAAGGAACCCAAACAGCGGAGCTGCCGGATTGCGCTGGGCGGGGCCCAGGGGGGGCGCACAGTCTGCCGCCCCGCAGAGAGGGGGCTGGGGTCCCTTCCGGGAGCGCAAACAACGAGGAGGAGCGGGGGTCAGGGGCGCAGTTCAAGGAACTCAGGATGCTGAAGTGCCTTTCGTTCTGTTGCTTTTCCAGGATAAGGAAACCTGCGTGGGCACCAACAATCAGAGCTACATCTGCGACACGGGACACTGCTGCGGCCAGTCGCAGTGCTGCAACTACTACTACGAACTCTGGTGTAAGCCTCCGCCCGGGGCTGCTGGGACCCCAGGGCTGCGCGTCTCTGCTGGCCGCTAAACTCGGGCCCGTCAGGCCTCTTCTCATTCTCACCAGTAGCATCTCTTTCCAGGCTCCAGAAACAAGATGTTTTGTTTTGTTTTATTTTATTTTGTTTTGTTGTCAGGCTGCTCCTGGCATAGTGCTCAGCGGGATTGGGGGGTGGGGGGGTGGGATGGAACCCAGGCCAGACACCAGCCAGGCCCGGGCTCCGGCCCATTGCGCTGACTCCTCTGGGTGAGAGCCTGCTTGAGCTTCTGCCTGGGGGGGCTCAGAAGTCCTCTCTAGGGGAATGTCATGCCCTCTCTGGGCAATGACAGCGACTCGGGTTCCTCCCGGGGAGCCAGCCCAGCGGGCCAGGCCGGTCCCCGCTGCGGAGAGGAGCTGTGACCGCTGAGTGGGCCTCTCCGGGTGGCGACGGGCCACATCCTCACCAGTATCCCAGAGAGCACCAGGGGCTGAGCCGGTTCCCGAGGATTCTTTGAGAAGGAATACTCGTTCTGGGGGGGCCCCCTGCCCATGGAGGCCCCTGGGAGAGAGAGGGGGATTCCAGCACTCAGCCCCCTGTTTCCTCACCAGTTCTTTCTGTCTCTGTCTCTATTTTGGGCCACACCCTGTAGTGCTCAGGGCTCACTCCCAGCGGTGCTCGGGGCCTTGGCACTGTCGAGATCTTCCCCGGCAGCTTCTCCCGCTGCTTGTCCGCCCAAGGCCACAGGACATCCTCCTCCTTAAGCCCTGGGGTAGGCAGGCGGAGGCCGGGGCAGTGCCACCTGGCTCCTGGGAGCAGCGTGGCCGTGTCGCTGCTGCCTCGTCTGTCCTCTGACCTCGGCTCTCCCACAGGACCCTCTAGGCGGCTGCACGGGGAGGGTGGAGGGTGCCGGCCTGGCTGTGTCCCCACGTCAGTCTCCTGGGAGGGGAAAGGTGGGCCATGTGCCTGGCTCATTCCCCCCGCCCCCCGCCTTGTAATATTCTTAAATTTATGGCTTGGGGGCCACGCCCGGCGGTCCTTGGGGCTCCTCTCCACTCTGTGCTCGGGGTTGCTTCGAGCAGTGCTCTGGGAACCGTCTGTGGCAGCCAGGATCAAACCGGGCCTCCTGCATGCGACGCAACACCTGCGCCCTGCCCCCACCCGGTGCCTCCTGCAGCTGACCGCAGGCCTCTCCGCGCCCCCGCCAGTGGACACGCACACTCCGGGCTTGTTGAGCACTGCGTCCCCACTGTCCCCATCGCCATCCCTGGCCTGGCCGCTGGTGGTCAGCGGCAGCTGGAAGGGCTGTAATTTGGCCAGGGAAGGAAGCTAGACTCCGAGCCGTGGGAATCCCTCCCTCTGAAACGCAACCGTGTCTGAGGGCCCGAGGGAGTGTTCTGTAAACAGGGCCGCTCCCTCCCTCCCTCCCTCTCCAGGCCTGGGGCCCGCTCTGCCCTTCTGGGAACTGTGGGGTCACTTAAGTGCAGGTTCCCCGCCCAGTGGCGGACACCGGCTCAAGATGTCCCCGCAGCCCTTCCACACGTGTGGGCAGCAGTGGGGTCCAGAGTGGTCATTGCTGATGGTGACTGGGGTGGGTGGGAGGAGGCGGGGTCAAGGGGGTGCGGGGTGCGGGGGGGGTACACAGGGTGCCAAGCAGGTGGACAGACCGTATTTAAATGTTTTAAAATGGAGATAACCACTGGGCTCAGATTTTCCCTCCCACCCCTTGTTAAAACAAAAGTCGAGGCCAAGCTGCTAAAGAGGCCACGGAGACAGAGTTGGTTTCTCTGGGGCCCAGCCCAGGTGGCATCAGTTGCGGGGCCCTGCGGGGAGCGGCAGGCTCAGATCCACGGGGCCTCGGCCCACGGGTGGGGCAGATTTTGGCACTGAGGCCACGGAGGCCGGGAGGCTGGGAGGCAGTCGAGACCCTGGCCCCTGGGTCTGTAGACTGCCTGTGCGCTCAGCAGTGCTCAGCTGGGGCAAGGGGAGGCCAGAGTCTGCGTGCGGAGAGCAGCCCTGCCGCCACAGGCGCGGTCCCCGTTCTGGAAGGCCAGAGCAGACTTTCCTCCGTGCCCCGGGGGGCTGCTGCAGGAGCTGGCTGCCCTGAGCCTGGCTTCCCAGCAGGCGGATGTTGGGGTGCTGGAACAAGACTCCTCGGGGTCTCCTCAGCTTTTGTTCCTTTGAGCCCCATCCCCGCAAGCTGCCTCTCAACTTCGCTTGCACTGTGAAAGGCAGGGATTTGGGTTATTCGTTTGGTTTCTTTCTTTCGGAAGGAAAAAAGCCGGAGCCAGGAGATCCTTGGTGGAGATCCCATCTGACAGAGCACTTCCTTACCCAGAGTTGCCCACGAGGAAGGAAAATGGGGGAGAAAGTGTGGCTTTCACTGGTCTTTTCACTTCTGCCAAGCTGAATTTTCAAACCATGTGCTACGGACTGTTGTGTGTGTTGTGAATGCCTGCTGTTATGTGTGTTGTGTATGCCTGCATGCCCACCCCCCCCCCCCCACACACACAGAGTTCTTGATTCCCTGATCGAAGTAAACCCAAGAATTTGCAATTCTAACGTTTATTACTGGGCGCTGTGGCCTCTGGAAGTTGAGCCTGGCCTTCAAGGCTCTCTCCTGGCAGGGTCCCAGAGTGACTGTGAGCATTCAGAGGAGAGTTCGCTTCCTCTGGCAGGACTCTGGCAGGCTGTGTGGAAGAGGTGGCATCTGAAATGGGCCATAAAGCACGGCAGAGGCCTCAGTCCCGCAGAGGGAGGAGTGGGCGTCCCCCCCCCACCCCCAGGACGGCCTGGGAACACAGGAGTAGCGGTGCAGGCCCAGTGCTGTGGGCAAGAGCAGAGAAGCCGGCCTGGCCTGGGCGGAGCTGGAGGTGCTCGTGGCCACACACTCTCCCACGTGCTGCGCACTGAGCGAGGCCGTCTTGCTGAGGAGCACTGCATTTCCCTCCAACAGCACCTGCCCCGGTGCCACCTCTAGCTCTGGTGTCAGGGCCCAGTCAGGCAACTTGATTGGTCGCATCTGGGAAGGAGGAGCTGTGTGCGACTCCAGAGCTGCTCCCCTTCCAGACCACCGGGTGGACTGAGGCATAGAGTGTGCTTGTTCGTGCCCACCTCAGCCCGTCTCCCTGGACACGTGAGCACCGAGGGCGGCCAGCCACGGGAGCAGCGTGGATCCGGGTCTCCCAGCTCCCGTCCTGGGCCTTTCTCCCCACAGACTGATGTAGAGATAGGTCATCTAGGGTAACTTTCCTTCAGCACCATTTCCCCCCATTTGGGGTGTTAGTTGGGAGAAAGGGAATGTTTCTAGAGCAAGCAGGTTCCTGGTTTTTAGCAACCTAACACTGCTGGCTTTCTTTTTGGGTGTTTTTTTTTTGGGGGGGGGGAGTCACACTCGGCAATCCTCACGGGTTGCTCCTGGCTCTGTGCTGAGGAATTATTCCTGGAGGTACCTAGGGGACCATATGGGATGCCAGGGATTGAACCTGGGTCTGCAGCGTGCAAGGCAAATGCCCTACCTGCTGTACTATCACTTTGGCCCCACATTGCTGGTTTTTCACCTGCTACCTAACTTCCTTCCTTCCTTCCTTTTTTTTTTTTTTTTTCTTTTTAGGTCACACCCGGCGATGCACAGGGGTCATTCCTGACTCTGCACTCAGGAATTACTTCTGGCGGTGCTCAGGGGACCATATGGGATGCTGGGAATCGAACCCGGGTCGGCCGCGTGCAAGGCAAATGCCCTACCCGCTATGCTATCGCTCCAGCCCCTTCTTTGTCTTTTTTTAGGAGGTCGCTGGGGGTTGGGCCACACCCAGCTGTGCTCAGGGATCACTCATGGCAAGGCAAGTGCCCTACCGACTGTACTGTCTCTGGCTCAGATCCTATACAGTCTTTCTTTTTTTTTTTTCCTATACAGTCTTTCTCTCCCCAAACCAGACCTTTTCTACGGTGGCAGTGTCAGGGGCCCCTACGGAGCACTTCAGTGGGGCAGGGAGGTCCCCCGTCACTCTGTGGGAGAGAAGGAGATAATTTACAGTCTGCTTTGGCTTTTCTAAGGAGGAATTTCCTGCCCGTGGGGGAGTGGTGTTTTCCCTGAGAGTTTATAGCGGACTCTGGGCACATGACTCAGTTCCTACGCTGGATTGTCAGTGTTTTTAAAAAACATGTTTTCCATTTTGCTTAGCATGACAAATGCTTCCTACCATGAGGTCACGGGTTTTGAAAATTGGAATGTGGTCTCTGGGTAGGTGTGTGTCTGGGGGCAAGGTCTTTGTCTCTTTTCATTAGGGTTCCCTTTTCATTTTTTTTTTTGTTTGTTTGTTTATTCTTCCCCTTCCCCCTGTTATCAGAGTGACCAGGGTCTCATACACTTAAGATGCAGGGTATAGGGTCCTCACTCTCTCTGTGTGTGTGTGTGTGTGTGTGTGTGTGTGTGTGTGTGTGTGTGTGTGTGAGAGAGAGAGAGAGAGAGAGAGAGAGAGAGAGAGAGAGAGAGAGAGACTTGGAATCGCAGTTGTCATGTGGAGTGGAGGAGTGGAGTGTGTGTGTGTGTGTGTGAGAGAGAGAGAGAGAGAGAGAGAGAGAGAGAGAGAGACTTGGAATAGACTTGGAATCACAGTTGTCATGTAGAGTGTAGAGATCTCACTCTGTGTGTGT
The DNA here is from genome assembly GCF_027595985.1 of Sorex araneus. NCBI lineage: Eukaryota > Metazoa > Chordata > Mammalia > Eulipotyphla > Soricidae > Sorex > Sorex araneus. Next base: position 24,290,862 of record NC_073312.1, on the reverse strand, counting down.
GTGTGTGTCACTTGGAATCACAGGTGGCATGTGGGGTGTTGCCAGGGATAAAATGTGCTAACTTAGCCTGTAAGGTAAGTGTACTACCACCAGGCCACATCCCTGGGCCTACAAGCCTTGCTTTTGAAATCTGTCCTCCTCGTTGGAGAAATCTAGAGGGGAAAAAAAAAGGTTTGTACATCTCAAGGGGTCTGGTCTAGATTTCACACAGAAACCCCCACATACCCCGCTAAAATTGGGGAGAACCTGCTTTGATGAGATCATTCCCCGGCCAATCTGTACTTGTGAGGATCAGTCAAATCTTTTTCTTTCTTTCTTTTTTTTTTTTTTTGCTTTTTGGGTCTCACCCGGCGATGCACAGGGGTTACTCCTGGCTTTGCACTCAGGAGTTACTCCTGGCGGTGCTCAGGGGACCATATGGGATGCTGGGGATCGAACCCGGGTCGGCCGCGTGCAAGGCAAACGCCCTACCCGCTGTGCTATCGCTCCAGCCCAAATCTATTTTTTTTTTTATTTTGGACTCACTCCTTGCTGTGCTCGGGGATCACTCCTGGTGGAGCCGGGGGACCAGTGAGGTGCCGGATCAAACCAGATTGGTCCCTTACCCTGGCGCTATCTCCCCACCTCCAAGGATTCTAAATAGAAAATTATAATGACAAAGCAGATGTTTTAAAATACATGTACATGTAGCACTGGTAATGGAAACAAATAGAAATTTTTCAGGACAAGAGAAAGAATAGACCATAAATCTCAATAATTTGCTTTAGAATTTATTTTATTGATTTAAAAAAAAAAAACTGGAGCGATAGCACAGCGGGTACAGCTTTTGCCTTGCACTTGGCCAACCTGGGTTTGATTCCTCCATCCCTCTGGGAGAGCCGGGCAAGCTACCGAGAGTATCTCGCCCGCACGGCAGAGCCTGGCAGGCTACCCGTGGCATACTCGATATGCCAAAAACAGTAACAAGTCTCACAATGGAGACATTACTGGTGCCCGCTCGAGGAAATCAATGAACAACAGATGATAATTTTTTTTTTAATTGATGAAAACCATTTGTTAAAAAAAGAAAAAAAAAGGGCCAGAGTGATACCACAGCAGGAAGGGCATTTGCCTTGCACACAGCCAACCTAGGTTCTATCCTCGGCGTCCCATATGGTCCCCTGAGCACTGCCAGGAGTAATTCCTGAGTGCAGAGCCAGTAGGCCCTAAGCTGGGTGTGACCCAAAAGAAAAAAATAAATAAAAGAGAAAAAAAACACAAAACGTAAAAACAAACCATTCTTTTTCTTCCTAAGACAACTCTTAGAAAAAAATTAGGAAAAGTAGGCAAGCAAAAAACTGCAGAATCTACTATTAGAGAGTCCACTGTGTTATTTAGGAGGAAGCTGGTCTTCAGCTCCATGGCCATCGTCTGGGGGGGGGGGGGGGACACGGTTTGGACCGCACCCGGCCTGCTCCGGGCTTCCCTCAGCCTGTGCCGAAGGGTCATTCCTAGTGGAGTCGAGGAGTCAGCCTAGGTCAGTTACCTGCAAGACACATACTTTACCTACTACTACACTGTTTCTTCGTCCCTTGTACTTTCCTTCAAAGTTAAAAATTGGATCCAAAAACATACCTAGAGTGCCAAGAACTGAACATGGAAAGGCAGACACTCCGGCTGGGCCCTCCCTTTGTGATTCTGCAGCTGCTTTTTTTTTTTTTTCCTTTACTTGCCACACCCAGTGGTGCTCTGGCTCCAGGCGCTGTGCTCTGGGATCACTCCTGGGAGGGCTGGAAGGATCACATGGGTGCTGGTGATCGAACCCAGATCGGCCATGTGAACTCGTTCTACTATTGCTCTAGCTTCTTCCCCACATGCTATTTTATACTGTATTGTAATGTGTTTGTTTCTTTTCCTATCAGAAAGATCTTTATATGTCGAAAATGGTATCCTTTGCGTAATTTTAAGTGATTCCTATTTCAATATATGTTTTCAGAGAATGTACAAGCCTGTCCACAGTGTTATCCTTTATTTACTTTTAAATATTGTATGCTTTATTTTATAACATTAAAACATTTTTTAATTGAATCACAGACACACAATTACAAGGTTGTTCATGATTGGGTTTCAGTCATATAACCATCCCTTCACCACTGTACACTTCCTACCACCAGTGTCCCCGGTTTCCCTCCCACCCACCACCTACCTGCCTCAACAGGCACTTTTCTTCCCCCTCCCCCCACTCTTCCACTCTCCCCCCTCCCCTCTGGGGCATTATGGTTTGCAATACAGATACTGAAAGGTTATCCTGTCTATCCCTTTACCTACTTACAGCACTCAGATAATTCTTAAATCTAATACTCTAAAACACTATTTTACCTTCCCATCTTCCCCTCCTACATGTGTGTTTGTATATGGATACTCTTTAAAACAAACTTGCTCATTAATCAAAGAGGAATGTTTAGAAGCCTTTCCTGCGTACTCAGAAGACTGAGGGGCTGTCCTACTGGGGTTTGCTAAATTCCTCTGAGCATGATCCAAGAGAAGAGGGTGGTAGAGGAGAAGAGAGGGCCGTCGGCCTTTCCCCCACTTTCCCCTTGCCTAAGCTCCTCCGCCTCTCCCCAGAGCCGACCGGCCGGAAGAAGGGGAAGCTGCCGCCACGGGCCAAAGGGGTCAAGAGTAGGTTGCGGGTGGCAGCCGAGAGATTGTATGCAGAGGAAGTCATTTGTCCTCTCAAGGGAGGAAGTGAACTGAGGCCGTTAGGATTTTTTTTTTCCCAGCCTCTCCCATTAGTGACTCTTGGAGGATGCCTGATAGAGAAAAGCTCTGGTCTTGACGGTGATGGCTGAAGGACACGAAGAATGCCTTTATCAGACGGCTCCCCTGAGGCCCCTTCCAGCCAGGAATCTGTGGAGATTTCCTAGGGCTCTTTGCAGTAGAACAGTTTGGTGTTAGCAGCAAGCCCTGCGCTTGGGGCCATGCCATGATGGGCTGGAAGCTGGCTGGCAGGGCACAGGGTGGGTGGAGCGCAGCTTTCGTGGAAGGCAAGTGCGTGGATTGCGTCCCGGTGCTCGGCCGTGCTGGAGCTCATGCCTTCTCCCCCGGTCCCTGCAGTGGCCCCAGAGTCAGTGACCTCCTTTACAGCCATTGCTGCATCCCTGCCCTCTTCTAGCCCATGTGGCATTCACACTGGTACAAACTTAAGAAAATTAAACCTTATTCTGGGCCAGAGAACTAGTACAGGGGTTGTATGCAGCTGACCCCAGTTCCATCCCTGGTACCACGTGGGGTTGCCCAAGCTCCACCAGGAATGATTCCAGGTGGGATCCAATTCCCCTTCCTCCCCCCAAAATGAGAAAATTTAACATTTATACGTGGCATATAAAGAAACAAAAGGAATGAACAATGGCACATAATAGCAAACCCATTCAGGGGCCACAGTGATAGTACAGTGGGTAGGGCGCTTGCCTTGCAGCTGACTTGGGTTCAAAACCCCCCAAATCCCATATGGTCCCCTGAGCATTGCGAGTATGGCCCCAAAAACACACTAAAAGACAACTCCAGCAACATAACCGAGATTACCAAGAGGCCCACATTAGCACGACGGTACTATGTATCTGTGCAGAAGGGCTGGAGAAATAGCTCAACAGGCTGGAATGGATGTTTTCCTTGGGGGAGGCGCAGGTTTGGTCCCCCCGAGCATCAACAACCAGATATGGCCCAGAACCCGAGAAGGAAGAACATGAGCACCCAGGCTGGTGTTCACCGGGTGCCCCCTGCCTCCCCCTCTGCCTCGCCTCGCAGGGTTCTGGCTGGTATGGACCATCATCATCATCCTGAGCTGCTGCTGCGTCTGCCACCATCGCAGGGCCAAGCACCGGCTCCAGGCCCAGCAGCGCCAGCGTGAGATCAACCTGATCGCCTACCGGGAAGCGCACAGCTTCTCGGCGTTGCCCTTCTACTTCAGTACGTACCCTCGGGACGCGGCGAACCCGCGTTTCGGGGCGCCCTGTTCTGGTGGGCGGCGAAGGGTGTTAGAATGGGGGGGGGAACCTCCTGAGACCCAGCACTCGCGGTGCCCCAGGGCTCCCGCGACCGTGCGGCAGATGCGCGGGGCTGCATTTCGGAGCATTCAGTACGTACCCTCGGGATGCGGCGAACCCGTACGTCGGGGCGCCTTGTTCTGGTGGGCGGGGAGGGGTGTTAGAATGGGGGGGACCTCCTGAGACCCAGCACTCCAGTGCCCCAGGGGTCCCGCGACCGTGTGGCAGATGCGCGGGGCTGCATCCCGGAGCATTCAGTACGTACCCTCGGGACGCGGCGAACCCGCATGTCAGGGCGCCCTGTTCTGGTGGGCGGGGAGGGGTGTTAGAATGGGGGGCACCTCCTGAGACCCAGCACTCGCGGTGCCCCAGGGGTCCCGCGACCGTGCGGCAGATGAGCGGGGGTGCATCCCGGCGCATTTCGGAGCATCCCGGCGCGCGCGCATGCGCTCTCGCTCACGGCCGCTCAGCCAATGCGCGCGGTCACCGTGCGGTGCGGGGCGGCGCGCTTAGGTCCGGGGCGTTTGGTGACAGCCCACCCCACCTCCCCATATGGCTCGGACCCGGTCGGATGAGGTTGGCTGGCCTTTCCAGACCCCCACCAGTTGCGTTCCGGAGAAGGTCCTCTGCTTCTTGCCTAGATCTGGGGGTCGTGTGTTGGACAGGAAGTCGGGGGACCCTGAGCCTGACGGGAAGAGCTCCTCCCAGGCGGAAGCCAGCCCCTGGTCACCCCTGACCGCCCCCAATTCATGCTCGCTTCCTACCCGGAAGCGACTTTGTCCATCTGCCGGCGCGCAGCGGGACCCCCTGCTCCAGCCCCCTGGGGCACAGCCAGGGGTGGGCATCTGGGGTGGGGAGAGGGTCTGTGCGCCGGGAGCCTGGCGGGGTGCCCCGACGGTGGCCAGTGCGGTGATTTCTCCTCCTGCCTCTCCCCTTGTAGGGTTTTTGCCAAACTATTTACTACCTCCTTATGAGGAAGTGGTGGACCGGCCTCCGACTCCTCCCCCGCCCTACAGTGCCTTCCAGCTCCAGCAGCAGCTCTCGCCCCCATGCGGCCAGGCGGGCGGCAGCCCCCCTGCCGCAGCCGAGCCCAGCAGGGACCCCCCGGGGGTTCAGGGCAGCCCCCGGGCAGCGCCCAGCCGGAGCAGCACCAGACCCCCGAGCACCGCCGACCCTGAGCCCGTCGACATGCCGGTCGCCTTGGCCGCCGCCAAGCCCCCCGGCCAGGAGCCCAGCGGCGCGGCCAGCCCCGGGGCCAGCCTGGACACCGAGTCCGGGAACCCCGAGGAGGAGCCGCTGCGGGACCGCGGCTCCGAGCCGGGCGGCGCCCTCCCCGACGCCAAGGACAAGACGCCGGGCCGCCACCGCCGCTTCACTGGCGACTCGGGCATCGAGGTGTGCGTGTGCAACCGGGGCCACACCGAAGACGACGACGACGACCTCAAAGAGTTCAGCGCCCTCATCGACGATGCGCTGGACGGGCCCGTGGCTTTCTGTGACAGCTGTCACGTGCGGCCCCCCTGCGATGAGGAGGAAGGTCTCTGCCAGCCCCCCGAGGGGCAGGCCCGCGAGCCCGGGCACCCGCACCTGCCCCGTCCACCCGCCGGCCTGCTGCTGAACACCATCAACGAGCAGGACTCCCCGAACTCGCAGGGAAGCGGCTCCCCCAGCTAGAGCAGACCCTGCCTGGCCCCCCGGGAGCCGGGCGGGGGCGCGCCAGCCCCCCACCTGGAGCAGCAAGAGAAGCATTCAGTGATGTTCCCGAGAAGGTGGCCCAGCCGCTCTGTTCTTTGGTTTTTGGTGTTTTATTTTGGTTTTTTTTTCCCCCCTCTCTCCTCTCCTGCATTTTTCCTCATCTCCAGGCGCCGCTGGGTGGGTCCGGCCACCTCCCCGCCCGGAATCTCAGTATTGTGGAGGGCTGAGAAGTCGGTTCCGTGACTCATTCCTTACCCCGGCCGCCTTCCCCACCTCTCCCAGTTTCAAATTGTATCTCAGAACTTGCTCCCTGGAGAGTGTGTTGCGTGCGTGTGTGTCTGTGTGTCAGAGCGTCCGAGCCCAGGAGGATGGGCAGAGACGGTGCCCAGAGGTGCCTCTTGGCAGAGCTGCGGTGTGTGCTCTGGCTGTGTTCCGGCCAGGAGAGGTGGCAGCTCTGAGGCCTGGGTGAAGAAGGGGGCCCGCAGAGGCGTGGCCCGGGTGCGCTCACCCCGTGCCTCTGCAGAGCCAGCCCCTGGCTGACCCTCGAAGGCAGCTGGGGGTCGGCCTGCTCCCTGCGTCCAGGAGGGGCCCCTGCCAGCAGGTTCTGGCTGGTGGCCACCCAGGAGATAGATTTATTTCACTGCCTTCTTTTTTGGATTTTCTTTTTTAAAAATGAAACAAAAGCGAGCTGAAAACAAGGTCCTTCCCGCCGGGGAGGCTTCACCCAGCCGATCATCGTGGGATGGAGAGGCGAGCACTGTTCCTGGAGCTGGCCGCAGGGAGCCTGGCCCTGTGGGGCTCTGGCCACCGCTCTGCACCTCTGCCCCTCGACGTTCTGTGTGCCTCGGGGCCCGCGCCTCCCCGCGCCCCAGGCACGGCCTGCAGGCCATCGTCTCCCACGGATGTGAGGCTCTGAGGGTCTGGAGAAAGGGTGGCCCCGAACTGAGCCCTCACATGGGATGGGATGTTTTCGTTGATTCTCAAGTTATTTTCTTTTTTTTGTTTGTTTTAAACTGACCACTTTGGGGCGGAGGGTGGGGGGGTTGTGGGGGTAGGGGGGGTAGGGGGGGCCGGTCTTAGTTATGTGTGGTTTCCATGCCCCTCCCTCCACTGGCCTCAGCCCTTCCGGAGTGTTCGGAACCTCTGTGCAGAGTCCCAGCGGCTCAGGTCGGAGGAGGGGGTGCGCTGCAGGATGCCCGGGACCGGAGATGGTTTGCAGTGAGCTGTGATGGCAAGAATCTCAACAGAGCAAGCTTACGGCTGAGAAGGACATTCCCTGTTCCGCCTGTTCTCCACTCCTGAACGGAGATACTCAGACTAGACATTGATGTTATGGTAAGAAAGGGAAAAAAAAAAAAATATATATATATATATATACAGACACATACACTCAAATAGACACATCCAAGGCTGTGAGGTAAACAAGTGTCTGCATTTGGGTTCCACAAAACCAAAACCCCTTGTTGAACAAAGTGAAGCTTGTATCTGGTGACTCTTTTGGGTAACGTGTGTGTGCGTGTGCGTGCCGTGGGGGTGCCCCCGGCCCTGTTTTCCTGTGAATATACTTTGAATGGCCGCCATGCAGCACCCACCGACCCCACGTTTATTTTACACATTTACTGTTTACGGAACAAATGTGGGCCCGGGCACCTTCAGTGGCCTCGTGTGGACGGCAGCCCGCCCTGTGCCCGCCAAAGACACTGGCTCTGCGTAGAGGTTTGACTCGACCCATCACTGCAGTTGGCACAGTGCTCTGGGGGAACGCCCGGCCCCACCCCATCCCGGGGGCCTGTGTCCTGGCCCCTGTGAATGGAAGCGTGCTCTGAACCTCTCTGCCTTCCAGAGCCACTCCGGGTCCCCCCGGGGTGCCCACCCGCTCCTGGGATCGGAAGTGATGCTGGAGCACCAGGCAGAGGAGTGATTGACTTGTCCGGGACAAGCGGGGCCTCGCTGGGGCTCAGACAGGACCCCACCCAGAATCGCCAGGCAGGGGGTGTTCCTGCCTTCCTGCGCCGAGGCCCAGCCGACGGCGAGACCTGCCCCTTTGGCCTTGACCAGAAGAAAAATTCCCGCGTGGCTCACTGTCGCGTCTCAGAGGACATCCGTTGAACCGAATTGAGTCCTTCAGTTAGTTCAGTGATCACCCGGACGAACGCGAGCACCCCAGCGTGTAGTGGCGGGGGACCCCCACCGCAGTGCTCACTGTTGGCTCTACCCCGAGGAGGAGGAGAGGCCGGAGCACCCAGGAGGCTCCCCTGCGTGGACTGACGCCGAAATGAGGGCTCCAAGGACTCCCGAGGGGCCGGGATCCTGGGGGTGGGGGTGGGGGGCTTGCCGGTGCCGTCATGTTCCTGCCGGAGGCACGCCCCCTCGCCGGGCCTTGTGAATACGTGTATCCTAAGCAATAAGATTCCGCTAGCCAGACTTGGGCAGCCTGGGAGACGCACTTCCTGTGCTGTGATTGTCCTGAAGACCGAGTGGCGCTAACCACTGTGAGAAGCCTCAATAAAATGAGTCCCCCAAACTCTGCTGCTGCTCCTTTCCTTTCCCCTCCGCGTCCCCCCGCCCAGTGTATTCACTTTCCTTTTTCCCTTTGAACATCTTGGGCGTGTCATACCTTCAGGTCCCAAACAGAGTCCCCTCCTTTCCCCTCGCTACACAGAGACCCTCCTGGGACAGAAATGGGGGAGAACCAGCTTCCCTCCTCCAACCTTGGAGGCTACATTCTGTTCTAGGAATCCTCCCAGAACCCCCCCACCACCACCCTGTAATGTTTGGGGTGCTTGGTTAAGCCTCGCAAACAGGTCACAGTCAGACTCCTGGAAAGTAAGAACAGGTATCCCGAAGCTAGAACCCGAAGTTTGAAAAGAGCCCCCCCTCCCCTGGGCTCCTGGTAAGAATTCTGAGTGATGGGGGTTCCCGCCCCCTCCCCCACAGGTGCTCGGCCCAGGGAATCAGCCCAGGACACTCATCTTGGCGAGACACCCCCTGGTGTCCAGCAGTGTGCTGGCTGTTCATTGGAGGTGAGCTGGGCCTGGGGTCACAGGAGGACCAACAGGCTGTTGTAGGCTCAGGTGTTCCAGCCCTTTGTGTCTTTTCCTCTCAAGAGTGTTTCTCCCCTGGGGCTGGAGCGGTAGCACAGCGGGTAGGGTGTTTGCCTTGCATGCGGCCGACCCAGGTTCGATTCCCAGCATCCCATATATCCCATATATCCTATATCCCTGAGCACCGCCAGGAGTAATTCCTGAGTGCAGAGCCAGGAAGGAATAACCCCTGTTGCATCACTGGGTGTGACCCCCTCCCCCCAGAAAAGAGCATTTCTCCTCTGAGGAGACAGAGGCTGGCTCTGTCACTCCCACGTGGCCAGCTCTGCGTGTTGGTTCCCTGGGAAGCTGGTTCCTGGGCTCTCCTTGTCCTCACCTGCTGGCCCTGGCTCTGCGGGAAAGCAGAAGGTCAGCGGGCATGGCCAGGGGAGTTTAGGGGCAGGTTCCCGGAGTTACTTCCTGAGGATGGCCCAGCTGGACATGCCCACACCCCCTCCCGACCACACTGGTAACTTCTGGGGTGTCTGCATGAAGTGCTTCCAGGACTGGTTTTTTTTTTGCTTTTTGGGTCACACCAGCCGATGCACAGGGGTTATTCCTGGCTCTGCACTCAGGAATTACCCCTGGCGGTGCTCAGGGGACCATATGGGATGCTGAGAATCGAACCCGGGCCGGCCGCATGCAAGGCAAATGCCCTACCTGCTGTGCTATCGCTCCGGCCCTTCCAGGACTGTTTAAGAGCGAGTGCAGCAGGTCGAGCCAGCATAGGGGGGCCAGGGAAGCAGGCCCTCCGGACACATTCTGTAGGTGCGTATTGACCCTCCACAACAGGCCAAGTTTGGCGTTACTTTGTTTGCAGTTTGGGGGGTCACATCCAGCAGTGCTCGGAGGCCACAAAGCTCGGAGCTCGGCTCTGTGCTCAGGAGTGACTCCGGTGGTGCTAGAGATGGAGCCAGGGTGGACCGCATGCAAGGGCAGGGGCCTCACCCTTGTGCTCCCACTCTGTCCCCGCTGGCACTTCTTCCACACACCTCAGATATTGTGGAGGAGAAAACAGAGGCTTCAGAAGGCCTAGGAAGGGCTGGAGGGGTGACACAGCGGGCGGGGCACTCACTTCACACGTGGCACCACCCGGTTCCATCTCCCGACACCCGAGCATCACCAGGAGTGACCCTGGAGGGCAGAGTCAGGAGTACAGCTGGGTGTGACCAAGAAAACGTGCAAAGAAACGAAGGTTGGGGCTGGAGCCATAGCACAGCGGGTAGGGCCTTGCCCTCGGCCTTGCACGCGGCCGACCTGGGTTCGATTTCCAGCATCCCATAGGGTCCCCCGAGCGCCACCAGGAGTAATTCCTGAGTGCAGAGCCAGGAGTGACCCCTGTGCATCGCCAGGTGTGACCCAAAATGGCAAAGAAAATAAAGAAGAGAGAGAGAGTTCTAGAGTTCAAGAGCTGAGCATAGGCTTTGTGTGTGTCTGTGTTTGTGTGTGTGTGGCGCGGGGTGGGGTGCGGCGGGAGGGCAGTCCTTTCCCTGGCACCACACAGTCCCCTGAGCACCACCAGTTGACCTGAGCAATGAGTTAGGAGAAGCCCCCAAGTCAGAGGTGACCCCCCAAATGAACTGCCCAGGGTTAGTCTATAGACGCTGCACGCCCCTGGAGAGCTGCCTCCACAGCCTGACCACCCTTCTTGCCCCCCACAGGCGGACAGGTCCCCCTCGTCTGGTCCTCTTCCTACCCCACCCTCCAGCCTCCTCCTGAGATGCTCTCTGATACCTACAAGAGCTAGTGACCGTTTGCCTCCAGGTTTGTGGCCACCACTGGCCAACCAGAGCATTCACGAGTTCTCAGCCGCCACATCCACAGCAGGATCTCCCAGAAGGTCCCCTTCCAGTCTGAGTGGGGACTCTGGGGACTGCCCCTCCACATCGCCCTGCATTCACCTCCCCAGAGCTGATTGTTACAATGTTTCAAATGGCGGAGAGCTAGGACAGGGTGGGGCACTGATCGATCCCGCACCTGTAGGGTTTCCCGAGCCCCACCAGGAGTGAACCCTGAGTGCAGAGCCACGAATAAGCCCTGAGCATTGCTGACTGTGACCCAAAATCCGAAAGCAGAAGATGCGGGGCACCATGCTACACTTCAGAGACAGAGCGGTGGGTGGTGTCCCCTTGGGGGTTTGGAGGCCCAGATGCACGGGGGGGGGTCAGCAGCAGGAGGAGGCGCTGCTGGGGGGCTGCAAGCCGTGAGGGGCAGCCTGGGGCCTGAGGGTGGGGACAGGCTTCCTAGAACAGAAGGAGGGTGGCAGGTCTCCGCGGGCTTGTGGCTCCCTCACAAAGGCCCCGCAGCCCTGAAGCCCTGCTGAGTCAGGGCCACTCGGCCCTCCCCTGCCCGGCCCTCAGTCCCCTCTGGTAAAAGGAAAGGCCTTGCTTCCCCTCCCCCTCCAAGGCACTTCCATGGCCTGAGATTGTCCCCAGCCCAGTCAGACTCACCCACTGCTTTGCAGGAGACTCAGCCCGCAGTTAATGGCCTTCACTGAAGGCCCCCGGGCACATGTGGGTCACTGACTCCCTTCCGGTTCACCTCTCCACTCGCTGGGAGTGGAGAGAGGCCGGGACAGAGGGACAGGGACTTCCAGGTTAACCCTTTCCTGCACACTTGCTGTGAGGTCAGCCTCTCCCTAGGTTCACCCCTACCTCCCCCTACACACACACACACACACACACACACACACACACACACACACACACACACACACACAGAGCCCATGGATCCTCCTAAACTAGAGGCTCTTGGACAAGACCCCAGCTCACTGGCCAGCACAGGCCAGGATTAAATTGGGGGGGTGAATTGCGGTTTGTTTTCACATGCCAGGCAAACGCCTTTACCTCTGCTCTTTCTCTCTAGCCCAGGCACTGATCTTTCTAAACCAGAAACCAGATCTCCCCTCTCACAAGCCTAAGCCCTCCGGTGACTTCCCACCATCCTGGATGACAATCTCAACTCAGCCGCGAGACAGCTCAGGAGTCAGGGGTGCATGCCTCCCTGCACAGGCCACCACACTCCATCCCCGGCACTGGCCCGAGTACTGAGCTGTCCCGCCCAGTTGGCCGAGTATCCCTGGAAATCGACCCCGCGTCCCCTGGGTACTGCTGAGGGGGTCCCCCACTCGAGACAAAACAAAGGGACCCCTTAATTCCCTGCTGTTTCCAAAGGTGCCATGGGATCATGTCCCTCTCGAGAACATCGGCAGGGCCCTGCTCCTTCCCTGGCTCTGTGTCCACCATCCTGGCCTCTCCCGCCGCTTCTCAGAGCGGGACGTCTCCCGCACCCCAGGGCTGCACCTCCCCTTGGCTCCCATCCCCCTCCGTGAATAACATGAGGACAGTCCAGGGAGCTTCTAAACTCACATTTATTTGTGGGTTTTTACAGGAATGTGGTCTCCCCGGCAGGAGGGAAGGAGAGCGGGGGGCACCCAGCAGGCCAGGCGCCGGACAGAGAGAACGGCAGCAAGAACGTAACCGTGTTAGACCAAGAGGTGAGTGCGAGAGCTGCCGGGGTGAAGGGAAACTCGCTCAAGCACTCGGCCTCAGCCCCGGGAGGCAGCACCGCGGGGTCTCTGCTTGGGCCTTCCAGGTGGGAGCTGGGGGCTCCCTCCACCCCCGGAGGCCTCAGAGGCTCCCCTCGCCCTGGGCCTCTCGCCAGGCCTGGCGTATCTTGACCTTCACTTTGAAAGCTTCGATCAGGAAGACCACCTTGAGCTGCCCGTCCAGGCAGGGCAGCGGGCTGTCATCTGGGACCTCCAGGTCGAACCGCTGCAGCATCCAGGCGATGGTCAGGAAGATCTCCTGGCGGGCCAAGAGCTCGCCCAGGCAGGAGCGGGGACCCGCCCCGAAGGGCAGGTAGCTCATGGAGGGATTGATGAGGTGGCTCCGGGTCTGGTCCAAGAAGCGCTCTGTGGACGCAGGCGGCAGGGGTCAGGGGCCGAGGTGGGCGTGCAGGCAGGTGGGCCAGCTGCCCAGTGGCCCTCAGTCACCCAGGGAAGGGTGGAAAGGAGGCGCTAGCAACTGGGGTCAGCTTCCTGGACAGGAGACTTGGTGACATGGGAGATGGAGCTGCTATAAGTGAGGCTCAGCCTAGGGCAGGCATGGCGGGGTGACGGGAGCGGGGGTGGGGGTTGTCAGGTCCCTGCGGCTAGAACCAGGAGCTTTTGGAGAGCCGCTGGGGAGAGGAAGTCAGAAAGGAGGCGGGTGGGCAGTGGGGGGCTCACCGGGTCTGAACTGGTCGGGCTGGGCCCACTCCTTCTCATCGTGATGCAGTGCCCACAGGTTGATGATGATATTTGTGTCCTTGTCCACGGCATAGTCACCGATGCTGCAGCAGAGAGGGACGTGGGTCTGAGGGGGGGGGATGTTATTTTCTCCCCCCCCACTCAGCTGGGAGCTGCCATGGTCGGTGGAGGGAGGTATCTATGGGGGTTTCCTCCCTCACCCACACTCTTCCTCTTTCTCTCAGAACCCACCCCCCTCTGCCCTCCCCTGTCTGTGTGTGAACGTGACCACTCAAATCACGTGGCCTGACTGTGGGAACTGGGTATGTCTAGCAGCTCTGAGAGCAGAGGGCACCCCAGTTTTCTCTCCAGAGCTTGTGTGTCCAGGGTGGCCAGCAGTTCTCTGGAGCAGTCCCTCAGGGGTGGGGGGGTGGACACGTGGTGGGTCAAGGGAAATAAGATGGACCTTGCAGGGGGACTGACCACAGGGCAGGTCCTTAGGCAGACCGGAAGTCCGGAGGAGGGCACCTTGGGGCTGGGAAAGGGGAAGACGCACCTGGAGTCAACAATGGCCTTGTGGGGGATGAGCAGCGGGGCCACGGGCCTGATGCGGAGCACCTCACGGATGGTGGCCTCCAGCAGCAGGAGGCGGTGCCGGTCACCGATCGTCGGCGTCCGGTTGAAACCCACATTCTGGTCAATCTCCTCCTGGATCCTCTTCATCAGCTGAGGGCCAGAGCAGGGTGTATGTGACCAGCGAGCTTAACAGGGTTCTCAGGTCACATCCAGAAGAGCTGGCCCAGAGCCTCCTGCTGGCGGCTTCCGGAATGACCACACAGAAGGCCCAAGGGCCGTGTCCCTCTCCCCTCCGGGGCCAGACTTGGGGCCGGGAGCAGGGAAGCCCACCTGAGGGTGATGGAGCAGGTAGGCGATCAGCCACTGCGTCGTGGACACGGTGGTCTCCACGCCGGCCCCAAAGATGTCGCCTATGGTGCCCAGAATATGCTCATCGGAAAGCAGTGTGGAGTTCTGGTTCGAGGCGGCGTTGTTATTGTCCAGGTTCATCTTGGCTTGGATCAGTATGTCCAGCATATTCCTGGTTGAGTCGCCGGTGTAGGTCTCCTGGTGGGGAAAGGTTGGGAGAATGTGCTCAGGACTAGTGTGATAAGGATGCATCCCCGTCTGCAGTGCCCTGCGGGGCTCCCACCATGGGGTGGAGAAACACGGCATTTCCCAAAGGACCCCAGCCCTAGTCCCCGACTCTCCTAACCTAATCTGGACTCACTTTGTTTTTTTGGTTTTTTTTTGCTTTTTGGGTCACACCCAGCGATGCTCAGGGGTTACTCCTGGCTTTGCACTCAGGAATTACTCCTGGCAGTGCTTGAGGAACCATATGGGATGCCGGGGATCGAACCCGGGTCGGCCGCGTGCAAGGCCCTACCCGCTGTGCTATCGCTCCGGCCCCTGGACTCACTTTGGCGCTATCACCTGCTACTTGTGCTTTGTTTGGGGGCTTTATTTGCACACCTGACAGTGTTCAGGGCCTCACCTACCTTGTAGTTTTCAAAGATTTTATTCAGCAGTTCATTTCGAATTTTAACACAGCTCTTCATCTTTTCCAGGGTTTTATTAGGGAAAATCTGAAAAAGGCAGTAAGAAATATCAAATCCACCCCTTTTTCACCGGCTACTCAAATTCTCCAAGAGAAAGATCCTAGATTTCTGTTTTGGTTGTTGTTGTTTGTTTGGGGGACACGCCTGGTGGAGCTGAAGGCTCTGAGTTTGGGGGCCATATGCGGGGGGATGGAACCTGGGTCAGCCACAGGCAAGATAAGTGCCTCACCCGCTGTAGTATCGCTTTGTCCCGTGATCCTAGCTTTCTGTCTCAGGAATTCCTGCTCCAACCCGACCTTCAACCCAGATGGATGCGGGGATGCAGAATGGGACAAGTAAGACAGTTCCGTAGAAGGAAGAAGGGGGTGCCTCCACTTCCCCGCCCCGCTCTAACAAACATCAAGCCCCAGATGGGAGGTGGTCAGTTTAACAAAAAGTTTTTTAAATTTGTTTTGGGCCACACCCGGCAACGCTAGGGCTTACTCCTGGCTCGGTACTCAGGAACTATTCCTTTTGGTGGTCAGGGGCCCACATGGGATGCCGGGGAGAGGGGTGGGGACGGGATGGGATAGGCAGTGTTACTGCAAGTACCTGCCCCATGTTTGGAGTGAGACAGAAGTGATTCTAAAGCATTGGGCGCGTTCTTTCACTTCCCAAGGCGTCTTTTCTCATTTGCCAGATGAGGATTGAAAGCCCCCTCGCTCCCAGGGAGCAGGGCTGCGTGGCTGATGCATGTGGAGGGGCTCAAGCCACTAGGGCAATTGGCAATGAGAGCCATTGTCGGAGTATTCAAACGTGGAGTCACAAAAAAAAGTGGCAGGAGCGCAGGCGCGGCTCTCTGTGGCTGTGTGGGGGGGGGTGCGTGGGAGGGATCTGTGGCCGGCTGTGGTCTCACGCTCACCTTTAGCCCAGGGAAGACGTCCACAATAGTGTTATGGCTCAGAGCCTCCAGGATGCCAGCATTGTATATCTGTATGGTTTGGAGTTCCGGGTCCCTGCGCTTGTAAGAGAGGCTGAAGCAGCACTCGCTGATGACGTTGGTCATCGCCATGAAGATGGGCTCGTACAGATTTAAGGACTTCCCATCCTGGGTGGCCAGGGAATCGCACAGTAAACGGACTTCCCGACAGACTGAGGGGAGAGAGAGAGAGATGAGGCGGGTGGTCAGCCTGGGCATCTTTGCCAGGGACAGGCAGCAGATGGCCACTAGGTGGCAGAAGAGGCCAAGAAAAGGGCCCACTTAACGCTGCGTAACCCCTCCGTCCTCTGCCCGCCTTTTCTCCCTCACCTACCCCCTCTCTCCCGGGGTGAGGGGGTTACTGGTATGTGTGTGTAGATTGGCTGGGTGGGGGCTTACTGGTCTTCTCCAGCTTCTGGCTGCCGTCCTTGAAGAGGGTGAAGGTAGCCTGCACCAGCCTCCGATGCAGCTGCCAATGGGCACCGTGGTCCGCGAAAGCGACACCCTTCTGGTTGTCTGACAGGATGTCCAGCGTTGTCTTTAGAGAGCAAGAAACACAGGAAAGAGCTGTGCCACCTGCCCGGCTTGCCCTGGGCCTCCTGCCCACGTTCCCCCTCCCACGGGACAGGGGCCTGCCCTCTGCTGCACGCCTGCCCCGAAGGCGCTCACCCTCACCTGGCCACCCCCACTGCCAGTCCCAGCAGAGAGACAGTTAGCAGGCGGGGCCCTGGGTGCCAGTGTAGCCCCGGGTGCCCGTGGGTCTCTTTGCTGTCCGTGGGGGGGGGGCTGGGTGCGGGGAGCAGGTGTTTAGCCCGGAGACTCCTGCCTTCCCTGGCCCGCCCGCCTGGGCCACCTCTGGAAAGCTCAGGAGTCTCATCCACCCAGCATGGACTTGGGCAAGCTGCCCCTCCCGAGGTGGCTCCTAAGTCTCCCTCGCCCACCCTTGACCCGCAGACCCCTGTGATTGCACCTGCCTCCCTGTCTCACCTGCATGGGGGAGGCAGCTGACCTTGGACCCGCCGAGGGAAAGTGAGAGAGAGAGAGAGAGAGAGAGGCGAGGGGTGCTGCCTGACACTGAGGCCAGGGCTGAGTGGGAGCACCTCTGGGTGGTCAGTCTGCACTTCCGCCCCCCAGGAACTCCTCAGCATCCCTGGAAATAGGGACCTGCTGGCCACAAGCAGCGGCCTGGGAGTGAGTCCCTGGGCCAGGCCACCCGGGAGCTGCAGCAGTTACCAGCAGAGCCGTGCAGGGGCCGGGCCATGCCTCAGCGCCCCCCCACTGCGCCCCCACCCCCCCCACAGAGAGCAGCAATGTCCCCCCAACCTGCCCCCACCCCTCCCATGGTCCACACAGAAAGGAGCGTCCTAAAAGCTCCTTCCTGGGCCCTGTGAGGCAGTTCTCTCCCTTCACTCTGGAAATTCAGGCTCAGAGCCGCCCTGCAAGGGGCCAGCCAGATGTCTAGGATGGGGCTTCCTGGAAAGGAGTTTCTCCCCACTCCCCACCCCCCATGCCCCACCCCCCCACATTCTGCCTGCCAGGGGCTGCAGGCTCAGACTCTGAAACAAGGGTCCGAGGGGTCTCTCTGCACCCAGAGCCAGCAGCAGAATCGGGGGAGAACGACTGTCCTGCTTCCTGGGGCTGCTGCTGCTCTTGGCTGAGCAGCACCACGGCCCTGGCTGTGGAGAGGAGGACGGAGACCAGAAGGGGGGAAGGGGGGCGCTGCTTACCATGCGGGGCCGCCCAGAGAACTCCCGGCCCTTCTTGATCAGCACCTCCTTGGCCAGCTGGTGGTGACCAACCATCACTGTTGTCTTGGAGCCCAGCCGAAAGGAATAGATGGGGCCGTATTTCTTCTGCAGGTTGAAGAAGTTCAAGTGTTGCTGGGCATCCCGGGGGAGGAACGGCAGGCTGCCCACCAGGGGCAGGGACGGGAGGCTTTTGGGGTACTTGGCACCACGGGACTTTAGCTTGGGCCAAAAGAAGTAGGTGAGACTGAGCATCAAGAGCGTCAGTAGCTCCCACATGGTGGCGGGTGGAGGAACAGCTCCCGGGCGCAAGGAGGCCTTTAAAGGGACCGTTGCCCTTCACCTTGACTCTGTGTTATCTCTTGTCTTGTGGGAGTTTATGCTGGAGCACAGCCAGGCCTGGCCCTTTCTCAGAAGGGGACGAGGCTGGGGGGGATGGAGGGATCCTCAAAGCCTGGCTCAGCTCCCATCAGTACCCTGGAGAGGGTTCTGGAAGAGGACAGCCACAGGGCCCCCCTGCCCGACGCTCCCCAGGAGATGCTAGAAGCAAATGTTACCTGGGTCCAAAATTAGGCCCTGGAGCTCTCTGGGAAATAAAAATCAGGAGTAGATGAGAGTCAAGAGAGTTGCAGCCAGAAGGCCCATCCAAGAACTTTTATCTCTGCTTATCATTTCCCCACGGAGGAATGTGTGTTCTCCGTAAGCAAAACCTGGATGCAGTCGTATGAGGCAGTGACGTCAAGAACACAGATGGCCGGTCCCTGGCTTGTCACCCGGCCCTGCCAATGAAGGCCTTGGGCTGAGAACTTCGACCTTGAGTCAGGTGGGGGTGACTTCCAGCTCACCCCTTTTGATATGTATGTGATCTTGGGTGACTCACTTATATTTAATAATTATTTTATTATGTTAAAATATACACAAAGTAAAAGGAAATTTATTTAAGTTGGGATGGATGGCAGTGCTCAGGGCTTACTCCTGGCTCTGTGCTTAGGGATCACTACTGGCAGTGCTCAGGGGACCGTATATTATGCCAGGAATTAAGCCCAGATCAACTGCAGGCCAGGCATGTACCTTACTTGCTGTACTATCTTTTCATCTTTTCAGCCCCCAAATCATCTTTTTTTTTTTTTTGCTTTTTGGGTCACACTCGGCAATGCACAGGGGTTACTCCTGGCTCTGCACTCAGGAATTACCCCTGTTGGTGTTTAGGGGACCATATGGGATGCTGGGATTTGAACCCGGGTCGGCCGCGTGCAAGGCAAACGCCCTACCTGCTGTACTATCGCTCCAGCCCCCCCAAATCATCTTAAGGGCGCAATTCTGTAATAGTAGAGACTCAGAGTGCCACGAGTCTAACCAATCACCACTATCAGCTCCCAACGCTCTTCCGTTCATTACTACAAACAGGAAGCATTCTTTTTTTGGTCACACCCAGCAATGCACAGGGGTCACTCCTGGCTCATGCACTCAGGAATTACCCCTGGCGGTGCTCAGGGGACAATATGGGATGCTGGGATTCGAACCCAGGTCGGCTGCGTGCAAGGCAAACGCCCTACCCGCTGTGCTATCGCTCCAGCCCCCAGAAAGCATTCTTATTAAATAATCATTGCTGGGCCAGAGAGATTCTCCAAGTGTTGAGGCGCGTGTGGCAGACTCCCGTTTTATCACCGGCACCACATGGAGTGAAGTGTAGTCCTGGAGGCCCTGAACACTCTGCGATTCCAGGGGGACACAGGGTCAGCACCACCTCCTCGGGCCCTTGCACTGAGCTGCTGTTCTGGTTGGTGAGGAATTGCTGGGAGACACCTTCTCCCCACACCTAATTCAGAAGTAAAAAGGAGTCACTTCTCTTTCCCTCAAACCTTGAATCTTCTTTCGACTCCTCTCTCTTTGCCTCTTCTCTTTTCTGCCACAGCCGGCAGTGCTCAGGGCTTACTCCTGGTTCTGTGCTCAGGAATCACTCCTGGTGTGACTGGGGAACCATATGTGGAGCCAGAGATTGCACCCGGGTCAGCAGAAAGTAAGACACTCACCTTACCCCCTGCACTATTCAAAAGCCTGTTTATTTATTTCTTTAATTTTTTAAATTTTATTTTATAAGTTAGTTCACAATATTTGATAGCATTTAATATTCAAACACCCATCCCACCACCATTACACCTTCCCACCACCAAATTCGGGATGTTTCCATCCCAAGCCCCAAGCCCTGTCCCAAAACACAACCGAAAGAATATATTTTGCATTGTCTGTTGAAGAACTGCTGAACATGCTTACAAAAAGTGTTCATATAGGGGGGCTGGAGACATAGCACAGCGGGTAGGGTGTTTGCCTTGCACGCAACCGACCTGGGTTCAAATCCCAGCATCCCATATGGTCCCCTGAGCATGGCCAGGGGTAATTCCTGAGTACAGAGCCAGGAGTAACCCCTGTGCAATGTCGGGTGTGACCCAAAAAGCAAAAAAAAAAAAAGTGTTCATATAGGAAACAGTGTGCAGATTGTTCTATTTGGGCAGGAGCCATTAATACATTCTTTAGGATATCACTAACATGTTAAAGTTTGGGTGATGTGAGCTTTGGGATATATATCTGAAAATATGTATATATGCATATATATATTTCCCTCTATGACTTGTTGCCTACTGTCTGAACCCCATCAAATATGTTGTGGTAATTATGGAGAATAACAGCTCCTTCAGCTGTTAAGCAACAACAATTGGCAACAAATAGGCCATGAACTCTGCCTCCTGAAGCTTCTTAGCTGACTATCGTTGGTGTCATCCCATGATAGGTAATAGAGAATTATGTGCCCAACACATCTGATTAACAGTAAATATGGCATGAATATAAATGGGCTTAAGAGACTGTGGGAATTGAGTTGCTTCTGAAGGAGGAGAAGCAAGACTATGCCCTTCTGCTGAGCAGCTGGGTTCAGGCACAGGACTCACCTGGCAGTGAGATTGGAGAGGTAAATTAGAGTTGTTTGGGAAAGGTGCTGCTGAATGAAGTCATATGTTAGGAAAGAGGAGCTCTCCAGACACTCGGGCATGGCTTAGTTGTCTGGGGCACCCTGGAGTGGAGTGGGTAGCCCAGAGCCCACCAAACAGCCCTGGCAGCTGAAAGCTCCCACACTCCAAAATCACTGCCAAGACCCCGGTTGGACTCCACTCCCTCAGGCCGAGCCTCATCCAGAAATAAATCAACTGAGAACTTCAGGTATGCAGGTTTTGTGATTGAAACCACAGGTTATCACCAAGTCATGCTCGGCTACCTCCCCAACCCCATTTCCCTAAACTTCCAGTCAAAAAGTAAAGTCCCTGTACTTTCCTATACTTCTGCAGTCACGCAAACTACCCCAAAGCTGCCACCCACTTAAAAATTTAACTCCACTCCAGGGGTGGAGTGATAGCACAGCGGGTAGGGCGTTTGCCTTGCACTCGGCCGACCCAGGTTCAAATCCCAGCATCCCATATGGTCCCCTGAGAACCGCCAGGGGTGATTCCTGAGTGCATGAGCCAGGAGTGACCCCTGTGCATTGCTGGGTGTGACCCAAAAAGCAAAAAAAAAATTAACTCCACTCCATTAAAAATTTCAGACTTCATGGAGCAACGTCACAAACTCTGCAACTCTGATAAACCAGTAGTAGCACACCAGATTGGACGGGATGTAATTAGGAAGCAATCAATCTCAATTAACAAAATATAAATACAGAAGTAAGGAACCAGCAGAGGAACCCAGGTGTGTAAGATCCGGGGCTGAGATCTCCAAGCCTGCTTGAATTGGGACTGGGCCTTCTCCACCCAGACCTCCCATTTTCCAGTAGTTGGCAGCCACACCCGCAAACTGTCCCCGGCACTGTGTAATCCCATCAATGGCCAAGATCCAGAGACTAAAACAACGCTCCCGGAAGTGCGCAGCTACATTCGTGGCCTCGAGACCGCTTATAGCCTAGTTCTCCCTCTCAGAGAACCTGGCAAGGTACCGAGAGCATCCAGCCTGCACAGCAGGGCCTGGCAAGCTCTCTGTGGTGTATTCGATATGCCAAATACAGTAACAATGATGGGTCTCATTCCCCTTACCCTGAAAGAGCCTCCAATGCAGCACTGCTGGGAAGAATGAGTAGAGAGGCTGCTAAAATCTCAGGGCTAGGATGAATGGAGACTTTACTGGTGCCTGCTCGAGCAAATCAATGATCAATGGCATGACAGTGACAGTGGGTAGGGAGAGTCCTATGATGTGTCGAGTGACCGCCAGTCCAGGAATATGTTCACTCATATGTGAGGTTCGGCCTAAGCATGTGGGGAGCGGCCTGGAGCGTGGTGGCGGTTGGGTTGTGGAGGTTGGCTGCCGCGGCTGGGACCCTTGGGGCGGGGCGGGCTCTCACCCGCCCCCCTATGGGGCGCCACGAGTGAAAACAGCCTGGTGCAGAGTCTGGTGGCATGAAAAGCCTGTTTATTTCGCTGGGGTATATCCCTAGGAGTGAAATTTCTGGATAGTCTAGTAGTTGTTTCTCTAACGTTTTCTTTGTGGGGAGCAAGTAATGTTCAGGGGCCTTCAGTCGCTCCTGGGATAGTCACCCAGCCAGGTCAGGTGGCTCGGTCAGATGGTCCTGGTGTCAGCACACTGCTCTGGCCAGCACTGCGCAGGGACCATGGGTGCTGCGGGCCGAACGCAAGCTCTTGTGTAGGCCAGGCGCATGCCCCTATCCTCGGCTCCCTAACTTGCTTGGTTCATCTGGGGGTAGTG
This sequence comes from Sorex araneus, assembly GCF_027595985.1. Taxonomy (NCBI): domain Eukaryota; kingdom Metazoa; phylum Chordata; class Mammalia; order Eulipotyphla; family Soricidae; genus Sorex; species Sorex araneus. The sequence goes on along the minus strand of NC_073312.1, from coordinate 24,268,775 downwards.
CTTGGGGGTCGCTCCCAGTAGCTGCAGAGAGACCTGCACTAACATGCGCTCCCCCCCCCCCCCCAGGCCCTGTCTCTCCAGCACTTCTGTTTGTTTGGTTTTGGGGTCATACCTAGGTGCAAAGAAGGCAGGGAACAGCTCTGACTGTGCGCAGGGCTGATGCCTGGCTCTGTGCTCAGAGATTACTCGGGGCTGGCTCAGGAGACCACATGGGGTGCTGGCTGTGCGCAAGGCCAGACCCTACCTGCTGTACCTTCTCCCTCAAGTCCAAACCTTTAGAGTGTTTGTTTCCTCCACGGTAACACACGGGTAGTAAGAAAACATCCTGTTCAGAATGGCAGTGTTAGTGAGGTAACACATGACTCACGCAAAGGTTGCCTGGCATGTAACTAACCCTCATTTGATATTGGCCCTTACCAGGGATTATCGCCAAAGGGCTTTCTCTTAGCAGTAGGTCCTCCTGGTGGACAAAGTTCGCATTACAGAAACTTGTAGTTGCTCAATTAACATTTATCAGCGGGTGACCTGATTGATTGTCACCAGATGGAGCCACAGCCCCAAAAGAGAGAACAGCTCTGGCGTGTGCTCAGAGGAATAAGCAAGACTGCCCGAGCAATACTGCCCGAGCGAGGTCCTCAGAGGAGGGAGGTGGAAGTGATGCCCGCCTTTGGAGTGCTCATGGAGAGGTCAGCCGGGGTCTTCCAGAAGAACAGTGCCCACAAGGCCTGGCCAGCTAGACTGCTTGGGAGGGTCCCTTATTTCAGTGGCTCAAGTGTGGTTCATGAGGCAACCCTGTGAACTGGCACTATGGGTGGGATGGTCCGAGATGCCTTCAGGAAGGAAGGGGGACTTGAGCAAGGGCATGAAGGCCAGGGAGGAGAGTGGACAGAGGTGTTGCAGGGGGGGAGATAGGGTCCCCGGAAGGGAGAGCGACCGAGTCAGATGTGGAGGATGGTGAGGGCCAGATGCAGATGCAATGGGTGTGCGGGGGCTTCCCTGACAAGCGCAACCCGTTAGGCTCTGGAACCTGACGGGGAAGGAATGCCAAGGCGCTCCTGAGAGTTCTGAAGCAGGTTGGCCCCAGAGTGGTCACAGGGACAAAGGAGGTTTGAGCTGAGGGGAACACACAGGGACTGTGAAATCATCCACTTTTCTGTTTGCAATCAGGAAAAACTTACGGAATTGATCGTTGGTGACACAGTGCTCGACAGCCAGCGCTTAACTTTTATTTTTTAATTTTAATGTAGTATTGCTATTTGGGCTGGAGTGATGGCACAGTGGTTAGGCATTCGCCTTTCATGCGGCTGACCTGAGTTCGATTCCTCCGCCCCTCTTGGAGAAGCCGGCAAGCTACCGAGAGTATCAAGCCTGCACGGCAGAGCCTGGCAAGCTACCCGTGCGTATTGGATTATGCCAAAAACAGTAACAATAAGTGTCTCAATGAGAGACGTTACTGGTGCCCGCTCAAACAAATCGATGAGCAACCGGATGAAAATGACAGTGACTGCTATTTATTCAGCCATTGATTAAGCTGATTGAATTGGGCATGAACTCCACATACTTAAAATTTTTTTTTAATTGGATATCTGTGAGATATACCATTACAAAGCTGTTCAGTCAATGGATTTCAGTTATACAATGATCCAGCATCCATCCCTCCACCAGTGTACACCTCCCACCACCAATGTCCCCAATTTCCCTGTGACTATCCCTCAACACCCCATCCTCCCGCCCTCTAGGGGAGGCACTTTCCTTCTTCTCTCTCTCTTCTTTTCCTTTTGTGTCTTATGGTTTGCAATTCAGGGGCTAAGAGGTCATGTTGCTTGTTCAGGGCATTTGGTATTTTTATCTGGACAGTAAGGCTGAAGTAGCTTTTCAATTGGGTGGCAGCTTTGAGGTGTGGATGCGACTGCTGAGGCTTCACGGGGAGCTGGGGCGAGGTAGCCCATCCCTCCCCTGAGAAAGCCTGGAGATTTCAGTCACAAAACCTGCATACCTGAATTTGCAGCAGATGATGTCTTGGTGAGATCCGTCCTGAGACAGTGGAGTCAGGCGAGGGGTATGGCCATATGGCAGTGATTTTGGATTGTGGGAGCAAACCAGCTCTTAGCTTTTGTCTACTCACTGCCCAGTTGTGCCAGAGAAATTGTTTGTTTTTGTTCTGGGGACATACCTGGCTCAGCGCTTACTCTTGGCTCTGTGACCCATTGAGGTGAGCTGTGAGTATGGGGAAATTGTTGTGACTGTGGGCATATAATATAGATATATACAATAGACAATTTTCACAGACGATAGACTCATAGTGAATCATAAAGAAATGCCTTTTAAGACAACTCTTTTGCCTACGTATAATTTTACCATTTATTAGAAATGAAAGCAAATTTTAAATGCTCTTGAGATGATATCCTTGTTGATTTTACATGAAGAAATAAATCTTGGCTAAATAGGTGATACTGCAGGGCATAGATCACCATTAACATTTTTCAGATTTGGTTGATGTTTTGATTTTATCATCATCAGTGTGTAGTCCAAAATGACAAAAATGATGCTGGTAATTATGTCCTATCTGAAATTAAATTTTTTTAAACAATTTTTATTGAGGTACTGGGCTCACAGCACTGTTAATCATACTTTTTCTTTTTCTTTTTGGTTCTGGACCACACCCAACGATGCTCAGAGCTTACTCCTGACTCTGCTCCCATGGATCACTCCTGGCAGGGCTCGGGGGACCATATGTGGTGCCAGGAATCAGACCTGGGTCTGTCTTGTGCAACGCAAGTGCCCTGCTAACAATCTCTGGCCCCTTGTTAATCAGACTTTCCATGTGTATATTATTCTAACACTACACCCAACACCAGAGACCCTGCTTTTCTCCATCATCCCCATGTAAGCTTCGTTCTATAGACAGTATCTTCTGTTTGATGACTTGAAGCATTTGTTCTTCCCTTACTCTGTTTCTTTGTTATTCCATATTTAGAATAGACTTCTCTCTCTTTACTTTTCTCTCTCCTTTCTCCTTCTCTCTCTCTCTCTCTCTCTCTCTCTTTTGCTTTTTGGGTCACACCCAGCGATGGTCAGGGGTTACTTCTGGATTTGCACTCAAGAATCACTCCTGGCAGTGCTCAGGGGACCATGTGGGATACTGGGAGTCAAACCCAGGTCGGCTGCGTGCAAGGCAAACGCCCTACCCACTGTGTTATTGCTCCAGACCCTTTCTCTCTCTTAATTGTGGAGGTGGTGACACAGAAACATGTAGCTGAATATAGCTAATCTGGAATTATGTAAAATTGCAAGTTACTCATAAATTGATTAAGTAATCTTTTTCAAAAGACAACTCTTTTCTTTCTTTCTTTCTTTCTTTCTTTCTTTCTTTCTTTCTTTCTTTCTTTCTTTCTTTCTTTCTTTCTTTCTTTCTTTCTTTCTTTCTTTCTTTCTTTCTTTCTTTTTGGGTCACACCCTGCGATGCACAGGGGTTACTCCTGGCTCATGCACTCAGGAATCACCCCTGCCGGTGCTCAGGGGACCATATGGGATGCTGGGATTTGAACCAAGGTCGACCGCGTTCAAGGCAAACGCCCTACCCACTGTGCTATTGCTCCAGTCCCAAGGAGAGTGTTTTAAGCCTTGTACTTCTCCCAATTCTTGGAAAAGTGATTTGAATGGCTTCTGCCTTTTCTTTTTCAACCAGACTTCTTGGAGGCACCACATTGTAGACATTTGTTTCTTCATCTTTTTTCTTTGTATAGGATAACATAGCCTCAGGTAGTTTAGGTTTATTTGGGTTGTCCCCATCACAGTGCTCTCATTCCTCTGTGTTTATTTGTAACTTCTTTCTTTGTTCTCTGTTTGATGTGGGCCCCACGGGTGACTTATGTGAAGCAGGGAGGAGAAAGGCGGTCACTTTCTCCCCAACCGCCTCTATCACCCAGGACCCAGGGTTATTGGGTTCTTGTCTCACTCGAAGAAAAGAATTTCAGGAGTAGACAAGCAGTGAAGTTCATCATCATCATCATCATCCCGTGGATCGTCGAATTTCTCAAGTGGTCTCAGTAACGTCTCCATTCTTCCAAGCCCTGAGATTTCAGAAGCCTTTCTCAACTCGTCCTTCCAACGATGCTGTGCTGGAGCCTCTTACAGCGTCAGGGGAATGAGACCCAGCTTGTTACTGGTTTTGGAATATTAATACACCATGGGGACCTTGAGAGGCTCTCCCATGTGGGCAAGAAACTCCCAGTACTTTGCCAGATTCTCCCAGAGGGAGAAGTAGGTTATAAGATATCGTGCGGTTGCAAAGTGGCTGTGTGCTTCCAGGAGTTTGCTTTTAGTCTCTGGAAGCTAGCCATTGACAGGATTACATGGCGCCAGGGGCAGTCCCTGGGTGTGACTGCCTAGCTACTGGGAAATGGGAAATCTGGGCGGAGCAGGCCCAGTCTCAATCCGAGCAGCCTTGGAGGTCTCAGCCCTTACTTCCTAGCACCCCCCAAAGCAGGACCCACACACCTGGGTTCCTCTGCCGGTTTCTTCATGCGTGAGACTCGTCTGAACGTGTGGAGAGGGGCCTTGAGCATGGCTGTGGCTAGGCTCCAGAGGTCTTCAGCCGACGGGAGCTCTGCTCCGGGTGGGGAGGGAAGCTGGAGCCCATCCCCTCCGAGGAGGCCCCAGGGAAGACAGCCAGGCACTCGGGCAAGAGACTCTCTGCAGCAGTGAAGTTAACAGATTTTATTTAGAGGTTTTTGAGGGAAGGAGGAAGGGATAAGTGGGAAAGAGAATAGTAAGAATAACGCGCTCAAGAGAGAACGCGGGCTTCTCCAAGGGTGGAGAGAGCTCTACACACATCCTAGCACTGGACACAAAAACATGAGAGTACACATCTCAAGAAGGGAGATGCAGGTGACACATGTGCTCGGGTGACACGTGCTCAGGCAACATATGTGCTTGACCACGTGGGCACAAGCAGCACAGGGGCTCAGGCAGCATATGAGCGCCCTCCCTTTGTTCAAGGTGTCTTTTATAGGGTTTCTTCAACCTGCCCCCACGTGGGGCTTTTTTCCAGGTAAAAGTTCGCTGCTAAGGAAGTTACCAGGGAGGTTGGGAGTGGTGATGGCCTTCTTTGGGGAACTTCCTGGGGAGGGGTCCATTATCCTCAGGATCTGCTGATGGCCTTTTCTGGGGAGACTTTGATAATCTAAGTTTCATTGCCAAGGGCCTTTCCCTCTCTACCTGCCTACATCATGTTGACTTGTAGATATTGTTTTTTCTTCTCCTTGAGTCCATTGCATAGTTTATTCAGAGCCAAGATCTTCTGTATGGGCACAGGAAGACTTGTAGCAAATGCTATGCTTTTGAAACCTGGGAGTCATTTGACTCTACATGATATTTTCCTCCTGGACATCTGTTCTCTCGACCTAAGCCTCAGTTGCCCTTACTTCCTAGCACCCCCAAAAGCAGGGTCCCGACGAGGAATGGGACGGACCCAGGGCAAGCGGTATTATGTGCTACACTGGCATCGAGATGGGCCTGGCCAAAGTGCCTAATGCTTAACTATAAGTTAAGAGGTTGGTCATGGACAAATGCTGTCATGATCCAAAACGTAATACCTAGATTCGGACCCTGCTAGGGTTAGGAATGATCAATCTGCCCTGAGTGCTGTAGTCTGAGTCTGTGGCAAGATATTGGCGGGAGAGCTGCCCTACAAGCCTCAATGTATCTCTTACTGTGTCCACACAAAATAACTAGTATTAAGATGTTGATGGAGTTCTAAGACTGAGGAAAAGTAAAAAACACCTTAAGAGGTATTTTGTGCAGGTGGTCAGGAAGGGCTTTGGAATACCTCTAGGTGGTGTTTTCTGTGAACCTGGTGGGCCCTCAGGAAGGGCTTTCTTCTGTTGATTTTGCTACTAGACTGGGTGTGGCCCAGAGGTCAAGGTGGGGAGAGAGAGAGGGGCGGGATGGGGGGGGGGGAAGAGATGAGGGAAGTAGGGAGGAGAATCCAGAGACCCAGAGAGTGGGGATGGAGAAATGAGGAGCTAGGAAGGAAGAGTGCAAGAGATGAGAGGGACAAAAGACTGAATAAATGGAAACTAACCAGCAACCAGCTTGGTCTCCGTTCCTTCGCCCGCCCAACGCTATCGACCTCCCCGGGGGTGGGGGAAGCAGCTACCGAATGTGAGCAGAGACATAGAGCACTGCTGCCACCTGCCCCTTTTTGTGATTACACACTTTGAATCCTCATTGCAATTTGACCTTTGGCCTCAGTCCACGTGGAATGGCCATTATTAAAGTCAGCAATGACTGCATATTGCTAAATCCTTTGGGAAACCCTCTCACCAAAACTCCCTGTTGGTTGGGGTGGGGAAATAGGGAAGAGGTAAGGCTCTTGCCTCGCTACACTGTTGGTGGCCGTTTGGCTCTCTGTCAACAACATCAAGGATGACACCAGGGTCACTCCTGAGAGAAGAACCTGGACAAGGCCCCGAGCCCTGACAGGTGTCACCCACCCTTTTTTTGGCTGCAGAAACAATCTCTCTTGGCATTATAGATTGTTTTGACCTACTTGAACTCCTCTACAAAGAAATCTCACACAGTTCTTGCTGTGATTGTCTCTCCTCTTCTTGCTCGTACAGTCTCAGGCATGTCAAGGTTCTTTAGGGGCCCGTCCTTGGCTCTTCTCCATGGACATTCTCCTCGACTTTATCTTTCCCCCACAAGGTTTTAATTGCCAATAAAGCCTCAAGGTTTTATTACCAATATCTGGCCTCTAACAAAGAGGAACTGTTCTTGACCGGTAGAGAATTTGGAAATGAAGGACTCCACTGACGATGTCCGATGTCCATAACTGTTGCCTCCACGCATCTGACTTCACCCTGAGTGTCTGCTCTTGACCTTTCAGACCCTGCCCGGGCCAGGAGACCAGGCTACGGGGGAATCAGTTCTCAGCTGGGCTGATTAAGCTAACCAGATGCTTTCTTTTTTGGTCTGTGGCTTAATCAGTGATGGTGGGCTTGCCTCAGACACTGACTTCACACCCCAAAAGGCAGCTCCTTTGCCGATTCATCCTTGTTGATCAGGGTTACATCTGTCACGGCAGAGTTGAAAAATTGGAGTCATTTAACAAAGTGTTTTCAGGGCCCTGGGGGGAAAAAAATCACTGGGCTGGAGTGCCTGCTTTGCAGGCAGGAGGCCTGACTTCTATCCATGGTCTCCAGAATATCCCTGGGAGCAACCCCCTGGGCAACTCAATGTGATCTGCCCCTGAGCACCACCAGGGCTGGTCCCCAAACAAAACAAACATTAAAAAAAATATTATTATTATTTGATGTGGTGGAGTTTGGGCCACCACAGTGGTGCTCAGGGCTATTTGAGGTTCTGTGCTCATAAATGAGCCCTCCCAGTGCTCAGGGGACCATATGGATTGACAGGGCTTGGAACCTGGGTCAGCGAGCATGCAAGTTAAGTGCCTTAACTACTGTATTATCTCTTCATCTCTTAGTGCTTTCGGGAATTGAACCTGGGTTGGCTGTGTGCAAGACAAGATCTCTTTTTTTTTTTTTTTTTGCTTTTTGGGTCACACCTGGCTATGCACAGGGGTTACTCCTGGCTCTGCACTCAGGAATCACTCCTGGCGGTGCGCAGGGGACCATATGGGATGCTGAGATTTGAACCCGGGTTGGCCGCGTGCAAGGCAAATGCCCTACCCGCTGTGCTATCGCTCCAGCCCCTCTTTTTTTTTTTTTAAGGGGCCAGACCCATGCTGTGGCTCCCAGGGCTGCCAGCAGGTGCTCAGGAGAAGGAGCACACATGCCAGGATTGAACTCAGGTTGTGTTCCACTGCTTGCTGTGGTGCTGTTTTACCAATGTGTCCTTTTTGTGCCACATTCAGCTGTGCTCAGGGCTCAGGCGACCATATGCTGTACCAGGAACAAACCAGGTTGACTGCAAGTAATTGCTGCTGTACTATCTTCCTTGCTGTACTATCTTGTTTACTGTATCTTGCTTACTATCTTGTTCTGGCTCCTGCCATTTTTCCCCCTAAAGATAAACACCTTATACGCATGACTCAAGAAAACAAAAGAGAAATGGATAACTGAACAGCAACAACAACAAATCCTGATGAATCAGACTCCACACAAATGTAAAGCTGCCTGGAGAAATTCATTGTTAAGACAATGAAAAGGGGCCAGAATGACAGTATATCAGGTCAGCTTGCCTTGCACGCAGCTGCCTGGGGTTGGCACCCCACAGTGTGCCTAGCCCTACTAGGAGAGATCTCTAAGCAGAGTCAGGAGTAAGCCCTGTGCACTTTCTGTTGTGGCCCCCCCAACAAAATAAAACACACACACACACACACACACACACACACACACACACACACAAGAAACAAAAACCCCAAAGCAACCTGCCTTGGGCCTCTCAAAGCACAGTTCTATCCCCTTGTGCTATGTTGGGCCCAAAGCTGGCGGCACAGCTGTCTAAGACTCCAGTGTTTGCATATGACTTTTGTCAATAGTTGGCTCTGGTGACAAGCTTGATCAGCCGAGGCGTTTCTCGGAAAGAAGGATCGAAACTCACTTATTTCTATGTGCTTAGCGTAGAGCAATGACTAAGTAGTTAGTGAAATGTTTGTTAAAGCTCAACTGCACGACCTTGATTAATTCCCTTTGTATACTTTTATGCAATGAAACCCCAGAGGTAGTTAAATGACTGAACCGGGATTCTCTTCCAGGCCTCTGACTCTCGGCCCCGGGATGACTAAAACTGTCCCTCTATCCTCTCCAGCGACGTTTATCTGGACCTGTATCTTCCCTCACGATGTCAATCAACTGAGTCTTTGGAACGAATTTCAAGTTAGCAAGGCGCAAACTCCGTTACGCGCATGCGTCCTCTCTCTTTGCCCATAGCAGGAATGAAAAAAAAAAAAAACATAACAAAAAACCCAAACAAGTCGAAGCTGTCGCTGCCTTCCGCCCTGCGGCTCTTTTGGCCCCTGCGCCTCGCCGTCGCGGGAGCGGAGGCGGTTCCTAGCCGAGGCGATGGCGACGGGGGCGCCGGACTCGCAAGCGCGCTTCGGTCAGTCCGTGAAGGGGCTCCTCACGGAGAAGGTGAACACCTGTGGCACTGACGTGATCGCGCTCACGAAGCAGGTGTTGAAGGGCTCGCGGAGCTCGGAGGTGAGCTGCGCGCGGCCTCTCCCGGCCCCATCGTCCGGGCGCTTCCTCGTCCCGCGGGGCCGTGGGAAGGGCGTCGCGTTGCATCCTGGGAATTGGAGGCTGCGAAACCGGCTTGCGGAGTGGAGCGTTCGTCCGCGCCGGGCGCGAGTTGCATTCTGGGAAGTGTAGTCTTCAGGGGTGGTGGTGGGGGCGTGGGGAGGGAAGGGGAGGGGGAGAGGGGGTAAGCCAAGGGAGTCGGTGATTTCAAGCAGAGACCACGGAAGGACGGGGTCCTAATCAGTCCCTAACCTGATTCTCGTGGTTCTTCCTAGTAAACGAACGCCTGTGCTTCTTGGCTCCCAAGTTTCGCGTGCTTTTAACGTCCCAGATTCCATACACTTTGGGGAGGGTTTTGAGGCCACAGTTATTGGTATTTCAGGGTGTAATTCTCAGGGTGGGTAGGGAGGTGCAGGGGAGAAAAGGTTCTTCATGGCAAAGCCTGGACTCAGTCCTTTGAACTACCTACTGGACCCTGCTTACCCTATTATTTTCTCACTCGCCCTTCTGGTCACAATTTTGGTCATTCTGTTTCTTGGATTACTTTGCTCCTTTGCTTTAAAAAAAGAGCAATGGACAGCACTGTTTACAATAGCCAGAATCTGGAAAAAACCCGAATGCCCCAGAACGGATGACTGGTTGAGGAAACTTTGGTACATCTATACAATGGAATACTATGCAGCTGTTAGAAAAAAGGAGGTCAAGAATTTTGTAGTCAAGTGGATGGGCATGAAAAGTTTCATGCTGAGTGAAATGAGTCAGAAAGAGAGAGACAGACATAGAAAGATTGCACTCATCTATGGTATATAGAATAACAGAGTGGGAGACTAACACCCAAGAACTGTAGAAATAAGTACCAGGAGGTTGACTCCATGGCTTCGAGGCTGGCCTCACGTTCCGGGGAAAGGTCAACTCAGAGAAGCGATCACCAACTACATTGTAGTCGAAGGCCATGTGGGGGAAGGGAGTTGCGGGCTGAATGAGGGCTAGAGACTGAGCACAGCGGCCACTCAACACCTTTATTGCAAACCACAACAGCTAATTAGAGAGAGAGAACAGAAGGGAATGCCTTGCCACAGTGGCAGGGTGGGGTGGGGGGGAGATGGGATTGGGGAGGGTGGGAGGGACACTGGGTTTACGGGTGGTGGAGAATGGGCACTGGTGAAGGGATGGGTTCCCAAACTTTGTATGAGGGAAGTATAAGCACAAAAGTGTATAAATCTGTAACTGTACCCTCACGGTGATTCTCTAATTAAAAATAAATAAATTAAAAAAAAAAAAGAGCAATGGAAAGCTAAACCAAAAGCAAATAAAAAAATATCTATGCATGAGAGAACAAGAGGGGGCAGGAGAGGCCAGGGATGGAGGTCTTATTTATTATTTCGACTTAAGAAATATGCAAAGCCTTATTTATTTTAAAGCTTAAATTCAAAAGAAAATGAAATAAAAGTTGCCTTGGAGAGAGAAATTGGGGGATCGTTAACAGTTCCCCTTTTCGCCTAGAATCTTTGATGTGAGGAGAGGGTGCAAAGTTGGCGGCGCACATGTAACAGTAGCTGCATAGCTGGCCTTAAAGTCTGTCGGAAACAGGGCACACATTCTACTTTGGATTACTAACTTAAACAGAAATGGAAGCTCTTTCCTATAGCTACAGAAACTATTTCTAAAGCCTCACTCATAAGATTTTAAAACCGGTGTCAACTTGGTGGAAGCGGGTGGGTGTATAGTTTCCTCGTGGCTAGAGAAGGCCCTGGCGGCTCTCCCTCTCCCTGCCTGGGTTCTGTGGTCTCGGGCCGCTCCCCCACCCGGGGTGGCCCAGGTCATGGGGCAGATGGAGGAGGAAGCGAGGGCCAAGCCGGGTGATAACCAGTTGCCAGTTATTCCATTCTCTCCACACGCCTGTCCCAGTCTCACTAAGCCCCCCATTCTAGTCTCACACTGCCCGTCATTCCTGTCTCCTCCTGTCTCCCCTGCTCATCTCTCCACGCTCCATCTAGCAGCCTGGGCTCTCTCTCTCTCCATGCACCTGCTCCTCATTCTTCTCCTACATTCTTCTCCCTCTGTCCCTCTTGCTAGTCTCTCCGCGCTCCATCTTGCTTCCCTGCTCTCTCTCATCTCTCTCCAACTTTCTCATCTCTCTCCAACTCCCCAGCACTGCAGGATAGATGCAACACCCTGGCTGGTAGCAAAATCCACATAAGAAAGCACTTCCTGACAGCCCATCAGGCTCAAGGGTTGAAACCACCGAGGGGTGTTCCTCTTCTCCTTAGTTCAATAACTTAATCAACATCTTAATTAACATCTCAATTCTACTTCTAAATATTAGTTATTTTGTATGAACACAGTAAGAGATAGATCCATTGAGCTTGTAGGGTGGCTCTCCTGGGAACATCTTGCCAAGACTCAGACTACAGTGCTCAGGCTGGATTAATCTTTGCTAACCCTAGCAGGGTTTGATTCTAGCTCTTACTTTTTGGATCGTGACAACATTTGTCCATGACTGTGCTTTTAACTTATAGTTAAGCATTATGACACTTTGGCCAGGCCCATTTCCATGCCAGGGTAGCATATAGCTCACATCTTGCCCTGAGTCCATCAAGTCCCTCGTCCAGACCCAGCTTTTGGGGTGCTAGGAAGTAAAGGCAACTGAGGCTTAAGTCAAGAGAACAGATGTCCAGGAGGAAAATATCATTCAGTCAGTTAACTCCCAAGCAACAAAAGCACAGCATTAACTGTCTTCTTGTGTCACTACAAAAAAGGACATTGCTCTGAGTTAACTATGCAAAGGACTTAAGGAGAAGAGAAAAACAATATTTACAAGTCAACAGAGCACAAAGAAGTTAGAAGTAAACGCAGAGGAATGGGAGCACTGTGAGGGGAGTAACCTAATAAACTTAAGCTCCCTGTGGCAAGGCAGAAGGGACAAACCAATGTTATGCTACAGGTGGGCACATCTCGCCATGCTCAGGGCTTTCTCCTGGCTCTGTGCTCAAGGATCACTTTTGGTGGGACTAGAGGGTGCAGCCCAGGCATGGAACCCGGGTTGGCCATGTTCAAGGCAAGCACTCTGCCCGCATGCTTTGTCTCTGGTCCTTCTGCTGTTGATTTCTTCTTGCCTCTGTGCTGACTCCAGTACTGCTGAGTCACAGGTGCCTGGGTGCCCGGGTAAGTCAGAGCTTTGATTTCTTCTTGCCTCTGTGCTGACTCCAGTACTGCTGAGTCACAGGTGCCCGGGTGCCCGGGTAAGTCAGAGCTTTTGATTTCTTCTTGCCTCTGTGCTGACTCCAGTACTGCTGAGTCACAGGTGCCCGGGTAAGTCAGAGCTTTGATTTCTTCTTGCCTCTGTGCTGACTCCAGTACTGCTGAGTCACAGGTGCCCGGGTAAGTCAGAGCTTTGATTTCTTCTTGCCTCTGTGCTGACTCCAGTACTGCTGAGTCACAGGTACCCGAGTAAATCAGAGCTTTGATTTCTTCTTGCCTCTGTGCTGACTCCAGTACTGCTGAGTCACAGGTGCCCGAGTAAATCAGAGGGCAGTGACCGGTATCTGTGAAATCATTCATATCTGCTTAGTGTGCTATAGAGATACGTCAAAGCCCTGGACACATGCCTTACATGTGGTAGACTCAAGTTTGATCCCCACCACCACCAGGTCCTGGGGTTTATCCCCAAACCCCTTAACACCTGTTCCCCTTCCCCCGCACCCTGCAAATATGCTTCCACACTTCTCACTTGGAAGACAGCTTTGTCTTCCAAGCTGTCCTTCATGATGCTTCCCAGCCCTCTTCAACTCTGTCTCTCATTCGTTTTTCTTTTTCTTTTTTTTTTTTGCTTTTGGGTCACACCTGGCGATGCACAGGGGTTACTCCTGGCTCTGCACTCAGGAACTACCCCTGGCGGTGCTCAGGGGACCATATGGGATGCTGGGATTTGAACCCAGGTTGGCCGCAGGCAAGGCAAACGCCCTACCCACTGTGCTATTGCTCCAGCCCCTCCATTTCTTTGTAACTTACTAATTTTGGGATCATGCCTTGTGTGCTGGGGGTACTCTTGACTCACTGCTCTAGGCTCAGTGCTGGGTAGCAGTGGGGAGTCATTCTGGGAGGTGCTTAGGGACCTTTTAGTGCTGGGGATCAAACCCAGGTCTCCCACATGCAAAGCATGCCCTTAGCTCTTTGAGCCCAGTCTCAGTCTCATTCCATTTCTACCCTAATTTCCACTGCTTCACTCCCCCCCAAACAGCCCCCAATCTCAGATTTTCCCAGAAAGAGTCCAAAGAGAGGCTGGCACTTGGTGTGGGGCCAAAGTGTCTTGCTGTCTTCCCTGGGCACCGGACAAGCAAGCGTGCCGTGTGGGCAGCAGCTCTGGAATGGGGGCGGTGGCTGGCGGGCAGAGGTTGTGTCCAGGCCAGAACTGCCACTGTCACACTGAAATGGATCCTGCAGGCGAACACACCGGAAGCCCTGCCCTGCGGCATTTTGAGAGTTTGCCGTGGGTGTGTGTGGGGTGGGGAGGAGGCGGCGCCGGTGGTGGGGTCTGAGACCACCTGGGGAGGGCTTAGAGGCTTGGAGACTTTGATGATCACCCTTTGGTTTGTGTCTTCCAGCTGCTGGGTCAGGCAGCTCGGAACATGGTGCTCCAGGAAGATGCCATCTTGCGCTCAGAAGACGTAAGACCGAATTCCTTTGTGCTTTGGCTTCTCTAAAATGTGCCGCGTTTGCATTTTAGGAAGCATTTTAGGAAGGAGGAATGTTCTGTCTCACTGCTTGTTCTCTGCGTTTCTTTGAATTTAGAGCTTAAGGAAGATGTCCATAATCACCACCCATCTTCAGTACCAGTGAGTATATGTGCTCCCTGCAGTGCGTCCTTGCGTGGAAGTCCTCCCCTCTCCCCCGCCCCAACGCCCCCGCGGCTTGCTGCCCCTGTGCTTTAGCTCCGTTTTTGGGGGGGCGGCCAGGTGGGGAGGGCCATGGATGGTTTCCCCCTGGGAGAGAGGCCCACGAGGGCTGGAGCGCCGGGACTCATCCCTGGACTGCTTGTTCCCACTAAGCACAGCCCAAGTGACCTCTGAGCTGGGAGTAGCTCCCAGGTAACACTGGGTGACAGTGCTGAAGACGCTGGGGCGGGATGGTAGACCTCTGCCTTCAGACTGCGTTTCAGTGGACCTCTGCCTTCCTGAGGTCTCTCATCGGGAGAGACCGGAAACCCACTCAGGGCCAAGGCCGCACCAGGACAGGGCATGCAGAGTGTTTGGCACCCAGGAGGCACCGAGTCAGCGTTTTTTACTGTGCTCAGGTCTCTTCAGGGGCATCTGCTCTTTCACGGGGGCACAAGGGCCGCAGTCCCCCATGTAACATCATAGCTTGGGATGAAACCCACCAGGAAAGTTGGGAATATATAGGTCCCTTCTCCATTATCATTTTGGATAAAATCATAATTTAATCAGCTTGTCAATAATTTAATCAATATGTCATCATATATCTGAGGTAGCAGTTTTCTACTTATATACCTGTTAGGAAAGTTTTGATTCAGGGGCAGAATGATAGTATAAATCAGGAGTATGGATAGATCAGGATAGACCAGGAATAATCCCTGAGTCCCTGAGCACAGAGCCAGGAGTGAGCCCTGAGCACTGCCAGGTATGGCCCAAAAACTGGGGTGGGGGGGGAAGGAAAGGAAAAATTTGATTCAGAATGTAACTCTTGACATATCTGGGGATTTGACTCCTGCACGAGATCTGGGTTTAATCCCAGGCACTGCAGTAAACTAGAATTAATAAATGGCTTGGTTGTATGCCTATCAGTATGCACCCATTGACTCTCTAAGCCCAGACTGTCTTTGATCCCTGAGTGTAGTGTGTTGGGCCGTATTTATTAACTCTGATAAAGTGTTATTGCAGTTTGGGTTTAGAGTCCATTGTTTAGCATCTCTCCGCTCAGATACCGCACAGATTTAATAGCCAGGCTCAGGGCACGATAGACAGGTGTACAGAATGTGGCATAAGCTGGAACTTTGTTCTGCCTCTCTATCACTGGCTGTAAATAGCTTCTGCTAGTTTATTGAGTTTTTCTCTGTTTGATTTTCCTCTTTCCTTTTCTGATTTAGGCAAGAAGCTATTCAGAAAAAGTAAGTAAACTCAAAAAGGTAGGGAAGGGGGGCCGGAGCGATAGCACAGCAGGTAGGGCATTTGCCTTGCATGTGGCCGACCCGGGTTCGATCCCCAGCATCCCATATGGTCCCCCAAGCACTGCCAGGAGTAATTCCTGAGTGCAAAGCCAGGAGTAACCCCTGAGCATTGCAGGGTGTGACCCAAAAAGCAAAAAAAAAAAAAAAAAAAAAGGTAGGGAAGTAAGGGATCAACTCAAGTAGTCTAGGGGCAGTTGTGCTGCTTGGCCTGGGGTTGGTATAAAACCTTGGTTCATGTGTGCCCTTAAGTCGACTCATTCCCTGGGATAGTCATTGAGGATATAAAAAATAAAATACGTTTCGAGGGCTGGAGTGATAGCACAACGGGTAGGGTGTTTGCCTTGCATGCGGCCAACCCAGCTTCGATTCCCAGCATCCCATATGGTCCCCTGAACACCACCAGGGGTAGTTCCTGAGTGTAGAGCCAGGAGTAACCCCTGTGCATCGTCAGGTGTGACCCAAAGAGAAAAAAAAAAGAATAAAATACGTTTCAAAGACATGGAGGCCTGGATGTAGCACCACGGTACAGCACTTTCCTTGCATGTGTGAGGTCCTGACTTATTTATTTATTTATAATTTTTTTCAAAGAACTATTCATAGTTATTGATTATATTCAATATTTCAACTCCAATCTCACCACCATTACACCTTCCCACCACTTTTATTTCATGTTTTCCCACCCCCACCCAAGCCTCCCCCAAAGGCAGGTTCTAAATAATTTTATATTGCTTGTTTGGATAATTGACTAAAAATGATCCAAAAGGCTTCCTTAGAGGATAGTGTGTGAAAATTGTTGTATCTCATCTTGGAGCCATTAAGCCCCTGAATTAGAGATCATTAGCATGTTTTTAGAGTTTGAGTCTTGGGTGCTTATACATATGTACATATATATGTATATATATATTTTTTATCAAGATCGGTTGTCTTTACCTTATACCCTTTCACATGTGGCGTGCTACTCTTGGTATATCAGTAGCATAATTATATTAAATATCCTGGAATTCTGCAGTTTTTTCATAGGGTGTTAGAACAGGAGTTTATAAACAATTTTTTTTAACTGGATGGTGATTTTGGGGTCTGGAAGAATCTCTGCAGCATGCTGCTCTCTTCATTTGTGAGTCTGGATCATGGAGGGTTGCTGCTGCCGGGGTTCTTTTGGGGCAAGTGGAAGGATACACCTGTGCCCCCACTCTGAGGTGCCCGGTAAAAACAGCCTTGTGGGGCCTGGGGAGACCTCTCTGCAGCATGCTGCTCTCTTCCAAGATTCAGCTGTGAGTGCGGTCCTGACTTTGATCCCCAGCACTGTAAATAACAAGCAGATAAACCAACCAGCCCCTGCTCCCACCCCCAAAAAAAAAAATTAATCCACAAGGGGCCAAGGAGATAACTCAAATGGTTTTAGTGTGTCCTTGGCATGTGGGAATGCCTGGTTTGATCTCCAGGCATTGGGGGACTTGCATGGTCCCCAAGCACCACAGAGAGTGATCCCTGAAGCCTGAAAACCCAATATTTAAAAAAGAAAACAAAGGCCAGCAGTAAGTAAAAGCTTTCTGAAAGTGGTGAAGTAGTGAGATTAAGGAATAGAAAACCTTTTATGCTGGGAATATTTATTAAGTAAAATAAGTGTCCCAAGTCTTTAAATAATTTTGTTGGGTTTGGTTTGATTTGGTTTTTGGGCCACATCTGGCAGTGCGCAAGGCTTACTCCTGACTCTTTGCTCAGGGATCATTCCTGACAGTGCTTGGGGACTATATTCAGTGCTGGAGATTGAACTGATGTCGGCCTTAATCAAGGCAAGCGTCTGAACCCTGCTCTATTTCTCTGCCCCCCCCCCTTTTTTTCAGTACATTAAATCTGTCCCTTGCAAGAGTGTTTATAAACCTTTACAAGCCTTTTCCTTTCCTTGCTGAGCCATGGATTGAGTCTATATCTCACAGATGCCAGTCAACTTTGGTATGCTGAGCAACCCCCAGGCCCTACAAACTGTTTTCCTCAAAGTTTAAGCAGCCATAGGATCCTAATGGACCAATATAAGTTTCAACATAGCTGTAACATTCTTAGCATTAGAGTACAAGTAGATTATACAGAGAGATGTCTTCTCAGTTCATGTAAAATCTTTTGCTCTATTCTGACTTCTAGTGTTGAGCAGTCATCGGATCTCCAGGACCAGTTGAATCATCTGTTAAAGTAAAACGGCAGATCAAGGACAGAGATGCTTCAGGCCTTGGTTGTGAAGGCTCGACCTCTTACAGTCCCATGCTGTGTGTTGCTTTCTTCTGCCTTCTTCAGAGTTTTAAGTAGACAAGATTTGTGATGATGTATAGTTTCTTCTGAAAGAAGTTAGGTACTTCTTTTTCTTTTTTTTTCCTTTTTTTTTGGGTCACACCCAGTGATGCTCAGGGTTACTCCTGGCTCTGCGCTCAGGAATTATTCCTGGCAGTGCTTAGGGGACCACATGGGATGCTGGACCCAGGTTGGCCAAGTGTGTGCCTGATAAGCACCCCACCCACTGTACTATCTTACTGTATCTTTTTATGCTTTTTTTTATTATTAGTTTTTGGATTTTGGGCCACACTTAGCAGCGTTCAGTCCTGGCACTGCTTAGGATACCAGATATGGTGCCAGGGGTTGAGTCTGGGCTGACTGTTGGTAAGGTGAGTGCCTTACCTGCTGTACTGTCTCTCGGGCCCCTTATTGGATGTTTTAAGTGGTTTTGCTATTTCGCTGTGAACGCAAAATTAAAAGATAACTGCATGCTACAGCTGAGCAGCAGCCCCCACCCTAGACTGATTCTTTTTTTTTTTTTTCTTTTTGGGTCACACCCGGCGATGCACAGGGGTTACTCCTGGCTCTGCACTCAGGAATTACTCCTGGCGGTGCTCAGGGGACCATATGGGATGCTGGGATTCGAACCCGGGTCGGCTGCGTGCAAGGCAAACACCCTACCCGCTGTGCTATCACTCCAGCCCCACCTAGACTGATTAAGCAAACATTGAGTAATGTTTTACCTGCACCAGTTAAAATTTAGTAATGTTTCATTGTGAACATACAAGAAGGATCAATGGTCTCTCCACAGACTTTGCCCTTTCTCATCCTTCTACAGGATGAGTTTAACCTCACAAGCACTTGGTACTCCTGGTTGTTTGTTTGTTTGTTTGTTTCATTTGTTTGTTTTTAAATTTCTAACCTGTCAAAGAAATAGACTTGCTCTCTTCATTGTAGCAAAGTTCCAAAGAAAAATTAGTCAAATGATACTATATTTGGCCAGCTGCAGTCCCTACCTTGACCTACATTCCTGGGGGATGTTGTGAATCATGATTAACTGGCCTTGGATTCATTTTGTAATTCTGCTATTCATCAGCAAGTTTACTTGGATGATAAGTGCCAAGACAGTTGAATGATAGCGATTGCAAGGGTTGGGCCATGGCTAAAACATTGTGTTTGTAGACAAGAAGCCCCTTTACTAAATGGCATTGCCATGGTCACTTACATAGCTGAACGTTGTTGACGTTTTATTTATTTTTAAATAGAAAGTTTACTGGAGAGTAGAAAGGAAAGGAAATTCCCCAAGCAGGAGGGGACTTGGTCTAGGACTAAGTTCTTCATTGTTTGGTTTTAAAATGAGATTCTATCCTGTTCAGATTCAGTTTACTTAATGAGGGGCTGGAAGAAAGTTAACTTTAAAAAATGCTGTTTCCCCTAAAAGAAAAAGACTCTTAAAGCCAGATCTATTCTATATACTCCTAACGTATAGAAAAGGATAGTACGATATCCAGTTCATTTGCCCAAGTGTGTGTTTCATTAAAAAAAAAAAAAGTGAGGGGGCTAGAGCAATAGCACAGCGGGTAGGGCGTTTGCCTTGCATGTGGCCGACCTGGGTTCGATTCCCCAGCATCCCGTATGGTTCCCTGAGCACCGCCAGGAGTAATTCCTGAGTGCATGAGCCAGGAGTAACCCCTGTGCATTGCCGGGTGTGACCCAAAAAGAAAAAAAAAAAAAAAAAAAAAGAGGACTTGCATGCAAGGACCCAGCCTTCGTTTGTAGCATTACTTGGTCACCTAAGTGCAGAGCTGGGAGCAGTTCCTGGGCACTGCCAGGGGTGACCCTAAAACAAAAACCAGAACAAGAGGAAAAAAGAAAATAAGATGGCACAAGGCTACATAGAAGATTCTTTTCTGTACCTATAGGTGAAAAATCCTAATAAAGTCTTTAAAAACACTATTTTTAGCATTACTAAAATAATTCCATAAGTACATGCTTGACAGCAGCTGCAAAACACAGTTCATTACTAGGAAATAATGAACTGCCACTAATTTACATCGAAAAACCACGTTTGAAACAATTCACCATCTGTACTTTTGGTTGGTTGGTTGGTTGGTTGGTTATTTGTTTTGGGGCCACAGCTGACTGTGAGTAGGGCTTACTCCTGACTCTGTGCTTGAGAGACTGTTTGGGGAACCGGGTGAGCAAGGAAAGTGGCTTAACCTCAGTAGTATCTCTCCAGCCCCTGTTCCTCTCCTATTTAATTTCTGTTTTTAACTCACACTTCAGAATGTTTCGAAGAGCCAGGCAGGAGAAATAGTCCTGTGGGTAGGGAACTTGCCTTGCATGTTGCTGACAGGGGTTCAATACCTGGCACAACACAAGGTCCCCCGAGCAAAATGAACATAACCCACACATTTTTTTGCTCCATAATTGAAATTTCAAAAGACCTTTTCAGTGATAATTTCTTTCTCTTTGGAAAAGACATTTTTATTGAAACCATGAGATACGCAGTTACAAATTGGTTCATGATTGGGTTTCAGTTATACAATGTTCCATCATCTGTCCATTCACCAGTGTACATTTCCTACCACCGGTGTCCCCAGTTTTCCTCCGGCCACCCCTCTCTAAAACTATTTTTATTTTTATTTTTTTATTATTATTATTATTATTTTTTTTGCTTTTTGGGTCACACCCAGCGATGCTCAGGGGTTACTCCTGGCTTTGCACTCAGGAATTACTCCTGGCGGTGCTTGGGGGACCATATGGGATGCCGGGGATCGAACCCGGGTCGGCCGCGTGCAAGGCAAACGCCCTACCCGCTGTGCTATCGCTCCGGCCCCTCTAAAACTATTTTTAAAAACAAAGCACCAACACAATCTTTGAAGAACGATGAAGTGTGCCAGAATAGAATATTGGAACTGTGAGGCTCAAAGTGTTTAAATTCTGACCACATGTGTTTACACATGATAAAATAACTTCCCCAGGGGTCACTCTGCAAGTGACGATCTCTAAAATCCAAAAATTGCCAGAGGTTAAAATATAGAGGGGGGGCGGGGTGGGGCGGGCAGAGTGATGGATGGCACAGCCGGTTCCGGCGCTTGCGGTGCAATTGGGACTATCCGTGGCACCGCACATATGGTCCCGGATTTCCACCAGGGGGGATCCCTGAGCGTGGAGTCGGGGGTATGCCCATGCCCTGAGCACCTCAGAGTGCGCCTCGGAGGCCGAGAAGAAAAAAGAAAAAGCCAGAACAGGAAGAAGGAAGTGGGGAGGGAAGTAGCACTCACGTCCTGGCATTGATGAGCCTCCCTGCCCCACAGCCTTCCTGGCGCCTCTGGGGGGGGCCGCTCCCCCCACCCCCCAAAGAAGTGAGCAAAATCGCCTCCCTGGGTACAGTTCAAAGCAGACCGGGAAAGGCCAAGTCGGATCCTAGGGGTGTTGCCGAGTAGGGCCGGAAGGAGGGCACTGGGCGGCTGGGGGTCTCGAAGTCACCTGGGGATGGGGGGACAGGGCCCAGTTCCAGGCGTGCACGGTGGTGAGGGAGGCCTGGACGCACAGTCCTTTGCCCTGGGAGAGGGCGAGTTTCGGGGCTCGTCAAGCGCAGCCCAACCGGGGGGCCAAAGGCGCTGGACCTGCGGGCCCCTCGGAGGCAGAACCCAAGGCGGAGAGGGTAGTGGGTGTCACCGCCCGGCGATGGGCACCGCCGAGCCGCGCCCGCACACCAGCCGCCGGGGGGTCAGGCCCCCGCCCAGGTCTGGCCAGCGCCGCGGGGCGGGGCTTCGGGCACTATAAGCACCGCCGGGGCCCAGTCCGGGAAAGGCCAGGGACGCGGAGAGTAAGTACGCGCCCCTCGCCCCTCTCCCCCCTCCCGGGCGCCCCGCCCCAGCTCAGCACCCTCACCTTCCTGCCCCTTGTCCCCCTCCCCCGCAGTGGCTGCCCCTCCAGACGCCGCGATCCTGAAGTCCGTGCAGGTGTGCGCGGCGGGGCTCGGGCAGGGGGTGGGGGTGGGGGTTGCCTGGGGCGGGGCCTCCCACTCTGTCCACTCCTGGGGGGACGGGGTGCTGGGACGGGGGTCGCCGGCGCGCCCGGCCGCAGGCTTCTGACCCCGGCTTGTCCCTCGCCACCCCTCCCTCGCCCCGACTGCTGGGTCAGACGTACTACGGGGACGTGCTGAAGAAGTCAGCGGATCTCCAGACCAACGCGTGTGTCACCCCGGCCCGGCCGGTGCCCAAGCACGTCCGGGAAGCGCTGCAGAACGTGCACGAGGAAGTAGCCTTGCGGTCAGTCGCCTGTCTCGGAAGAGCCGCTGTAGCGCTGCCTAACTTGAGAACTTCCCGCCGGGGTGAAGGGGCTGGAGAGGTTATACAACCCGTAGGGCCCTTGCTTGGCCCGCGGTCAGCCCGGATTTGATCCCCAGCACCCCCAGATGATCCCCTGTGCACCAGAAGTCACTTCTGAGGGTAGAGCCAGGAGTAATCCCCGAGCACCAGGTGTGGCCCAACAAAAACCGGGGGTGGGGGGTGGGGGGTGGGGGCGTAAGAATTTCTAACTGGGACTGGAAGGGGGAATGCAATGCCTTGCCTTGCGTGTAGTTGGTGGATGTTCATCCCAGCACCGCATATGCCCCACCCCCCCCTCTCTCTCTCTCTCTCTCACACACACACACACACACACACACACACACACACACACACACACACACACACACACACACACACACAAAGAAGGACTGAGAGAGGGCCCTGAGAGCAGGGTCATGCTTTGCATTTAGAACCCCAGAATTGGAACCTGGCCCTCAACTCTGATAAGAGTAGCCGACTTCCCAAACTATGCTCTCCCCCCCACCCCCCTCATACACACTTTACTACTTGGTACACTCACTCCTCATAGCTGACGTTCAGTACTGACTAGCTTGGTGTTCTTTTCTTCAGAATTTATCAGCTGATGATTTTTTGTTTCGTTTTCTATTTTTCGGCTGCCCTTGGCTCTGCACTCAGTAATTCCTCAGGGAGCCTCTGGTTTAAAGGGGAAATGAACGAACTGAAGAGAAATTAATGGTCTATGGGAGGAAGGAAAGTGGGAGGGAGGGAGAAAGGGAAGATGCCTAAGATTTGGTGGTCCTGGACTGAGGCTGTGCAGGGGCTGCAGCCTACTGCCGTGTTGCATGCAGCAGCCCAAGTTGAATGGATTCCCAGCTCCGCAAGGTCACCTGAGCACTGCCAGCACTGGGCTCCGAGCACTGAGCTGGAAGTAGCCCCTGAGCACCACCAGGTTTGTTAAGAAACTAAACAAACAAACAAAAATTGGTGATTCTACTCCTTGTAGGTCGTCTCGTGGGGAAAAGAAATGTAGCTCTTGTTCTTGCTTTCTCAGGTATTATGGCTGTGGTCTGGTTCTGCCGGAGCGTTTGGAAAGCTGCTGGGTTCTGGACCTGGGTAGTGGCAGTGGCAGAGATTGCTATGCCCTCAGCCAGCTGGTTGGTGAGAAAGGACATGTCACTGGAATCGATATGACTGAAGGTCAGGTGAGGCAAGAAAAGATTCCCAGAGGCTCGCTTTCATCAATAAAGTTGTTTCGACTCTGACTCAGGATAATTTATGACAATTGCTCTTTCTGACTATTCATTGGTCCCGCTGATGTTTCCTGTCCCCGAGGCAGGAAACTCAGACAGTTCGCGTTCTTTGGGGTGAACCTAGAGTCAGGAGGTTTGCTGTGATATAAGAAGACCCAAAGAGCAAATGTTTGGAGCTCTCTTGGATAAGTTCCAAGAAAATCAGGCAAATTCCAAGTATCAAGTAGGGAATTTCGGTTTCATTGTATGGGCAAGGGTTGTAATAAATCCCATATGCCCAGAGTAAAATATCTGGTATGATTCTACCTGGAATGAACTGGGGGAAGTATATTCTATTTACAATAGAAAGTATTAAGGAAAAAGGTAGTGTATATTGGGCGTCAGAGAATACAGGAGTTAAGGCATGTGTCTTGAATGTGGAAAGTTTGATCCTGGGCACTGCATATAGTTCCCCAAGCACTGCCAGGGGTGACCCCTGAGCACAGAGCCAAGAGACAGCCCTGAGTACTGCAGGGTCTGACCCCACCCCCCACCCCCCCAAGACTCCCCCACCCCCTGCGCCCAATATTGGTTTTTGGTTTTAGTTTTGGGTCATACTCAGGGCCCACTCAGGGATCACTCCTGGCAGGGCTTGGAGGGACCATATGGGGTAGGGGGATCAAACCCTAGTCTTCTCTGTGCTAGGCAAGTGCCCTACCCAAGGTGCTATCACTCCAGCCCCCAGTAGTGTGTTTTGAAGATGTTGATGATGAACTCAGGTCTTCTTCATTTAGGTAGAAGTGGCTAAGAAGTATGTTGACTACCACATGGAAAAATACGGCTTCCGGACTCCCAACGTGACTTTTGTTCTTGGCTATATAGAGAAGTTGGCGGAGGCTGGAATCAACGCTGACAGTTACGATATCGTGGTGTAGGTATCGATTCTGATGTGGGTATCAATCCACTTTCACTGAGCACACAGACAGCACCACTTTTTGCTGAACTGACTCATAAAGGGTGTGAAAACTGCACTTGGCAGGAAGCCGGCGGGAGGGAGCTGGTGAGCCCGGCAGTGCTGGAGACCACAGCGGGCCAAGGGGCAACTTACTGAATTTAATGAACTATTATTTTTAGTGAAGTAAATTAGTTTTATTTTTAAGAGAGTGAGAGAGCGAGACAGACATGTTCAAGAGAGAACATGGGCTTCTCCAGTGTGGAAAAACCAGGGAACTTATTTTAAACTTAATATAAACCAGGGAGGGCTGGAGCAATAGCACAGCTGGAGCAATTGCACGTGACCAACCCGGGTTCGATTCCCAGCATCCCATATGGTTCCCCGAGCACTGCCAGGAGTGATTCCTGAGTGCAGAGCCAGGAGTAACCCCTGTGCATCTCCAGGTGTGACCCAAAAAGCAAAATATGTATATATCAGGGAGCCCAGAGGACCAGCATGGTTTTTTGTTTGTTTTTGTTTTGTTTTGTTTTTGCCACATCTGGTAGTGCTTAGGGCTTCCTCCTGGCTCATGCTCAAGGATCACTCCAGGCGGGGTTCAGGATATGGGATGGGGTGCTGGAAATTGAACCCATGTCTGCTGTGGGCGAGGCAAGGGCCTTACCTGATATACTATCAGCCCCCTAGCATGACATTTATTTGGGGGGTTGGTCACACCCGGTGATCTCAGGAGTAACTCCTGGCTCTGCGTTGACTCTGGGGATGGTATAGGATACCAGGATCGAGCCCAGGTTGACTGCATGCAAGGCAAGTTCCCTGCTTGCTATGCTATTGCTCTGGCTCTAGCACGACATTTAAAAACAAAACAAAACACAACTATTCCCTACTGCTGTTTAATTTATTTATTTGGTTTTGGTGCCACACCTGGCTCTGCCCCAGGTGATCACCCCTGCTAGGCTCAGGGAGCCATGTGGGGTGCCGGTCATCAAACCTGGGTTGGCTGGCCCCCACCCCCCGGCATGACATTTTTTGTATCCTTTTTTCACGTTTTGTCTTTCCTTTGCTCCTGTTGTCCACCCACCACCCCATGACAGCCTTACAGAAGTGGAACTTGGCCACTCACCTGTGCCTTCAGCTTGCACATGGCCTTTTGTGGCATGGGGCTCACCTGGGTAGAAAGGACAATACCTGAGGACTTTTTTCTTCACTTGCTCCAGTGTTTTGAGATCTTAGATCCTCTGCTCACTCCTCCCCCTTTGGGAAAAAGCTGAGAGTGGCGGCCAGGTAGCAAGGGGTGGCTTTGCAGAAATGGTGGGTGCCACCTTTAGGATCTGGAAGGAGCAGAAAATGTTGGGGTGATGTCAGATGGGCTTGACATGTCCTGTGGTCTTTTTTTTTTTTTTGCCAGGGGACTCACGTGGTTGTGCTCAGGGCTTATCCTGGATCTGCACTCAGGGCTGACTCCTAACAGGACTTGGGAGAGCATTTGGGGTCCTGGGGTGCAGGTCGCTCATGTCAAGTAAGACAGTTGCCGCCCTTGCTGTTCTCTCTGGCCTCACCTCTGGTCTTTTTTAGATCAAATTGTGTTGTTAACCTTTCGCCTGATAAGGAACAAGTGCTGCGAGAGGCATGTCGAGTGCTCAAGGTGAGGGGACGGGGGTGTCAATGGTTCTTTAAAAGGTCCTGAAAAAACAGGCCCGACTCTGATGTTCTTGCGCTTGAGCTAAGTGCCCGCATCCTTGATTTAACCGCTGGGTGGAAACCCACCCGAGGCAGGGAGCACGCAGGGGGCTGGAGCGCGTGGCCACCTGGCACCACCCTGGGCCCTGAGCAACAGCCCGACACCAAACAACAAAAGCAAACAACAGCCTGGTTGCAGATTCCTTTTCTTTCTCTTTTTCCCTTTAGTTTACATTGTCAAAAATCAGGATTGTCACTGAATATATCGAAAGCCTTTGTTTTATTGGCTCATTATTTAGTGCTCCCAGAAAAGCTTCTGCAGGGCTGGAGGAAGCTCTAGGCTGACAACAACTTCTGCTGTTGTTGTTCTGGGACCACCCCCACTAGTGCTCAGGGCCTTCTTGGGGTTTTTGGGGGTTGCTCCTGGATCACTTCGGGATACCTGTCCCTCCCGCAGGTAAGGCCTGAGCTGCAGTCTGTTGACCTGCACTGGTGAATAAACTCTTCACACAAAACACTGTTACTGCACGTTTCCAGCCCATGGTTGCTGCTTCCTTCCTTCCTTCCTTCCTTCCTTCCTTCCTTCCTTCCTTCCTTCCTTCCTTCCTTCCTTCCTTCCTTCCTTCCTTCCTTCCTTCCTCCTTTTCTTCTTTCATTTTAGAGCCATACCTGACAGTGCTCAGGGGTTACTCCTGCTCTATACTCAGGGACCACTTCTGGTGGGGCTCAGGGGACCACACAGGGATCGAACCCAGGTCAGTGATGTGAAAGGCAAATGCCATACCCGCTCTGCAGTCTCTCCAGCCCCTTTACAATAGTTCTTTATGTAGGAAACAGACTCACTTCGGAGATGACGCAAAGGGCTGGAACACATGCTTTGCCTGCAGGAGCCCCGGATTCAAATCCAAGTGCTGCGTGGTCCTCCAAACACTACCAGGAGTGGTCCCTACCAAAAATAAATGCAGACTGAGGATACATACTCAAAAGTTCTTTTATTGAAAAAATATGCCTTAGGGGCCGGAGAAATAGGGCAACACAGTGCACAGGTGACCTGGGTTCAATTCCCAGCATGTCATATGGTCCTCAGAGCCCACCAGGAGAGATCCCTGAGCACAGAGCCGAAAGTAAGCCCTGACCATCCCTGGGTGTGACCCCAAAACCAAAACAAAACCCTGAATGTCAGAGTCGTGAAAGATTTGGAAACCCAATTTGTTTTCAATTTTTCATGTGATAACTTTCTTTTAATGTTATTACTTCCTCCTTTGTTGTGTGGGTGTTGAGATGGTGGGAAGGGGTTGGTTGCACATTTGTGGTGCTGGTGCAGTGATGTCAGGGTTCAAGCTCCTCACTTTATGCCTGTAAAGCAGACACGTAGCCTCCGCCATGCTCCTGCCCCCAGCTTTAAAGATCCTCTTCCTCCTCTTAAAGCCAGGTACCCTGCAGGCTCAGAGGGACTATCACTTTACCTTACTTCCATCCCCAGTGGAAATGACC
This sequence comes from Sorex araneus, assembly GCF_027595985.1. NCBI lineage: Eukaryota > Metazoa > Chordata > Mammalia > Eulipotyphla > Soricidae > Sorex > Sorex araneus. Next base: position 24,241,446 of record NC_073312.1, on the reverse strand, counting down.
CCAGAAGGAAATTCCTCAGAAGGAATTTCCCTTCTGAGATCTGACTTGTCTACCTGCCTTTCAGGGCTTCAGCAACTTTTCTATCTTTGTTCTTCCTTGATGTGGTTATATTAGAAGCTTTTTATGTCTTTTTCTGTTGTTGCTTGTTTGTTTGCTTCACTTTGCTTTTTTGGGTGACACCTAGCAGTGCTCAGGACTTACTCCTGGCTCTGTGCTCAGGGATCACTTTTTTGGTGGTGCACCCCGGTCAGCATGGGCCAGTCAAGTGCCTCAACACCTCGGCTCTTCGGTGCTCTTCCTCCTTCTCCTCTGCTCTCTGCCAGGAGCCAGAGCATTAATGGACAAGCTGCCTCACTCCCTGTTGGGTGGTCGTTACACTTTGCTCAGCCAGAGCACAGTCTATGTGTCAGTCCCTTTATTCACGCAGAGTTTAACTGTCCGTCTGCATTGCAGTCCGGCGGGGAGCTCTATTTCAGTGATGTCTACGCCAGTGTGGACTTGCCGGAGAACATCAGGACCCACAAAGTGCTATGGGGTAGGTTTGTTCGTGTGGTTTGGTTGTGAGGCTGTGACTCACTCAGGCAGTGGCTCCATCCCACTGCCCTTGGTGGGGAGGGGCACCCCAGGGCTAGTTCTGGAGGTTCCGGTGCCTCCCTGGGCACTCCAAACTGGATGACCTCGGCCCATTGGATACATCATTTTGAATTATTATTCCCTAATCTGTGAAGTGTGGTAATAAAATGGCAGCCAAAGGAGCGTAATAAAGCAGCCCCAAGGAAGTGTGTGTGTGTGTGTGTGTGTGTGTGTGTGTGTGTGTGTGTGTGTGTGTGTGTATGTAATCCCTGGTCAGTGCAACAACAATTTACAAAGGCAAGGAGGAAAGATAGTTAGAAAAAGAAAGAAAGAAAGGAAGGAAGGAAGGAAGGAAGGAAGGAAGGAAGGAAGGAAGGAAGGAAGGAAGGAAGGAAGGAAGGAAGGAAGGAAGGAAGGAAAAGAAAGAAAAGCTTCCCTGGTTGCAGGGCGGCTCTTGCAGGAGTCTTGATTTTCATTGTGAGCTGGAGGTTAGGTTACACACATTACATTTTTGTGGTGCAAGGGGTCAAATTGGCACCTGAGGACCACTTGGAGCAATTCTCAAGCACACAGCTGGGAGTAACCCCTGAGGACCACCAGATATGGCCCCCAAGCCAAAATAAATAGGGGCCACAGTTGATAGTGCAGGGGGACAGTGTGTGGCATGGTACCAGGGATCAAACTTGGGGCCTTGCATGTGCCAGGCAGATGCTTTACTGTGCGAGCTATCACCCAACCCATTTTTTTAAAATGTAGGAGTACTGCTGTTTATTCAGCCATTGATTAAACTGATTGATTTGGGTATGACCTCATATTTTTTCTTTTCTTCTTCTTTTTTTTTTTTCCAGGAGAGTGCTTGGGTGGTGCTTTGTACTGGAAGGACCTTGCCATACTTGCCCAAAAAGTTGGATTCTGCCCTCCGCGTTTGGTTACTGCCAGTATAATTACAATTCAAAATAAGGAACTGGAAAGCATAGTTGGTAAGCAACAGTTGGCAATGAGACTGCTTGTATTCAGAGGCCAGTGACTGTCTACCTAGTGACACTAGGCCAGTGAGTGTCTACCGACATTGAACTTCCTGTCCTCTAAAAATCGCGGTTTGGTTCTGTTCAGTGGCAACCTCTCAGATCTGGGATTTAATAAAACCCTTTAAAGTTAATCACTGAATAGAGCTAAAGCAGTTGCTGCATGTGAAACCGTCTCTACGCTGCCAGCACTCTTGGTCCACTGAGTAGGTCCACAGAAGAGGAAGTGCAGGGTCCATGACTAAATTTTGTTTTTAGGTGACTGTCGTTTTGTCTCTGCAACATATCGTCTCTTCAAACTGCCTAAGACAGAAGCAATGCAAAGATGCCAGGTTATTTACAATGGTGGAATCAAGGGGCATGAAAAGGAACTAATCTTTGATGCAAATTTCACATTTAAGGTAAGTAAGAATTTCCGGGACCTCTTGTCTCTCCTCTTTTTCCTTCCATCCCACATCACCAGCCTGACTTGAGCCCTTCTTTCTACTTTTAGCCTTGCTCCATATACTGAGACTTAGCTTTAGCTTTGCATCGCTTCTCATTTCTCTGGTGTGTACATGGGTGTTTGTGTATCTTTACTGAACTGTTAGTATATTATATTTCCTCCATTATGCTGTGTTACCCTTAAGTCCTTCTGCATGTACAGCTCAGGAACTAAACGTTCTCCTATATAACCACAATTCTTTCTCCCCCTCTTTTTTTTTCTTTTTTGGGTCACACCCTGCGATGCACAGGGGTTACTCCTGGCTCATGCACTCAGGAATTACTCCTGGCAGTGCTCGGGGGACCATATGGGATGCTGGGAATCGAACCCGGGTCGGCCACATGCAAGGCAAATGCCCTACCCGCTGTGCTATCACTCCAGGCCCCTCCTTCCCCTCTTTTAAACCACAATTCTTTGATCATATTCAAGAAGTGTACTTTGAGAGGCACCAGTTAATATTTTTGGTATTATGTTTTGTTTCTGGGACCACACCTGTTGATGCTCCAGGGTTATTCCTGACTCTGTGCTCAGGGATCACTCCTGGAGGTACACAGGGTATCCTAAGAGGGTGCTGGGGATGAACTCGGGCCAACTTCATGTAAGGCAACTACTTGGACACCAACTCTGGAGAAGCTCGAGTTTAATGGAATTATTGAGGAACAGGATAGAAAAGAATAGGAATCACATAACCACGTTTCAGTTGTTTAGTGTGCCATGGGACTGAGGGGTTTAATGATGACACAAATGGATACTTTCACAACTTTTTTGCTTTTATCAATATGAAAATGTACATGCTTTAGAGTCTGATACCTGAGTTCAAATTCTAACTTGGTTGCCTAACTGTGGCCATGGCTCTGTGCTCAGGAATCACTCCTAGCGTGCTCAGGGGACTATATGGGATGCTGGGGATTAAACCTGGGTTGGCTGCGTGCAAGGCAAGTACCCTGCCCTCTGCACTATCACTCCAGCCCCATATTTGAATAAATGAATAAATGACCAAAATACTCTGAGGTGCAATGTGCTCCATTGTAAGAGAGGGAACGATGATGCCTGTTCATCAGACTTTCTATACCAGTTAATAATATAACGGGGGGGGGGTGGAGTGATAACACAGCAAGTAGGGCATTTGCCTTGCACGCAGCCAACCTGGGTTCGATTCCCAGCGTCCCATATGGTCCCCTGAGCACCACCAGGAGTAATTTGTGAGTGCATGAGCCAGGAGTAACTCCTGTGCATTGCTGGGTGTGACCCAAAAAGCAAAAAAAAAAAAAACCAAAAAAAAAAAAAACCAAATACCAAAAAACAAAACAAAACAAAACAAAAGGAGTCGAGCGGAAGGGCTGAGCACATGTGTTGTATGGGGGAGGCTGAGCTTTGGTCCCCTGTACCACATGGTTCCCTGAGTACTCTCTGAGCACCACCAGGTGTGGGCCCCTAACTGCAAATTAAAATAGAAGAAACCAACCTTGCTCCCTCCCCTTCCTGTTCCTCAGGCAGGGGAGGTGGTGGAGGTGGACGGACACACTGCAACCATCTTGAAGAACTCGAGATTCGCCCCAGAGTTCCAGTTCAGCCCGACGGGGGCGAAGCCAGCAGCGTGTGGAGGCAGCTGTGGTCCGCAGTCTGAGGTTGGTGTCACTTTCAACACGGGCTGCTTCCGCAGCAAGCAAGTCAGCTGACACCACTGCGCTCATTAGTCACCGTGACTGCCTTTCTCTCCTATCTGCATCTAAAACGGGACTTGAATTAATTTCCTCACTGCATTTTCTGAATGCTGATCAGTCAGAGATTTCTAACCAGGGGCTTCATGCACGGACCTCAGGGCGTCTGCGACCCCTTCAATTCTGATGTGTCTAGAGGGGTTTCCTCAGAAAGAAATCTCTGACTTTCAGTATGTTCCCAAGGGCATTTTTATTGTTTTGGTTTGGGGGGCCACCCCCAGCAGTACTCAGGGATCACCTCCCCCCACCCACGGAGGGATCAGGGAGACCATGTGTAGGACCAGAGATCAAACCCAGGTCAGCTATGTGGAAGGCAAATGCTGTACTAACACCCTGGCACTCAATGATGTTTTTTTTTTGAGAGGTGGGAAAGTTTGAGGGAGGACCATACCCAGCAATGCCCAGGGGTGTTCCTGGCTTTATACTCAAGAATTACTCCTGGAGGTGCTCAGGGAACCATATAGGATGCTGGGGGTTGAACCCGGCTCGACTGCGTGCCAGGCTGTGTGCCCTAACCACTGTTAGGCATTTAAAAACAGAAAACGTTAAGAGGTAGCTTCGAAAAAATATATACAAATTAAATATATCTATTATTTATTATTATTTTATTGTTTGGGGGCCACACCCAGTAGTCTCCGGGGGCTGGGTTTTCCCAACTAGCCTGGAAAAGTTCCCAACCACAACTTTCCCAAGCTGGGTCAGTCTCAAAACCCGGAAGCTCATGAACAAGGGGGCTTTTCTCTCGTCATTTTGCTCCTCTAGCTCCTACTCAGGCCTGAGGTTGGAATCGAGAGCTGGTTTATCTCCTGGCTTCTTTTCTTTCCCGTGTGCCAGTGTCTTTATCTCTGCTCCAAGTTTCTGAAATGGGTATCTGGGAGACTGAAGGAGGAGTGAAGGCAGGAGAGAAGGCACAGCTGTGTGTCCTAGAACTCTAACCCTGCGCTTTTGGGGCAGAGCCTCTTAGCTTATCACTGAAGGCCTCTGTGATAAGCCTGAGACCCAGACAGGCAGCGGGGTGCAAGGCTGGGCACCCTCGCCCACCCTACCCTCCGCTGTGCCCAGGAGGAAAGAGAGGCTCTGCCTGGCCCATCAGCAGCTCCACCATCACTGGGCTTTTTGGGCTTTCTGTTATTTTTCTTCTATGTTTTCCTCTTGTTTTTCTCCTCTTCACCACTTCCCTTCCATAGCTTCTTCCCTTCCCTCTGGGTTAAATTTCACTCACTCTAGCCTGAGATCTTTTTGACTGTTGTTGGCATCTCAGCAAGGCATGTTAGTCATTGCTAATAGTGATCTGACATCAGGGTGCACCTTTCTTTGCATTTTGGGTCACACCCAGCCATGCTCAGGGGTTACTACCTGTAATTACTCCTGGCGGTGCTGGGGAACTGTATGGGATGCTGACAACTCAGCTCTTCAGCATCTCTGTTCCAAAAGGGTGAAAAGTCCATATAAGTGGCCCATGCAGAGAGCACAGGTCAAAGCACTTGTACGTGGGTGACCTTGTTTGACCTTGGTTTTGTCCCTGGCACTACAGATGGTCATCTGATCACTACCAGGAGTGTTCCTTGAGCACAGAGACAGAAGTAAGTCCTGAGCACAACTGAATGTGACTTATCCCCGTCCACTCCAAAATGCATATACAAAAGTAGGAATTCCACAAAATAAAACAAAGTAAAATCAACTTCTCTGGTCCAGTAGGAGTTTAAAAGCATCTTTCATCTGGGAGGGCCTAGGAGGTGGCTCAAAGGGCTGGGGCACATGCTTTGCAAATGGGAGTCTCGGTTTAATCCCAGGACCCCCATGCTTCTTTAAGCACCCCTGGGAATGAACCCCACGCACTGAGCTTGAGTAGCCTCCCAGCACTGCTGGGTGTAGCCCTCAAACCAAAACAAATCAACAAAAGTATCTGGGGGCTAGCTCAACGGTGGAGTACATGCTTTACTGGGTTTGACCCTAGCCTCAAGACAAAACTTTAAAATGTCATTGACAGGGGCCAGAATGATAATAGTACAGCAGGAAGGTGCTTGATTTGTATGTGGCTGACCTGGGCTTGATTCCTCGAATCCCATATGGTCCCTGAACCCACTAGGAGTAATTCATGAGTGCAGAGCTAGGAGTAACTCCTAGGCACTGCTGGGTATAGACCAAAAACAACATTAAAAAAAGATGTCGTTGGGCCGGAGTGATAGCACAGTGGGTAAGGCGTTTGCCTTGCACTCGACCGACCCGGATTCGATCCCCGGCATCCCATATGGTCCCCCAAGCACTGCCAGGAGTAATTTCTGAGTGCAAAGCCAGGAGTAACCCCTGAGCATTGCTGGGTGTGACCCAAAAAGGAAAAAAAATGTCGTTGGGGCCGGAGTGATAGCACAGCAGGTAGGGCGTTTTCCTTGCACGCGGCTGACCTGGGTTTGGTTCCCAGCATCCCATATGGTCCCCTGAGCACTGCCAGGGGTGATTCCTGAGTGCATGAGCCAGGAGTAACCCCTGTGCATCACCAGGTGTGACCCAAAAAGAAAAAAAAATGTCGTTGACCTTGAGAATAGTAATAACTTGATTGGAATCACTAGGAAGTTGTGGAGAGAACTGGTGGTCCTAGGAAACGATGGAGTTATACAATTGTATTTATCTCTCTTAGAGGTCAATCACCCTCAATCAAAAGGAAATATTAGGGTCTAGGCACCTCAAAAGACCTTTAACTTGTCCATTCCTTTGGGTTTGTCTTTTGACAGGATTTAATCGCAGACCCGTTCAAGCTGGCAGAAGAATCTGAGAAATCAAAGCCTAGATGTTCTGCCAGTGGGGCCCGAGGTTGCTGTGCTTCCAAGACAAGCTGCTAAAGCTACAGGTTATCAGAAGACAGTGGTGAGGAGGCAGAGGGATAAACTGTCAGGCCTAATCTGATCTTCCCTAGAGCAAAGACAAGAAGCAATGGTCCAAAGCTTTGGTAATCCAGGTCACTGATCAATAGAAATGAAAGGTTTTTAGAAGGTATTAATTGAAGGGTCTAAAGCAAGTGGCCTAAAATATAATTAATTTAGGCAAGTTTTCCTCTTTTTTTTTTTTTTTAAATTAATTCAAAATTCTGGTGCCACCTAGTGATCAAAAAGGGAACACTCGGGTTTTTTTTTTTTTTGGAATGTTTATTCTGTAAATTTGTTTTTACAGAAGCTGCGCACACCAACAGAACGACAATAATCACTGATGACTCAGCTCCATATCGCTGTAACCTCTGCAGAGATAAATATAATTAATTAAAGATAAATTGAAATAAGTGCTGTCCATTGGTTTTAATTTCAGAAGCTGCAGTGTATTGAGGTGAAAGTGAAATTGAATTGCATAAAAAATTAGTAGGTAGAGGGATATACGTGATAACATTTCAGTATCTGTATTCAAACCCAAAGGGAGGGGGAGAGAGAGAGAGAGGAGAGAAGAGAGAAAGGCTTCAGAAATATAGGGGAGAACATCTTTCTTCTGAGCTGGTAGCATCTTGTGATTTATTACATGTTTACTCATCCAACTAAGGTTCTTCTGAAATCATGCGAACAGGCCGAAAGGTTGCCAAACCAAACTGGGGAAGAGTTAGGTTGAGTTCATGGATTTTATTTATTTTTTTTTTCTTTTTGGGTCACACCCGGCGATGCACAGGGGTTACTCCTGGCTCTGCACTCAGAAATTACTCCTGGCGATGCTCAGGGGACCATATGGGATGCTGGGAATCGAACCCAGGTCAACCGCATGCAAGGCAAACGCCCTACCCGCTGTGCTATTGCTCCAGCCCCATTTTATGGTTTTTTGAAACCAAATATATTTTTCTAATGAAGAAAACTATAAATAGCAAATGAGTCTGATCTCACTTCACCCGTATGGATGACATTTACCTAAGCTGGTAAACCCTAACCATCTTAGGAAAAGAATTAAGTAACATTTTTTGGAGGGAAGGGAAACCTCGCCAGACATTAAGGTTACACATTAAGGTACACCAGGTATACCACATTTACACTCCTTGAACTGTTTCCCCTAGTTTTTCCAATGTTAACCAGACCGGTGTAAGTCATCCATGAAATCTTAAAATGTTTCTTCCAATTTTGATAGGGAAAAATATTCCTGACTTAAGCTAGGGTATTTGGTGTTCGGGGTTTTTGGTGTTTTTTTGATTTTTTTTTTTTTTTTTTTTTTTTTGCTTTTTGGGTCACACCTGGCGGTGCACAGGGGTTACTCCTGGTTCTGCACTCAGGAATCACTCCTGGCAGTGCTCAGGGGAATCAAACCCAGGTCGGCTGCATGCAAGGCAAACGCCCTACAAACTGTGCTATTGCTCCAGCCCCCATTTTTTTTTTTTTTGCTACCACAATCTACTTCAACAAGCGTTAGTCTACCTGTTTGTGTCATGTCTGTTATTATTAACCCCATTTATAATGAGACGATAAGGCCTAGAGAATAGACATAGCATGCTCAGCTAATGAGTAGCAAAACTGTAACTCAATTCCCCTCTAACAAATGATCTCTGATGTGAATTCAAGTCTTGGGGTGGGAGAGAGAGTACGGGGATTAAGATGCATGCCTTGCCTTTGGCAGGTCTCATTTGTCCCTTTCCCCCAACCACCCATCTCCTGCCGAGCATCACATGGTTCCATGAGCATCACTGGATGCATCTGTGGATGCTCTGAGCACTGTGGTCCAGGAAATCTGCAGCACCAGAGGGACATCGCAGCAGCACATCCTCCAGCTTCAGCACTCAACCATCAGCCAATCTGGCCAAGAAGGACTAGGTGGCCAGCTTGAGCTCAATGAATGTTGAAGAGTGGACTGAAAATCGGTAGCAAGCAATTTCTCAACATTTTGATGTTTGGGTCTTTTTAATGTTCTTTTTGTTCTTGTCTTATGGAGTTTTTTTGGGGGGGGAAGGGAGCCTCACCTCAACCCAGCAGTACGCAGCATCTGAGGGGCCAATCCTAGTAGTCCAGACCCAACAGTTTGATGCAGAGGAATGGAACTGCAGTGGGGAGGCTGCCAGGAATACCGCACGGGTTCTTCTGGGGACATGCAGGGCTTAGGATTGAACTCACGACCTCCTCCTACAATCTAAGTGCTCCAGCCCTTTGGACTATTTCCACCCACCCCACGACTTCAACTTATAACTGTCAATATTTTTCCTGTTAGAAATGAAATCCTAGGGGTTGGAGCAATAGCACAACGGGTAGGACATTTGCCTTGCACGTGGCTGACCCGGGTTCGATTTCCAGCATCCCATATGGTCCCCTGAGCACCGCCAGGGGTAATTCCTAATTCCTGAATGAAGAGCCAGGAGTAATCCCTGTGCATCACCGGGTGTGACCCAAAAAGAAAAAAAAAAGGGGGGGACTGGAGCAATAGCACAGCGGGTAGGGCGTTTGCCTTGCACGCGGTTGACCCGGGTTCGATTCCCAGCATCCCATATGGTCCCCCGAGCACTGCCAGGAGTAGTTCCTGAGTGCATGAGCCAGGAGTAACCCCTGTGTATTACCGGGTGTGACCCAAAAAGAAAAAAAGCAAAAAAAACCAAACCAAAACAAAAATTTATTTTTATGTCTGGTTCAGTGTAAGACACCTGCTTCTGCATCCAATTTGTTGTGATATCACTTGTCATGAGGACTCTCAGCAGCTCCACTATACATGTACCAGAGAATGAGAGTGGGGGAAAAGAAAAAGAAGAAAGAAGAATGCCTTCGTGTGATACAATGATTTCTAATAAGAAATAAGTGTTTGGTCTTGGTCCCAGTTCTGGCACAGAGCTAAGGAGAATGCTAACAATGTCTTTAGTTATATTAATGAGGTGATTTTTGAACCTCACCCTAGAGTAGGGCGTGCTTCCCAGTGGAGCTGAAGCCTGGGATAGGAGGTTCTGAGCTTTCCTTTCTCTCCCCTGTCCTCTGGGGAGGGGAGAGGATCTGGTGGCCGGGCATTTCCCCATAATCAAAGGCTCCATCTGAATTGTGTCAGAAAACCCCCTTCAAAGTTGTGCCTAGCTGAGTTGGGTGAAAATGTGTTTTTCTAGGAGAGGTGGAATCTCCCATGCTCTTCCCAGACACTGCCATCTGTTCTCTTCTCCCTGGCTGCTCCCTTATTTTACCCGTCTATACTAAGCCAGTGATGCTGCAACAGCGGGTAGGGCGTTTGCCTTGCATGTGGCCAACCCAGGTTCGATTCCTCCATCCCTCTCTGAGAGCCCGGCAAGCTACCTGTGGTGTATTTGATATGCCAAAAGCAGTAACAAGTCTCACAATGGAGATGTTACTGGTACCCGCTCAAGCAAATCGATGAACAATGGGATGACAGTGCTACAGTGCTACAGAACTATTTCCCCAGTCCAAGTCTAATAATTGTGTTTGGGCACATTCACAGCATCCTCCAGACTCTGAGTTCAGAGTCTGGAGGGGTTTGGTGGTTAGAGACAATATGTAGTTCCTGGGACCCACCAAACTGGCTTCTGCCAGTACAAGGCAAATAATTCCTGTATTGTTAAAAAAAAATATGGGGGACACACTTGGCCATGCTTAGGGCTTACTCTGCACTCAGGAATCACTCTTTATTCTTTTTCTCTTTGGGTCACACCCGGTGATGCACAGGGGTTACTCCTGGCTTTGCACTCAGGAATTCCCCCTGGTGGTGCTCGGGAGACCATAGAATCAAACCTGGGTCAGCTGCATGCAAGGCAAATGCCCTACCCGCTGTACTATTGCTCCAGCCCCTCAGGGATCATTCTTGGTGGGCTCAGGGACCATGTGGGGTGTTGGGAATTTAACCCAGACCTGCCATATGCAAGGCAAACACCCTACCCACTGTACTATCACTCTGGCACCTGATAATTTTTATTTATTTATTTAATTTTATTTTATTTTTTGCTTTTTGGGTCACACCTGGCGATGCACAAGGGTTACTCCTGACTCTGCACTCAAGAATTACTCCTAGCAGTGCTCAGGGGACCATATGGGATGCTGGGAATCTAACCCGGGTTGGCTGCATGCAAGGCAAATGCCCTACCCACTGTGCTATTGCTCCAGCCCCTCACCTGATAATTTTTTTTTGTTGCTTTTTTTGGGTCACACCTGGCGATGCAAAGGGGTTATTCCTGGTTCATGCACTCAGGAATTACTCCTGGCAGTGCTCAGGGGACGATATGGGATGCTGGGAATCAAACCCGGGCCAGCCACATGCAAGGCAAGCGCCCTACCCACTGTGCTATTGCTCCAGCCCCTCACCTGATAATTTTTAAAAGAGAAACTAGGAGATGAAAAATGGTAAGTTTCTTTATCCTTTACATGGTGCCAGGTTAAATCGTTAGGGAAGTAAAGACTTCTAAATGTCATAGTTAAGAAGATTTAGAAATCGTTCAAAAACTATTACGTTATTAGAAATTAAGAATAATTCCAGCCTTTTTGGAAAACACTATGGGCATTTCTTCAAAAACTAGAAATTTAGCTCCCATATGACCCCACAATATCAATTCTGGGAATATATTCCGAGCTTGCAAAATAACCAGTAGAAATGACATCTGCACCTGTATATTCATTGCAACACTGTTCTTAATAGCCTGAATCTGGAAACAACTCCAGTGCCCGAGAACAGACACATTTCTTGGTTAAAGAAACTTTAGGACACTTACACAATGGAATACTATGCAGCTGTTAGGAAAGATGAAGTCATGAAATTTGCTTATAAGTGGATGGTCATGGAGAGTATCTTAGTGAAATGAGCCAGAAAGAGAGGGACAGACATGGAAGGAGTGCATTCATTTGTGAAATATAAAACAACATAATATGAGGCTGACATTCAAAGACAGTAGACACAAGGGCCAGGAATATTGCTCCACAGTTGGAGGCCTATCTCACGACTGGGGGAGAAGGCAGCTGGAATAGAGAAGGGATCACTAAGCCAATGATGGTTGGAGGAATCGGAGATGCGTGCTGAAAGTAGATAAAGGATCAAACGTGATAACCTCTCAGTATCTATATTGCAAACCATAATGCCTAAAAGTAGAGAGAGTATGGGGGAAATTGTCTGCCATAGAGGCAGAGGGAGGGTCTGGAAGGGAGGGGTAATACTGGGGACATTGGTGGTGGAAAATGTGCACTGGTGGAAGGATAGTTGTTTGATCATTGTATGATGAAACTCAAACATGAAAGCTTTGTAACTATATCTCAAGGTGATTCAATAAATAAATAAATAAATAAATAAATAAATCTAAGAAGAAAGATAAAAAATTAAAGAAAAAATTAAGAACATTAAGGAGAGTTTCAAGGATGGTTAAATAAAGTCTAATTTTGAGTTTTTAGATATTGATTTGTTTTTTGTTTGTTTTAGAACCACACTAAGTGATGCTCAGGGGTTACTCCTGGCTCTGTACGAAGGAATCACTCCTGATGGTATTTGGGGGACCACATGGGACATTGGGGATTGAACCTGGGTTGGCAGCATGTAAGGCAAGCAGCTTACCTGCTGTTCTATCTCTCACGCCTGTAGCACTGTAGCACTGTCATCCTGTCCTGTAGTTCCTTGATTTGCTCGAGTGGGCACCAGTAATGTCTCCATTGTGAGACTTGTTGTTACTGTTTTTGGCATATTGAATACGCCACAGGTAGATTGCCAGGCTCTGCCGTGAGGGCAGGATACTCTCGGTAGCTTGCTGGGCTCTCTGAGAGGGATGGAGGAATCAAACCTGGGTTGGCCTCGTGCAAGGCAAACACCCTACCCGCTGTGCTACCGCTCCAGCCCTAACTTCTTTTTTAAAAATGTTTTGGGCCACACCTGACAGTGCTTAGAACTTACTCCTAGCTCTGTGCTCAGGCATCATGCCTGGCTGGCTCTGGGGACCACATGGGATATTGGGGATTGAACTCGGTCAGCTGCATGCAAGGTAAAGACCTACCCGCTGTACTATGGCTCCAGCCCCAACAATAAAGTTTGCGTATGTGTGTGTGTGTGTGTGTGTGTGTGTGTGTGTGTATTTTAAATCACATCCAGCAGTACTCATCAGTGCTCAGGGTTCCAGGCAGTGGTGTGGGGGATTGAATCTAGGATTTCTGTATGCGGTGCATGTGATCCAGGTCTGTAAGTAATTTTAGCAAGAAAATCTTAACTGGGGCCTGAGCTGGTACACTTGCATTGCACATAGTGGACCTGAGTTTGATCACTGACATTGCATATTGTCCCCTGTGCCCCAACAGGAGTGTTTTCTCAAAATAAAAACAAAAGAAAAAAGAAGTGAACTGATTATTCAGAGCTCACTGAAAAATGAAGGGGGTAGGGCAAATTGGTATGGCCCGAGGACTTTTTTTTTTTGACCTAACACATTTTGAATATCCATGAGTGATGTACTCTCCTTCTGCTTATATTTTTTTTTGGGGGGTCACACCCGGCGATACACAGGGGTTACTCCTGGCTCATGCACTCAGGAATTACTCCTGGCGGTGCTTAGGGGACCATCTGGGATGCTGGGAATCGAACCCGGGTCGGCCACGTGCAAGGCAAATGCCCTACCCGCTGTGTTGTCGCTCCAGCACCCCCAGGACTTTTATATTAGGAGTGAGAGAATGTTTACGCCTTATCAATTAGTGAAGTGCAAACGACAGGTCAGACCACTGATTTAGGAAAGTCGTTAAAAATGGAGAATTACGTGTGTGTGTGTGTGTGTGTGTGTGTGTGTGTGCGTGCACATGTCCCAAGGAGTGAATCCAGGGCCCCATACATTTAAAATGATTGCTCTACCACTGAGTCACACTCCCAGCCCTTCTTCAGATTCCCATGTGGGTTTAGCGGTAGACTCTGACTTGCTACTACAGCACCAGCAAAAGACTGAGCGGAATCTATGAAGGACTGTTCAGCTCTGTGCACTTGGGCTTTCCTTAGCTGACTCAGCAGGGAGGGGATTCTCCCAGGGCAGCAAGCCTTAGGGGGCACAGGGGCCTGGCTTCCGACCAAGACAGCAGCAGACCCTGTTCCTTGCCCTAACTCTTTGTCCCTTCTTTAGATGGCTTCAAGGAAGCGGGCCAGAAGGCCACAAGTTTTCCTAAATGAGTCTGACAAGGCAAGGGGACTCTATCCGTCTGTCATCTAGGCACTAAGTATTTATTAAGCACCTATTATGTACTAGGCACTATTACTAGTTCCACATACAATAATAGGAAGTTATCAGTCCCCCGGACCTACGGGACCCAAACTGTAGGCGGATTTTCTAAACTCTGGGCATTTGTCCTCACTGCTTTGATTTGCCAAGTTTCTTTAACACAAATTGGGTCAACCAGAGTTCCTTTATAGACCCTTCCCTAAGGATCAGTAATGGAGACCTCACTAGCTTCTAAAAACGACCTCTTTGGGGGGTTGGAGTGATGGAACAGAGGGTAGGACATTTGCCTTGCATGGGGCCGACCTGGGTTCAATCCCTGGCATCCCAGATGGTCCCCCAAGCACTGGCAGGAGTAATTCCTGAGTGCAGAGCCAGGAGTAACCCCTGAGCATCACCAGGTATAACCCCAAAAGCTAAAGAAAAAAATAAAAATGACCTCTTTTGAGACAGAGCTATAGTAGAGCAGTTAGAGTGCCTGTGACTGCACATGACTGACCCGGATTTGATCCCTGGAATCTTGTATGGTCCTCCAAGCACCACCAGGAGTGATCTCTGAGTGCAGAGCCAGGAGTAACCCCTGAGCACCACTGAGTGTGGTCCCCAAACAAAGATTTTTTTTGTAGTTATAGAGCAGGATTCATGAAACCCAACAATAACCCATGATGGGTGACTTCGGTGGCTTCATTCCAGACTGTTCAAGTGCTGATCCGGAGTTTCTGCACCCACTGAGGTTAATGGGCGTGTTATCTGGGTGCAAGCTGTGTACTTCATCTCCAGCTGAGTGAGCCTTACTTGGTTTGGAATGATTCCCCTCCCCCCACCCCACATGCCAACTTACCTTTCAGGACCAGGCAGTTGTGATGTATGGGCTCCTGCTGCTGGTGGTGGGAAGGGGGGTGGGGAGAGGGCGGTTATTGATGTGGTACAAAAGTGTTCTGCCTTTGACCCCAACACCCTCAAAACCCTGATCATTCAAACACTGTCATGTAGGCATATTGACCAGTCATTTTTCATTTAGGGCTTCAATATTTTGTCTTGATAAGGAACTACCATTGACTTTCTTTTTCTTTTCTTTTTTTTTGTTGGGGGCAGTACTGTATAGTAATGCTCAGGGGTTACTTCTGGTTCTGCACTCAGGAATCACTTTTGGCGGTGCTCCGGGGACCACACGGGATGCTGGATCAAACCCAGGTTGGCTTCATGCAAGGCAAGCGCTTTGCATGTACCCACTGTAGTACCACTCTGTGCCCACTCCACTCCCGACTGTTTCTAATAAAACCAGACCCAGTGATGCCAAGGGGCTACTCCTGGCTCTGTGCTTGAATCACTGGGGTTCAGATCAGGCCTGGGCTTCCGGTAGGCAAAGCATGTGCTGCAGTCTACTGGAAGTCTACAGTCATTGAAACCATCTTCCCAACCCGCAGTTTCCCTTTTCCCTTTGTCACTATTGTCTGGGATAGCGTCACGAGGTGATGTAGGGCAACACCTAGTCATGAGAGGCTGCCAGGCTTTTGGTGCCAGGATTGAACCCCAGAGCCTTGCACAGGCCAGGCGTGACCTCTACCATTTGTGGCTGCATTCCTGACCCTGCCGTCACAGCATTTTTTTAAAAATTTTTATTCTGTGTTTAGTGTGGCTCTTGGTGGTACTCAGGGAATACTCCCAGCCTGGTGCTGGACACCAGGTCTTCCACATGTGCTCCGGCCCTTCGTGCTGTCTCCCTGGCCCAGATGACAGTACTTTTCCAATCGTGTGAATCAGTTGCCCACAGTTACGAGTCAGAAGCTTTGCTCTAGCATTGGAATTGCTGGCTTCTCTCGAGGCCTGGGAAGTGCTGGCCCGTGAGCGGCTCTGCACGCTGGCTTGGCCATTGCAATGGCTGCCCTTAGCAAGGCAGGACCCTTGAGCCCGTTATACCCCCCTCTGTCCACTGAACTTCACTGCCCCCTCCTGGATTTTGAGTTTGTGGCCCCATTTTAAGACTCGAGTGAACACAAGTTTCATCAGTTACGAGTTTTTCCCATCCTGCGTCTGAGGCTGGTGGTGTCCGGCCTCATTTCTGACTCCATATTTAATTCATCACAAACAGGAGCACCGAAGGGTGCCCTGGTACCCTGCGGAGAGGCGCCCAGAAGGGGACCAGCGTGCAGGAGGGGCTGATGGTAATTTGACATATAGCTCAGAGTCTAATTGTGCTGGTCACCGCTGGGGCAGTTCCTTCCCTGTTCTCAGAGTTAATCAGCTTCCTGCGCCCGCTTCCTTTGTGAATGGAGAATGAGCAGCCCCCGGAAAGCAAAGTCTCCAAATGTCAAGATGCCCGGGAGGCCAGGTCTGCGCAGCCAGCGCTGAGGGTTTGCACGCTCCCCGGCCGCCGAGTTAATCTTTCATGATCTGTCCTCGTTTTCTTTTTCCTATTAACCTTATTATTCCTTTCAATGGGCCCCAGCAAGGGACATGTTCTGAAGGAGGCATTTTCATTTTTGCTTTTAAATAATGTAACAGGAGTCCAGGAAGTGAATAGAACCCCCTTTTTAAAAAAAAAAAAAAAGAAAAGGGGTGGGTGTTTTTTGTTTTTTTTTGGGGGGGCTCCCATGCAGCCATCAGAGGGTCCCTGGGAGCCACTGGCAGCACAACTCAGGCATGGGCATTCAGTGCTCTGAGCTGCATTTCTGGGGCTACACCTGGAGGTGCTCAGGGGCCATGGGATGCTAACCATCAACCATCAGTCCCGGGGGCTAATGCATGCAAGGCCTGTGCCCTTGGAGCTGTCTCCCTAGCCCCACGGCTATGCCCCGGGTACTGGAGCATCCAGCTCGCACTGCCAGCCAAGATGAGGATCTTGGTGAGTAATATTCAGAGGGCCTGCAGCACACCCATGGTAGCCCCGATAACAAATAATCAAACAACAGCTGTGTAAAAGGGAACCGGTGATGTAAGAGTAAGGATCGTGGTTGTATTTCAGGTGGAGGAGAGGGGTGTGAGCTGGAAACAATATACAGGGTTTTCCTTAACTAGGGGGTAGTTCTCCTTCGCATTCTGAATTGCTCTCACGCCAACAGGACTGCCCCTGCTGAAACCAGGTTACTTAGGAGTTGCACTAATTTTTTTTTTTCACCCCCCGATGGATTATATTGCAGATGATGTTGGCTCCTCTATTATAGATTTGTTTTATATCCTTTGCTGTGTGTTTATTTTTGTTGTGGCTAATGCAGGGCCTCCTATGTGGTACTGGGGATCAAGCCCAGGCCTCCTGCTTGTGATGCCTTAGAGCCATGTGTCCCAGGAATGACCTCCCCCATTTTTTAAAATGTTTTGCTTTTGTTTTGGGGCCACATCCAGGTGTGCTCAGGGATCACTCCTGGCCGTGCTCAGGGGGCCACCTGTGGTGCTGGGGAGCAAACCCTGGTTGGCTGCATGCAAGGCAAATACTTTACCCCTGTACCATCTCTCCAGCCTCTGCCCACTCCCTTTTTTACAGATGTTTTAAAGAACATGCCTGAAAGCCGGCCTATTAGCAGAAGTCTAAGCCAACCAAGGAACTCTTTTTTTTTTTTTCTTCCTTTTTCAGGGCTGGGGATTGAACTCAGGCACTCAGGCATTATACATGCTAAGCAAATGCATTACTACTAAGTGAGATTCTCCCAGCCCGGGCAAATCTTACTGTTGTATTTTGGGCTACGCCTGGTGGTGCTTGGAGGCTAGCCCAGGCAAGATGCATGAGGGTTGCTCCTGGAAGTTTTAGGGGATGTAGAGTGCTAGGGACTGAACCCCGACTCCGGCATGCAAATCATGCCCTCCAGTCCTTTGCGTCCAAGTCCTGGCCCCTGCCCAGGAAATCGTCTCTTTGATCTGAGTCACAATCACTGCACAGACCACGGGACAGCGGCGGTGTCTCAGGTGCAGGTGCCTGAAGAGAGGGCGTGGTGTCTTGTCTTTGTTCCCGTTGCCTTGCCCAATATGAGATGCAGAGGTGATGCCATTCTGGGCCTGGAGCCATAGTACAGCGGGTAAGGTACTTGCCTTATCTATGGCTGACCTGGCATCCCATATGGTCTCCTGAGCATGGCCAGGAGTAATTCCTGAGTTGCCGAGGCAGGAGTAACCTCTGAACATTGCTGGGTGAAGTAATGCAGCTCTTAATCCTATTGGAAAAGATGACAGATGAACAGATGCATTGAAAACCATGAAGGATATATATATATATATATTTTTGCTTTTTTTTGGGGTCACACCCAGCAATGCATAGGGGTCACTCCTGGCTCATGCACTCAGGAATCACCCCTGGCCGTGCTCAGGGGACCATATGGGATGCTGGGATTTGAACCCGGGTCGGCCGTGTGCAAGGCAAACGCCCTACCCACTGTGCTATCACTCCAGCCCCCCATGAAGGATATTTTTTCCTTTGAGCCGTGTCAGGAGTTCTGTAAATCAGCAAGGCTCAGCTACAACACACAGGGACCGGACAGTGAACCTTCCGATCACACAGCTCTGGCATGTTCCACTTGTCCTAGCTCCTGATTGCCTGTAGAATGAAACCGAAATCAGACTCCATCTAAACTTGGCATTCCAACCACCACATGCTACTGCCAGTCACCTTTCTGACCTTCTTCCTGTTGTGGCTGAACCAAGTTCCAAGCCTTTTCTCTCTTCTCCTTTAACCCTTTTGTTCCAGATGACTGTTTAAGATCCCTTACCCAGTTCACAGGTTGAGGCCTTCGCCCACATGTGACTATTAGGAGAAGGGCCCCTGAGGAAGTAGTTAAGGTGAAGTGAGGTCAGGTGGCCGGGGCCCTGACCTTAAAGGGGAGGCGACAACAGCAATGCCACACTCTAAGACCATGCACTGGGAGGAGGAAAGAGGGTCACTGTCAGCTAGAAAGGGTTTTCACCCGAAGCCAGCCCTGCTGGCACCATCACCAAGCACTCCTCTCTTTCAGACTGTGAGAAAACCTATTTCTTTTTTTTTTCTTTTTTTCTTTTTGGGTCACACCTGGCGATGCACAGGGGTTAATCCTGGCTCTGCACTCAGGAATTACCCCTGGCGGTGCTCAGGGGACCATATGGGATGCTGGGAATCGAACCTGGGTCGGCCGCGTGCAAGGCAAACGCCCTACCCGCTGTGCTATCACTCCAGCCCCGAGAAAACCTATTTCTAGTCTTCTCTCGCCCCTCCCCCTGGCCCCTCACCGTTTTTTCTTTCAGGTCACACCTCGTTGTGCTCAGGACTTATTTCTGACAGTGCTCAAGGGACTGTAAAAGATGCCAGGGATCAAACCTAGGTTCCTGCAGCAGGGAAAGCGCCCTACCCGCGGTGCTACCTCTCCGGCCCTCGGATTCCCATTGCTGAAGCCACCTGGTCTATGGGGTCTTGAAATGGCCACAGGAGCTGATTAAGTTCTTACAGCTGCATATCTAATACTTATCTCTTCAAGGACCAGCTCATTGATTTTCCTCAATCCCTCCATTTTATTTTGATATATATATTTATTTTAGTTTAGTTTTTATTTTTTTAAAATAGGGGCCTTCCCTGTGGGAGGGGCACATTCCCTGAGTACCCACTAGGTATCACCCCCCAAAGTAAAACAAATGTAAAGCAGGGAATTGAGATGTGGTATATTAATACGTGGAGAGATGTAAGTTAAATCTTTAGTGATCTTCAAAATAAAACAAACAGGGCTGGGGAGACAGATTCACAGACCGGGGAGACCGATTCAGAGACACGTATCAAGGGTCCAGGTTTGATCCCGGCGCCTCATATTCGCCCAGGCACCACCATGAGTGACTCCCAAGCATGGAGCACCTCTGGGTGTGGCTCCAAACCTAAATATTCATTAAAAAGAAAACAGATATGGGGGTTGGAGCGATAGTACAGTGGGTAGGGCGTTTGCCTTGCATGCGGCCGACCCGGGTTCAATTCCCAGCATGCCATATGGTTCCCTGGGCACTGCCAGGAGTAAATTCTGAGTGCAAAGCCAGGAATAACCTCTGTGCATTGCTGGGTGTGGCCCCAAAAGCAAAAAACAAAACAAAACAAAAAACACCTGGCAATGCTCAGGGCTTACTCCTGGCTCTGCAATCAGGGATCATTCCTGGAGGTACTCAGGGGACCATCGGGGCCAGGAGTGGAGCTAACAGTGGACTTAAGGTAACAGAAACAGGGTTCTCTAAAGAATCCCGAAAATCTAGGGCACAGTCGCAGCAGGAAGTGGTGACAGCAGGGTTGAGGGTACTGTACAACTCTAAGGCCACACTCCAAGGGCATGGCAGCATCTCAGTGCCCAACAAGGCCTTTTGACTCCTCTTGAAAAGTCAACACCCCAGGAATGCGGGCCCTTTTCCAGGGACAAAGAGTTTTTCTCACAACTGCATCAAAACTCCATGTTTTCCTTCCTCCCCCCCACTCCAGTAACTGTCCAGTAAACTGCCAGCAAAGGAGGCAAGTCAGAAAGCCTGAAACTAAAAATCTTCAAGATCCTCTCCAGAAGGCAAATGGCACTGTCGGCGCTGGTATTTGGTTTTATCTTGCCATCTCGTGTATAAAGCTGTCACGGAACCTAAGAATCCTAGGGGACAGGGGTCACACCTGAGAATTGCGGGGGAGACACTCCCAAGCCTGCGAGCCGGGTGCACGGCTTGCATGCCAGTTCATATTGTCCCCTCCTCACCCCTGCACGACTTTTTTCCTACTTAGCCACCTATGAACCAGGCAGGGTTCGATTAGTGATTTTTAATACCACACTTTCTAGGTCTGCTTTGGATGTGGGTCCCCTCCTGTGCCCCAAGCTTGCTGGGGGCCTGTTAGAAATAAAGATTCGCGAATCGATCCTTCAGTAAATGTGGAACAAAATCAGGCAAGAAGCAAACTCAGTCTGAATAGGATGAAGGGAGTCTTCTGACATGGAAGATGGGACAACTGCTGAATTCTAACCTTTCCACCTTCCAGTCTACGGGCGTTGCAGGGCGAGCAAGAAGCCGGCAGGTGGTGCCACATGACCACGAACGGCAAAACGTGCGCGTCCGTCAGGGAGAGAAGCTGGAGGCGCCCGGACAGCAAAGTCACTCCCGGTACCGATGCCACCGGCTCTGGCTTAACCTGGGCGGGGGGCGACACGCGTAGACAGAGGATGGGGTTTGGGAGGGGGAGTAGGGGGTCGCCTCTGCGGCGCTGGCTTCTTTCTTTCTTTCTTTCTTTTTTTTAGGTCAATGTGATGGGTATCTGAAATCGTCTGTAGCTGGCTTCTCCGACTTCTTGGGGCAGGAAGGCGCCACCGTCTCTGCAGCCGCGGGGACCACGGGGAAGCGGACACCGCGGCGCCGCGCGGGCCGGCGCCCTTGCTCCGCGGACCGGACTCCAGAGCTGCCAGCCCAAGCGCCGGGATCTACTACTGAGGCCGCCGCCGAGTGCCAGAGCCGCGGGGAAGCCCCTTTCCATTGGCCGGCGGGCGGGAGGCCCCGCCTCGGTGGGGACGGTTCTGCCCGGTGATTGGCTCCCGGAGCGCAGCTGGCCACACCCCCGCCCCTAGCACATACACAAGAGTCACGCGCCTTTCAGTAGGAAACTTGGCGTGCCGAGGAGGACAGCGGCCCTCGTCTCCCCACCCCCTTACCTTGCCATTGGTCCGCGGTGCCGCTCACGACCACCCCCCCATCCAAGCCCCCTGGCCGGGAGTCCGGGCGCCCGCCCATGATTGGCTGCCCGGCCTGCCTCTCGCGGGAGCGGCTGGCCCTCTCCCCACCCCTCGCCCCCCTCCCGCGAGCCTCGAGGCTCCCAGCTGGCCGAGGCCGCGTCCGTGTCAGTCAGGGAGGCGGACCGCCGGGGCGCGCGGGTGCAGACGCTCCGCCGCGATCCGGCCCAGGGGCCCGGTGCCCGCGCTCGCGCCGCCGGCGGGGAAGGATGAAGCGGCAGCTGGAGGAGCCACCCTATGATTGGCTGTGGCGCCTGTGAACCCGGAGTAAAGATGGCGGGCGGGCAGGTAGCCGCCGCACTGCCCACTTGGAAGATGGCGGCGCGCCGCAGCTCCAGCGCCCGCGGCCGGGGGGTCCTGCGGGCGGCGGGGCGGCTGCTGCCGCTGCTCTTGCTGAGCTGCTGCTGCGGCGCGGGCGGCTGCGCGGCGGCGGCGGGCGAGAGCGAGGAGACGGTGATCATCGGGCTGCGGCTGGAGGACACGAACGACGTGTCGTTCATGGAAGGAGGGGCGCTGCGGGTGAGCGAGCGGACCCGGGTCAAGCTGCGGGTGTACGGGCAGAACATCAACAACGAGACGTGGTCTCGCATCGCCTTCACCGAGCACGAGCGGCGGCGCCACAGCCCCGGCGAGCGCGGGCTGGGGGGTCCCGCGCCGCCCGAGCCGGACAGCGGCCCCCAGCGCTGCGGCATCCGCACTTCAGATATCATCATCCTGCCCCACATCATCCTCAACCGCCGCACTTCGGGCATCATTGAGATCGAGATCAAACCGCTGCGCAAGATGGAGAAGAGCAAGTCCTATTACCTGTGCACGTCGCTGTCCACGCCAGCCCTGGGCGCCGGCGGAGCCGGGGCCGCGGGGGGCGCCGTCGGGGCCAAGGGCGGCTCCGGCGTGGCCGGGCTCCCGCCGCCCCCCTGGGCCGAGACCACCTGGATTTACCACGACGGCGAGGACACCAAGATGATCGTGGGCGAAGAGAAGAAGTTCCTGCTGCCCTTCTGGCTGCAGGTGATCTTCATCTCGCTGCTGCTGTGTCTGTCGGGCATGTTCAGCGGCCTCAACCTGGGGCTCATGGCCCTGGACCCGATGGAGCTGCGCATCGTGCAGAACTGCGGCACGGAGAAGGAGAAGAATTACGCCAAGCGCATCGAGCCCGTGCGCCGGCAGGGCAACTACCTGCTGTGCTCGCTGCTGCTGGGCAACGTGCTGGTCAACACCACCCTCACCATCCTGCTCGACGACATCGCGGGCTCCGGCCTGGTGGCGGTGGTGGTCTCCACCATCGGCATCGTCATCTTCGGGGAGATCGTGCCCCAGGCCATCTGCTCCCGCCACGGCCTGGCGGTCGGGGCCAACACCATCTTCCTCACCAAGTTTTTCATGATGATGACCTTCCCCGCGTCGTACCCGGTGAGCAAGCTGCTGGACTGCGTCCTGGGGCAGGAGATCGGCACCGTGTACAACCGGGAGAAGCTGCTGGAGATGCTGCGGGTGACCGACCCCTACAACGACCTGGTGAAGGAGGAGCTGAACATCATCCAAGGGGCGCTGGAGCTCCGCACCAAGACGGTGGAGGACGTGATGACCCCGCTGCGGGACTGCTTCATGATCACCGGCGAGGCCATCCTGGACTTCAACACCATGTCGGAGATCATGGAGAGCGGCTACACCCGCATCCCGGTGTTCGAGGGGGAGCGCTCCAACATCGTGGACCTTCTCTTTGTCAAAGACCTCGCCTTCGTGGATCCCGACGACTGCACGCCCCTGAAGACCATCACGAAATTTTACAACCACCCCTTGCACTTCGTGTTCAACGACACCAAGCTGGACGCGATGCTGGAGGAATTTAAGAAAGGTAGGGAATTTTCGCGCTCCCCGTCATTGGCTTGCTCCTGCTCGCTCTCTCCTCCTCCCTCCGGGAAGTCCTCTCCCCTCGCCCCGAGCCCCCCCAAGGCGAGTTGACCGGGATTTCTCCTTTCTCTGTTAATTGCGAAGTTGAAAGGGTGGCGTGGATTTGGGGGGACGGATTGAACTAGCGAGCGCTTCTAGGTTCTTTGAATAGCTCCGACGGCCAACCCTTGCTTTTCCTCCAGTATTTAAGGGGGGAAAAAAAAAACCCACCAAAACCCAAAAAACCCGCTTCCCACTTTCAGCGTCTGAGACCCTCCCAACCCCGACCCTGCGCGGGAGGGGGCCGCTCTGGTCTTTGTGTGCGTGGAGGGGGTTCTGTCGGCTGCGTTCGTTGCGGGGGTTCTTTCAGCGTGGGGAGGTGGAAGGGGCCCGCTAATGTCACGGTGTGCTCTGCGGTTGCTGTACCAGCCGCAGGCACTTGGAAAACGTTTAGCTTTTCAGAACGATGCAGACCCTTTTCTCTTCTCCTAAGCAATTCATTGACTTTTCTTTTCTTTTCTTTTTTTTTTTTTAGAGAAGTGCATTTTCTATAGCTCCTGGTGCCTGTTGGTTGGCAACCTGTGTGTGGGGAACCAGTGGGGGGGCTGCGTTCCAGCAAAGATAGGGGGTGGGATAAAGCCAGGCATCACATTCACACAAAGTCCCAGTCATTTAGCTGTGAGTCCCCTTAGTTACAAAAGAGGTGTTCGGGTTTTTATTTTTATTTTTTTTTTATGTTAAGAAACTAAAGTTAGTTATTCACATATAAGTTGGACAAACTAGAGGCAAACTGATCTTCTAGGAGGCTGTTTCTAGTTTGACCATCTTCACCATTTGTTTATGTTTATCGGACGACAAATCAAGTTTCCCAAACCAAGTGTGGTTTTGGCAGAAAGCTTGAACTTCCAACAGTGAGATGAACCCGTCTATTCTGGCATATTTCTCAAGTCCTTCTGGTTTGAAAGTATCTTTTTTTAAAACGCGATTGCCTGGCACTTTAAATTGAGGTGTTTCTCCAAGGCAGCGCTCATTGGTCCCACAGTGCAGAGGCTGGAGTGCTCACCTTTTTCTCCTTGTGGTATTTGTTTATTATTTTATTTTTGTTTGTTTGAACATGTAACAAACAGATCCACAGCACTTTAGACTGTTATTGCTGCACTTTTGCCTTTTAAAAAGTTTCTGGTAAATAGTGTGGTTATTTGAAAACCTAGGGATGCTGGTTTTAATTTTTTTTTTAAATTGCTATGATACTATGCATGTATTGAAATAAGACTGCAACCTGACAATCCTCAAAATTAATTTTCCTTCTTCAGATAAGAGTTTTGGTCACACTAGGGTCCTTCCCTGGAAGCCCTTTCATGTGCAAAGGGTGGCTTCTCATGGGAAGTGCTGATCTCAACATACTCATGGTGTGTCTGGTTGTCCTATTTCTCATTTCCTGGCTGGATATGGTCTCCTATCTGGAATAGAATCACACTGCAGTAATTTTCAGATAAAGGAATAGAGCAGAGTGTACTTTGGAGATGGGCAATTTGCATTTAAAAGCAGAATCCAGATTCCCCTGGATTCTTAAACAGTCAAAAGAAAATGGCCATTATCTGCAGGGGATAGAGCTTCTGTTGGGGGTGTCATTATTCTTTCACTGCTAAGCCCTTAATTAGAGCATCTGACCAGTCACTTATTTTGCTGTCATATTTGTAATACAGTAGGATAACTTGCAGGGTTTAGAAACGCCTTTGAAATCAGTACAGTATTTTTTTTTTTTTTTTTTTTTACTATTGCTAACCTCCTGAGAGCCAGCATAGATAATTTTTGCCATTTTTTTTTTTTTTTTTTGTAAATGTACTGGGGATTGACTGCAGGATCGTCCCTGCTGAAATTTTTGCATCTGTACTTACTTCCTTGGGAAAATTGTCCTTTATCTTACAACTGAGTAACCCTGTCCCTAACTCCAAAATTCAAAATTTGCATTATTTTGCAATTTGTCTTTGGTTGTCCTTGAACTGCTTTTTTCCTAGGACTGGCTTATTTTCACGAGGGACTTTCCCCCTCAGTATTACCTCTTTTTTTGGGAAATATTTTCTGATTGAATCACTAAGGTTTTCCTATGCATTTTGGAAAACTTATGATGCATGAGATTTCATCTTTGCCTTTTGTTGGAATGATTGTATTTGGGTAACAAAACAGTGTAACTTAAAAGTACCTGTAAATCAGTGGAACATTCAGAAGGGCAGACACAGCTGTATGGTTGTGAAGGGAAATTTAAGACATGGAGTGGTTGTGTGTTAAATTCTAGGTATAACTGATTTTTTCAACTTCCAAGATTGTTTTGAATGAGTTTGATCATTGTAACCTTACTAACAGAACAATTCTCTTTTTTTTTCTTTCTTTCTTTCTTTTTTTTTTTTGTTAGCTGTTCTTTTTTCCTGTATACTTTAAAACATTTCACCTGAAGTTTTCCACTTTTTTTTGGTTCGGGCCATATATACCCAGCAGTGACTCAGAGGCTCAGCACTTGGGTCACTTCTGGCTGTGCTCAGAGGACTATATGATGCCAGGGATTGAACCCAGGCCTTCTGCATGCAAAGCATGTCCTTCATCTTGTTGAGCTCTCTCTCCAGACCCCTTTACTTTGGGAGAGGTCATACCAGATGGTGCTCAGAACTTATTTCTCCTGACTGTGTTCAGTGATCACTCCTGGACACGTTCAAGGGACCATATGTGGTGCCAGGGATCAAACCAGGGTCAGCCATGTGCAAGGCATGTGTCCTATTCACTGTACCATCTTTTCCCTCCCTCTCCCCCTTCACATTTTAATTAAATTATGAACTAATGGGAATCTCTGAACCTTCTATTGCTTCTCTTTATTGAGTAATGATACATTTGGTTGGAAGGCTTTTTCTTCCTCTATTCTTTCTCCTAACAGTACCAATTGTAACTCCCCAGACTGGATTAGATCCAGATTGCATGGAAAATCCTTCTTCCCAATTAAGACTGCACTGAAGCCATTTCTGTATGTAGCTGTCCATCATTAGCTCAGGTTTTCCTGACTAAAGAGGGGGATAGACCCTACACCTGGAAAGGAAATGAAAAGCTTCCTTTATACATGTCTTTCTAATGACTGCAACTTTTGCCTGACTACTTGGAAACTTAATTTTAGTGGAGATTATTTTTGTTTGGTTTAGGAGCCATACCTGATGGTGCTCAGGGGTTACTCTTGGCTCTGCACTAAGGAATTACACCTGGCAAGTTCGGGGGCCATATGGGATGCTTGGGAGCAAACTTGGGCCAGTGTTTTACAAGGCTGACTACCCGCTGTACTATTGCTCTGGTCCCTTTAGTTGAGGTTGAAAGATGAGTTATCCTGCTAATTGTACAGTTTGCTTATTATTATTATTATTATTATTATTATTATTATTATTGCTTATTTACTCTGTGCCACGAACAGGACCTAAAGTCTTCCAGCAATGTTCGGGGTAACGGGGTACTTGCAGATAGGGGATGGGGGAAGGATTGGCTTGGGGAGGGTTTGAGGAACTTTCCGTTTGTCTGCTTGGAGAAGATAGATTTCTAGGGGTACACTGAGTAATTTTGTTTCTGAAAAGGAAACAGGTAAGCCAGATAAGTTGGGGGATCTCTACTTTACGTGATCTCCTTTTCTCAGTCTCTTAATGACCGAGAGGCATTTGGCCTTCAGTTTACAAACGAGAAAGTTGAGATGTAGGTGACTTGGTTGTTTCAAGGTCATACAATAATTTGTGATTTTGGATTTTTTAACTCAGCACTTTGTGACAACCAAACTTGTGTTCTAAGCCAGTCTGTTGTACTGGTCTTCTCAATACCCTGATTTACATTTCTATTTTAAGTGTGTGAAGCTTTATTTTTTCTTTTCAAAACATTGCTCAGAGTTTGTTGGGTAACAGACATAGAAATGTACTTAAGCTTGTACATATTTATGGCTTTAGCCCTAGCACTTCCGTGATAGCGGACATACCTACTTTCCTCATGAAAGCAAATTAGTTGTTGATTCATGGGATCCTATACCCAAACAATTCTGTTTCACTGTTTTCCAGTTAGATATCTAAATACTGACTTTATAGTGTACAAAGTGCTTCTTAAGTGCTTCAATGAGACCACGTCTCGTTGTTGATGTAAATCCATTGGAGAATGATGAGAATTTTAGAAAAGCTGTTGGAAGCGAAAGAGTGTCGTCAGGAACAGTGAAATTAAAGGGCACGATCTTTGCGCCAAGGACACTTGCGCTCTGGTTCACTTGACAGAGTTTCCTGACAAGACTTGGGGACCTTCTTGCCCAGTTGTCTGCCTGGGGTTGAATTTGAAGAATCCTGTTACTAGTTTTTTTAAATTTGTCTTCTTTTCCCCTTTGTAACAGTTGCAGTCTTGGGTACATAGCTTGTTTTATACTGTGCTCCAGGCTTAGCCAGTCTGTCTGCTAGCCTTTTCTTAGTTGTTGTTTTCTTAGTTGTTCCTACCTGTAGGAACAGGTAGGATCCAGGATACTGTTCTTTAGAGAAGAATTTAATGTGGAGTTTTCCCTTCAACCACTGATATTGAGACTCTTTTCCATATGTATTTTCCAAACAGATTTTTCTATATTAATGTGCTATGTTTACTATTAAAAAACTTTGGGTTTTGGGACTGGAGTGATAGCACAGTGGGTAGGGCATTTGCCTTGCATGAGACTGACCTGGGTTCGATTCCCAGCATCCCATATGGTCCCCTGAGCACTGCCAGGGGTAATTCCTGAGTGAATGAGCCAGGAGTGACCCCTGTGCGTTGCCAGATGTGACCCAAAAAGAAAAATTCTCCCCAGATAAAGTGTTCCATTTGCACAGAATCCAGGGGGATATCATTAGGGGTGTTTTAGAGTGGGAATGGTGTTAGAGTAGAGGGTTGATGTGTTTTTGCTTGTAATCTCCTGTATATCTGTTGTTTTTGTGCAACAATACATGTTAAATTATAATTGTTTTTTTAAGAAACATTGCTATTAAAAATAACAAGTATCATTAGGAGATATCAGATTATACAGAGTTGCAGCCCGATGACAGGCAGCTGGACAATTCTTTAGTTCAGTTTTGTAACATTTACCCACAAAATGGTTAAGAATTACTTAGAGGTTGGTCTCTTGAATAAGGTCCTAGTTACAAAGGGAATACCCAAAGACAATGGAAACGAAGGACACGAGAAGTGGATTCAGTAGAAAACCTGCCACTGGGGAATAGGACAGGGAGGGACAATGTCTGTGGTGGAGGGAAGCATTCAACTGGGTGGAGAAAGTGGTGCTGAAAGGTAGTAAAGTGTTACACACGAAATCCTATCAGTCACAGGACTATAAACCATAGTGCAAAAACATACCGGGCCAGAGAGATAGTCAAGTGGGTGGGGCGTTTCCCTTGTATGTGGCTGACCCTTCAATCACCGGCATCCCAGCTGGTCCCACAAGCCCACCAGGAATGATCCTTGAGCACAGAGTCAGGAATAATCCCTGAACATGTCAGGTGTGACCCCAAAACCAAAAAATAAAACAATTTGCTCCTCCAAAACCCAACAAAACATACATACATATGTGTGTGTAGTGTGTGTGTGTGTGTGTGTGTGTGTGTGTGTGTGTGAGAGAGAGAGAGAGAGAGAGAGAGAGAGAGAGAGAGAGAGAGAGAGAGTGAGAGAGTGTGTGTGTATGTGTGTGTGTGTGTGCATGTGTATGTATGAGCCTCTCAAAGAAGCAGACTTGTGGGTGGAAGGCAAATGGGGTTGGTGGGAGGCCATTGGTGGAGGGAAGTGGACACTGGTGAAGGGACCAGTGTTGCAAAATTGTATACCTGAAATCCAATCATGAATAACTTTGTGATTTCACTGCACAAAACAAACAAAACCCAAAAGAATAACGTCCTCGGGGACAAAGTCATAGTACAGGGGTTACGGCGCTTACCTCGGTTTGATACCTGGCATTGCATATTGTCCCCCCAGACATCACCGGAAGTTGCCCCTGAGCACTGTCGGAGCCCTGGGTTTGATCCCTTGCACTGCGTAGTCCCTGGAGCACCACTCAAACTAACTTCTAAGCACTGAAAAGAAAAGGAAGTGAGAAAGTGACTTGTTTATGGATCTTAACACACCTGGTAGAGAGCTCCAGACCGTCTTCTTTCCACCCGCTGGCACACACCGCCTGTACCAAGCCCATGTTAGAAAGACAAATAGGGCCTGGAGAGATAGCACAGCGGGTAGGGCGTTTGCCTTGCACGCGGCCGACCCGGGTTCAAATCCCAGCATCCCATATGGTCCCCTGAGCATGGCCAGGGGTGATTCCTGAGTGCAGAGCCAGGAGTAACCCCTGTGCATCGCCAGGTGTGACCCAAAAAGCAAAAAAAAAAAAAAAAAAAGAAAGACAAATACAAATAATGAGGCTTCCCCTTGCTTTTTATTTTGTGTAATTTTGGTATCATTAGGGGTTTTTTTTTGCCTTTTTTTGTTTTTGTTTCTGTTTTGGGCCACACCTGACTGCTCAGGGCTTTCTCCTGGCTCTGCACTCAGGGATCATTCCTGGTGGACCCTAAGAGGGGCGGGGATCCAACCTGCGTTGGCTGTGTGCAAGGTAAGAGCCCTACTGGCTGTAGTATCTCTCTGGCCCCTTTGATATCGTGTTTATTATCTCCTGAATCCAAGCTATTTTTGACAGGCATTTGGTTTAATGGAAAATATTTTAGGAAATGGGTGTTGGTATCTAGATGTCTGGAAGCCCCAGCCAGGCCAAAAAAAAAAAAAAACACCCTCAAAAGGTGTTCTTTTGAAGGCAGTAGAAAGAAAGAGCAGGACAGTTGGTTCTTAGTAGTAAGCTGACCGCTGGACAGTGGATCGGTCAGGAAAGGGATCACTGCAACAATGATAGAGGGAAGTGGTCACTCATATTGTTTGTTTTGGATTTTGTGCCACACTCAGCAGTGCTCAAGGCTTACTTCTGGTTCTGCACTCAGGGATAGCTTCTGGCAGGGGTCGGGGGGCCGTAGAGATTGAGTCCCCTTGGGCAGGGATTGAGCCCCGGTCAGCTACATGCAAGGCAACTGTGTACTTGCCTTGTACTATCACTCTGGGCCCAGAAGTGGTCTCTCTGGATGAGGATTGACAGGGTCCTGAAAGGAGGTAAAGTATTATGCATGAAACTTTGTCAGAGTAACATTATTATCAACCATAAGTGGGGAAAAGGGCAAAAAGAAGCAAGCTGGGGGATGGGAGGGAAACTGGGGACCTTGGTGGGGGTGAGATTGGTGTTGGAATGGTCATTGTCACTGTCATCCCGTTGCTCATCGATTTGTTCAAGTGGGCACCAGTAACGTCTCTCATTGAGAGACTTATTGTTACTGCTTTTGGCATATCCAATATGCACGGGTAGCTTGCCAGGCTCTGCCTCTCGGGCTCGATACTCTCGGTAGCTTGCCGGGCTCTCTGAGAGGGGCGGAGGAATCGAACTCGGGCCGGCCGCTTGAAAGGCAAAACGCCCAACCGCTGTGCCATCGATCCAGCCCGTTGGAACGGTGTACTCCTGAAATTCAGTCATGACTAACATTGTAACTTTGTGATTCATGGTGTTTTAATTTAAATAAAAAACTTAAAAAAATAAGTTTTCTTTTGACCTAACACATTTTGAATATCCATGAGTGATGTACTCTCTTTCTGCTTATTTCTTTTATGAGAGTGATGAAGATTGGACTTGGGTCTGCAAGGTGAAATTTCTTTCGTTCTTCTAATAAACTTTTTAGTGCATATGATTGGTTTGTAAGAGTTCCACTGGATTATTCATCAAAAAAAGATGCTTTTCTCCCATTCTGAGTCATGCATCTGTGTGCCCCTTTTCAGTTTCTTTCTTTCTTTCTTTCTTTTTTTAAAGAAATATTTTATTGAACCACCGTGAAAACAAAAAAAATACAAAGCTTTCAGGTTTAAGTCACAGTCAAATACTGATTAAACCACCATCCCTTCACCAGTGCACCCATTCCACCACCAAGAACCCCAATACACCCCCCTCCCACCCCACCCCCCTTCTAAGTAGCTAATGATATTCCCATTATTCTCTCTATATATTGAGCACATTTCATATTTCCATACAGAACTCACTATTATTGATTGGAAATTTTCCCCAACAATCAGGCCTGCTAAATAGGCATCATCTAATAATTTCTCTTCATTGGTAAGCGTGAAGACTTTGAGTCCGCGCGGCCGCGATAGCGGCCACGTGGTTTTGGGTTTCTAATATTTTAGCTCAGTTCACAGTCAAAATGGATGGCTGCAAGCATCCGCTCTGGTGCCAAAATGGGTTAGGAGACCTCAGGATCACAGTCAATAGGCGCGGAGGCTCTGCTTCTCGTGCCGCGGCTCTCGGTTCATCTCTGGGCGGAAGCTTCAGTTTCTTTCTTTCTTTTTTTTTTTTTTTTTTGCTTTTTGGGTCACACCCAGCGATGCTCAGGGGTTACTCCTGGCTTTGCACTCAGGAATTACTCCTGGCGGTGCTTGGGGGACCATATGGGATGCCGGGGATCGAACCCAGGTCGGCCACGTGCAAGGCAAACGCCCTACCCGCTGTGCTATCGCTCCGGCCCCCCCTTTTCAGTTTCTTAATAATGGAAGCTACCTTTTTATTTGGTCCATACCTCATGGTGCTTACGGGCTACTTTCTGCTCGGTGCTGGGGGATGCTCTGGGCAGTGCTGGGGGACCATGTAGTGGGATCGAGCTCTCCTGCATTCAAAACAGACATGCCAGGGGGACTGGAGAGATAATACAGCAGTAGGGTGCTTGCTTTACAGGCGGCTGATCCAAGTTCAATTCTTGGCATCCCATATGGTCCCCTAAGTACAACCAGGAGTGATTCTTGAGAGCAGAGCTAGGAGTAAGCCCTGAGCATCGCTGGGTGTGGCCTCCCTCCTCAACTCAGTCCTGCCCAATACAGTCTGGTGCTTTGAGCCATCTTTCCCCTGGCCTCGTAATCTATACTTGTACTGAGAATCATGCTTGATTTCTGAGGTGACTTGGGATAATAGAATCATTGAAGGCTGAGCACAGCCTTTTCTGTAGGTAGCGAGTATATTTCTGATTTGGGATGGTCTGAACAAGACAGGGAAGATCCTTGTTCCGCTTTTCTCTTTGTTTTTATGGGGATACACACCACCTTCTTCCCCACAGAGGGTCTGAGAATTATGTTCTGAAATAGTAACTGTATGGGACTAGTTAATTTTAATTAGTAGCAAATCTAAGCACAATTAATATATTGTTGTTAGCCAGAAATATACAAAATAGGCTGAACCTACATAATCTGTTATTTCACTTGCTCTTGAACTAAAGCTTTTAAGTACAAACCTCTGGACTCTTAATTAGATGTTTCCTTTAGTTACACACAAAGTAGTATATTTTTTTCCAAGGGGCTTTTTCTCTGAATTAATATATTTTATTGGTGATAAAGTGGAATTCCGATAGGGTTTGCTTGGCATATAAAGAATATTTATTCTACTTAAATACGTGGAAATGGATGGCTAGGACTGAATACTGTTTATTTTAATATTGTCTTTTCATTTTCTTATTCTCAGAACACACAAACAAGAAATCCCAAATTCAGCCAGTACTAAAGAGGAGAGACAATGTGAGCATTCTTTGAACATCACATACACTGGCAACTCCAGAATGTCTGAATAAAGGGGTTTTGGGGGTGGTGGACTGTGGAAAGGGGAACTAGGGGACTAATAACAAGCACCCTTTGTAGATAGATGTGCTTATTAGACTGGGTTAGAGCTGAAGGAGAAGATGGGGGTGCTAAGGCTCCCCCTGTTTAGTTTCAGTGCTGCCGTTGATTATGAATACTGCAGGCCTGGTGTTGAGAGATCGAGAGATCCCCATTTCTTGTCACTTAACGCTCTTTAAGTCAGACAGATTTTCGTGGAAATGTTTGAAATGTTGTTTGTTCTTTTCCTTTTGGTTTTTGGGCCACACTGTGCTTACTCCTTGCTCTGTGCTCAGAGATCACTCCTTGGGGACCTTGGGAGCCATCTGTAGTGCCAGGGATTGAACCCGGCTTGGCCGAGTGCACTGTACTATCTCTCCAGCTACAGGAATGTTCTTTCCGAATTCAGATCCCATGACTGAAAGCAAGGGTTAGACCTACTAATAGGACTTCAGGAAAATTGTGCTCTTCTACTTGGGCAAATAAACCGCTTTAAATCTCTTTTGTGTTCCACAGTAAAATAGGACATTTTCTAGCCTGGAGGGTATTTGGTAATAATTAACATGATAATGGATGTAAAAAAAACACTACTAATAGTACCTAGCACTCAGCGAACCATTATTTTCATCAGGGTAATTTTCTAGGATCTTTCTGTTCTTTCTCTGGATTAGGGATTGATAGTCTGGAGAGGTGCCTTGGTCCCTCTGTGCTCATCATTGTTATGGATGTTGAAATTGTTGAAAGTGACTCATCGTAGTTTTCAAAATAATTGTGATTGAATTATAGACTCTTTGATTCTTCTAGTAGTCATGGTTACTTGATGAAATGGTCACATGCAGATAATATTTCTAAGGAAAAAAAAAGGAACCATTAGATTACTTATCTTACCTACTTTAAACAATGGAGACGTTACTGGTGCCCGCTCAAGCAAATCGATGAACAATGGGAAGACAGTGCTCGAGTGCTTCCTACTTTAAAGTGAGGATACTGATTAGAACTTTATTCTCCTTAAGACTAACACCCAAGAACTGTAGAAATAAGTACCAGGAGGTTGACTCCATGGCTTCGAGGCTGGCCTCACGTTCCGGGGAAAGGTCAACTCAGAGAAGTGATCACCAACTACATTGTAGTCGAAGGCCATGTGGGGGAAGGGAGTTGCGGGCTGAATGAGGGCTAGAGACTGAGCACAGCGGCCACTCAACACCTTTATTGCAAACCACAACAGCTAATTAGAGAGAGAAAACAGAAGGGAATGCCTTGCCACAGTGGCAGGGTGGGGTGGGGGGGAGATGGGATTGGGGAGGGTGGGAGGGACACTGGGTTTACGGGTGGTGGAGAATGGGCACTGGTGAAGGGATGGGTTCCCAAACTTTGTATGAGGGAAGTATAAGCACAAAAGTGTATAAATCTGTAACTGTACCCTCACGGTGATTCTCTAATTAAAAATAAATAAATTAAAAAAAAAATCTGGTAACACCATATGGTCCCCTGAGCACTGTCAGGAGTGATTCCTGAGTGCAAAACCAGGAGTAACCCCTGAGCATCACCAGGTGTGATGCAAGCAAGCAAGCAAGCAAGCAAGCAAGCAAGGAAAAAAAAAAAAAAAAAAAAAAAAGAACTTTATTCTCCTTAACACTAAAGTCATTAGAAAAGACATCGACTAAGAAGAAATCGAGCAAATGCCCATGGATTTCAGAAGCCCTTTTCTGAATAGCTGAAGACTAAAGGAAAATCTCAAATTGCTCTTGATAAATTTGTTTAAACATTGATTCCATTAGCAATAGCACAGCGGGTAGGGCGTTTGCCTTGCACGAGGCCGACCCTGGTTCGATTTTTCCGCCCCTCTCGGAGAGCCCAGCAAGCTGCTGAGAGTATCTCGCCCACATGGCAGAGCCATGTGGCGTATTCAATATGCCAGAAGCAGTAACAGCTCTCACAGTGGAGACATTACTGGTGCCCGCTTGAGCAAATCGATGAGCAACGGGATGACAGTGATACAGTGACAGTGATTCTATTAGAAATAATCTGGGGTTAGAGAGATAGTACAGAGGGTAGGGTACTTGTCTTGCACACGGCTCTCCCAGCTTTGAGCCCTGGCATCCCTTATGATCCCCAGGACCCTCCAGCAGTGACCCTGAGCAGAGAACCAAGGGTAAGCCCTGAACACAGCTGGGTGTGGCCCCAAAACAATAGCAGCAAAGTACTATAAAATATATGGGGGTTGAAGATGTGACTAAGTGACAGAGCAGGTCCCTGGCAAAGTATGAAAAATGATGATGATTATATAGCATACAGCATTACCATTTTTTGGGGGGTGGGGTCAGGAGTTACTCTTGGCTCTGTACTCAGGAATCACTCCCGGCGGTGCTCAGGGGACCATATGGGATGCCCGAGATTGGACCACAGTCAGCTGAGTGCAGGGCAAACACCCTACCCACTGTACTATCACTCCAGCCCCAGAATTAGCATTTTTGAAAAATTAGAATATTTTTAATATTTACTTATTTTTGCTTTTTGGGTCATACCCGGCAATGCACAGGGGTTACTCCTGGCTCTGCACTTAGGAATTACTCCTGGCAGTGCTCAGGGACCATATGGGATGCTGGGATTCGAACCCAGGTTGACTGGCGTGCAAGGCAAACGCTCTACTCGCTGTGCTATCACTCCAGCCCCCAAGAATTAGCATTTTTGGAGGGCCATACCTGGCTGTGCTCAGGGCTTACTCCTGGCTCTCGCTCAGGGATCACTCCCGACAGTGCTCAGGGGTCCATGTACAGTGCAGGGATCGAATCGGGTCAGCTGCATGGGAAGCAGGAGCCTTTTCCGCTGAAGAGCACTATCTCTTCGGTCCCAGCATTAACATTTCTGTCTTCCTTAGCTCATTGTAAATTTCTGTTACTTTTAAAAGGCAAATGAGGAATCACAAAAACGGTTCTACTTTCTGGTTTTAGTAATTGTTCCCCCTGGAAACTTTTTTTGGTGGGGGCATCCCAGTGGTGCTCAGGTGGGGGCGTGTGTGTGGAAGATGTGACGGTGCTGCTCTGGCCTTGCAGGCTGCGAGTACCCCAGCCGCTGTGT
This sequence comes from Sorex araneus, assembly GCF_027595985.1. Taxonomy (NCBI): domain Eukaryota; kingdom Metazoa; phylum Chordata; class Mammalia; order Eulipotyphla; family Soricidae; genus Sorex; species Sorex araneus. The sequence continues at coordinate 24,205,156 of NC_073312.1, read as the reverse complement.
AGGTGCCAGGGGCCTCCCATTATGCTGTGAGAACCAGGTGATGGTGGGAATTAAACCTGGGTGTCTGTGCCCTAAGTTCTCCGCTATCTCCCAGACCTTCCACTGGAAACTGCCCTGAAGATCTGTATTGTTTGTTTTGGGGCCACACCCTGCTGTTCTCAGAGCTTGCTCCTAGCTCTGCACTCAGGGGTCACTCCTTGCAGGGGTTGGAGGACCGTATGGAGTCCTGGGGAATAGAACCCAGTCAGTTAAACTGCCTGTGAGGCAAATGCCCTACCCACTGCTCTACACTCCCACCCCTCCCACGCTCCCCGGGGTATCATGCTGAGTGAAGTCAGCCAGGGGAGAAACAGACACAGAATGATCTCTCCTATGTGAAATAGAAAGAAGCATAGGGAAGAGCAAAAGCCTCGTGCTCAGCAGAACCTGAGTACTGGTCTACGGAATGGAACTTCCCAGGGCAGGGAGTGGGGGGTGGGGGTGGAGGGAAGGAGACACTGGTGGGGTGTGTGGTTTTGAAGCGTCATATGCATGAAGCCCTGTCATTCCCAGTATTTTAAGTCACAGTGCCTAAAATAAAAAATGTCAAAAATACTGGAGCACAGCAGGTAGGGCATTTGCCTTGCACACGGCTGACCCGGGTTCAATTCCTCCGTCCCTCTCGGAGAGCCCAGCAAGCTACCAAGAGTATCCCGCCCACACCGCAGAGCTGGCAGCTACCTGTGGCATATTCGATATGCCAAAAACAGTAACAAGTCTCACAATGGAGACGTTACTGGTGCCCACTTGAGCAAATCGATGAGCAACGGGACGACAGTGCTACAGTGCTGCAGTTAAAAAAAAATGCATCAAAATGTTAATAATAGAGAGGGAATGATTTTTGCACTTACATTTTTTCATTTTTTAAAAAATATTGGGTAGATATTACTTTCTTATTTAGACACAGAATGCAAAATTCCTTCTAGTTCCCATTTCCTATTTGATAGAATCTAGGTCCTTCTCGAGGTTTTATACTCTTTATATTCTGATTCTAGCTAACTGTACCATCTGTCCAAAGCTCATAGCTGCATATATGTGATATATTTATAACATATAACACCCATGCATGTATCTGCTTCCATATTTACAAATGTATGTGTTCATATATTTTGTACTAGGGCTAACATACTTCTGCTCATATTCCTATTCTAAAGGACCCCCTAGTTCTGCCCATTTAAGACTGCATAGCCTGGTTTAGGTTTCACTTTTTTTCCTCTGATGATCTCTAAACTCATGCCATTTGTAATTGTGCCCAACCTACCACTAATTCTTCATCTTTTCTGTCCTGTTCTGGACTCACTGCTGACCCTGTGCTCAGAGATCACTCTTGGCAGTGCTCTGGGGACCTATTGTGCTGGGGCTCTAACTAGGGCCAGTCATGTGCAAGGCAAGTGCCCTAACCCCTGTACTATCTCTTGGCCCACAAACTGATACTTTTAAAAGGAGTGAGATGAGTTGTGGGAGTCAGTGGTACACATACCATGTTGAAATATCACCTTGGAGATTACTCATCAAGTTATGGGAAGGGAGTACTGTAAACTTTATTTTCTTACTCAGAAGATTTCACTTGCTCATTCAGAGGAAACAGTCAGAAATTGAGATTGTGGAATGTTCTGCAAACAACTCATCTGGGGGCTGGAGACAGAGTGTAGTGGGTAAGGCATGCAGCTGACCCAGGTTTGATCCCTGGCATCCATGTGGTCCCCTGGGCCTGCCAGGAATGATCCCTGAATGCAGAGCCAGGAGTAAGTCCTGAGCACTGCCCGTGTGCCATTCCCCTCCCCTCCCCCTCCCCATATCGAACAATAAAACCCCAACTCATCTGGACTAGATAGTGGTGACTCTGATACAATGTCTTATTTTCCCGATGAGAGCTAATAAGAGAACTTGTGGTGTCACTAATAAAGCTAAGACTAGAACCTGGCCTTCCTGGTTTGATGCCTGTGCCAATACCATCTGCCTCCTCTTGACCCTTAACCAACACCACAGCACAAGGACGTGTTACTTAGACACAGGTCTGTGATTTGGCAGGCATTGCTATGCTCGTTTTTTTCAAAAGATGTACCTCAGCTTCCCACACCCTTCAGATGTCGCCAGACTAGAGCAGAACTTCGTGGACTCCGCTCTTCGTGTGCTGCTCCTTTCATTTGCCATCTTCTTCTTTGTCTTGTACTTTAAACTTATTCGCATTGTGCTATTTTTATTCGTTCAGTCCGGGGCCATGCACAGCAGAGGTGCTGAAGGGGCTACTCCTGACTTAGTGCTAGGAGACCAGGTGATGCTTTGGGGACCACGAAGAACTGGGGAGCCAGTCCAGGCTTCCTGCATGGAAAAAAAAAAAGCATGCCCTCCAGCTTGTTGAGCTCTCTCCAGCCCCTGTATTTTACTGTTTAGTTAAAAATTAAAATATTAAAAACTTAGAAATATTTTTGATAAATTGAAATTGTGTATACTTAAGGTATAGTATGACATCTTGAAATATGTCTATTGAAATGATTATGATAGACGATCATTTTTTTTAATGTGTAAATGTGGTAAGCACACTTGAACTCTGCCATCTTAGCAAACTTGATGTACAGTGCATCATTATTAGTTTGGTTTGTGAGCCATACCCAGCGGTGCATAGGGCTTACACCTGGCTCTGTGCTCAGGGATTACTCCCAGCAGCATTCAGGAGACCATATGGGGTGCCAGGAGCGACATGCAAGGCAAGCACCCCACCTGCTGTACTATCTCTGCAGCTCCACCCCCTCCCCCCCCACCTAGGGCATTATTATTAACTATAGTCACTGTGCTTTACATTAGGTCTCTAGAGTTTTTTTCTCTAAAGTGAAGCTTGTTTTATTTAAGTTTGATGTTAACCCATGCTGTATTTCAGTAAGAACAATATAGATTGTGTATCTGGCCCCAGCCAGACATTCAGCAGTTCAGATCAGCCTCAGCTTACACGTACAGGATGAAAGAGGTTGAGTGAGCGAAGGAGGGGAAGGAAAGTGGGGCCTTGGAGAGAGGGAAGAGAAGAAATGAAGAACTGAGCGCTCTTGCAGACTTTTCCATGCCACCCGCAATGCTGGCGTGCTTCAGAAGGAGAGGAGAAGTAGGCAAGAAGGAGCGATTTAAACAGGAGAGGAGGAATGACACCACATATGCCTCTGTAGTATGACTAGCATCGCTTACATCACTAGACATCTAATGGCTTTCAAATGCATTTTCCATTTCTAGTGGTTATCTTGCTGTATCTAGCAGGAGGCAATGTAGTAATTCCAACAAAGCCTCTCTGCAGTCCTGTTAAACGGGTCTTAAAGAACCTAAAAGCTGGACCAGTAAAATTCTCAGAAATTAACTTTCGCCTTTAAGCTGGACCAGTAAAATCCACAGAAATTCACTCTTGCCTTTAAGAACTTTTGAAAACTTTTTTTTTTTCTTCTTTTTGGGTCACACCCGGTGATGCTCAGGGGTTACTCCTGGCTTTGCACTCAGGAATTACTCCTGGCGGTGCTCAGGGGACCATATGGGATGCTGGGTCCAGCCCCATTGAAAGCTTTTTAAAATATTATTTTTATTATTATTTTTTTAAAAACCCAGCATGATAGGAACTTAAATTCTGAAACCAAATGTAAAAGTCATATTTGGTGGTTCTAAGTGACAACGGGGGACTTTCCAAAGGGGATGGGAAGGAGTGGGGTGACCAGAGAGGGTTTCTCCTGTCAGCATTTTATGTCTCACTGATTTTCATCTTCTGTATCCTGCAGCGCTTCCTTATTCTGCTCTTCGCCGTCCGCCTGCCTGTCTGAAGCCCTCAGTGTCAGGTTACCCCTGGCCTGACGCGAGACGAGACGTGTAGAGTCCTTTTAGCTTTTTCACTCAGCGTCTCCAGTGCTGTGGTTGCATCATCAAAAGCTGCTTCTGCCAACCCGCAGGCACGGTCAGGGGAGTGAAGAATCTCACTGTAGAATACTGAAAACTTGAGAGCAAGACCTAAGCGAATGGGATGTGTTGGTGGAAGTTCTGTCATTGCAATAGCCCCAGCAGCTTCGTAAGCCACTGGGCTGGTCCCCGCAGCTTCCTTCTTGTCATTCCCTGCGGCAGATTCAGCCAAATCCCTGCGGTGGTCTCCTTTCATTTTATAACAGAAAACCCTGGACTTGCCAGTGTTAGCTGAAGGGTTTGTCCAGTGTATCCGTGATGCCAAAACGGTTTAACTCTAGCTGATTCTCAACCATTTGTCAGTTTTCCTGGAACATATTTGTGTGTGTGTGTGTGTGTGTGTGTGTGTGTGTGTGTGTTGGGGGAGGAAGCCATACCCAGCAGTGCTCAGGAACATGTGTGTGTGTGTGTGTGTGTGTGTGTGTGTGTGTTGGGGGAGGAAGCCATACCCGGCAGTGCTCAGGAACATGTGTGTGTGTGTGTGGGGGGGGGGGGAGGAAGCCATACCCGGCAGTGCTCAGGAACATGTGTGTGTGTGTGTGTGTGTGTGTGTGTGTGTGTGTGTGTGTGTGTGTGTGTGTGGGGGAGGAAGCTATACCCGGCAGTGCTCAGGGATTACTCCTGGCTCTGCACTCATGTACTCGGGAACTACTCCTGGCAGTGCTTGAGGGACCATATGGGATGCCAGGGGTAAAACCTGGGTCAACCATGTACAAGGCAGATGACCTACCTGCTGTACCACGGCTCCAGCCCCCCTCCCGGATCATGTTTCGTTTGTCTTCTCCTCCCTTGTTTTCTCTTTTTTGTCAGTGCTGTTGTTTACTCGCTAAGAAGCTCTTCTAGCTCCGGTCACATTTTTTTTTTTTTTTTGCTTTTTGGGTCACACCCAGCAATGCACGGGGGTCACTCCTGGCTCATGTACTCAGGAATCACCCCTGGCGGTGCTCAGGGGACCATATGGGATGCTGGGATTTGAACCCGGGTCGGCCGAGTGCAAGGCAAACGCCCTACCCGCTGTGCTATCGCTCCAGCCCCTCCAGTCACATTTTTATATGCACAAGGTAAGAGGCTTTTTTCCTTCAGCCGTCAACTCCACATTCATGCCTGCGCTTTCTTCATTGATTCCACCACCTCTCATCTCTCAGCCTTTTTGGCAGCTTCTCCTGCCACACTGGATCCTCCGGAATGGAGTGGCCCTAGCAGGGGTGTCTTGGGCACTTTGGTGTGGTGAGGTGAGGTGCCTGTGGACACATTTTGACACCATTGTAAACACATTACCTTAACTGAGAAAGTTAATGAAAGTAATGGTACTCCTCGCCCTCACCCCTCTCCACACTGCAGGCCACGCTCGTTGCTCTCTGAGAATGACTCAAGCCGTGTGTTTAAAGGAACCATCGGGGAAAATCTCTTGTTACATTCTCATTCATCCATCCGTTGTTCCAGACTTCAAACTCCAGTAGGGATAGAATGCCAACTTACCGTGTGCCGAAGAGAAGCTGCAGATCCAGCTTACTGAGAGAGCTGTGCAAGAGACTCCCAACAGCCACGCTTCTGGCTCCAAACATCTGGTTGTTTTCAATTTTTTTTTTTTTGCTTTTTGGGTCAAACCCAGCAATGCTCAGGGGTCACTCCTGGCTCTCCACTCAGGAATCATCCTTGGCCGTGCTCAGGGGACCATATGGGATGCTGGGAATCGAACCCGGGTCGGCCTCGTGCAAGGCAAATGCCCTAACCGCTGTGCTATCGCTCCAGCCCCTGATTGTTTCCAACTTTAACACAAAATGCCTTTCTTCCTTTCCAAAGGGTACAGCCCCAGTGTCTCACTCAGCTGGGTGGGCTGCTGTCCCTCCCGCCGGGCTGGACGTGGCCCTTCAGGCTAGAGGCCGGTGCCTCTCACACCATTACACACCATGGCGTGGGCTCAGCGGTGGTGGCTGCTACGGGCAGAGGGTCCGTGAAGAAACTTTTACACAGGGCTTGCTCCTCTCTCTGCCCTCGGGGTTCACTCCCACCTGGGCTCAGGGGACCATCTAGGGTGCTGGGGATGGAACCCAGGTGGGCTGCATGCAAGGCAAACACCCTACCGGCTATGCTGTTTTTCAGCCCCCTATTTCTACTTTTTTAATTTCTATTTTTAAGACCTATTTGACTACCCTGTCTGAATAAGCCGTCCCCTGCCTATGTCGGTGCTTACTGTTACTGCACGCATTGTCTGCAGGATGACTGGTAGGCTCAGAGGATCTCTAAGCCTCTCGCTTGCCTTGGGCAGCAAAGAAAACAAAACAGGTCTAGAAACTCTTTGTCTTACACAGAGAGTTTATACATAGATACATTTATACATATATAGAAACACACACGTATAGATAGATAGATAGATAGATAGATAGATAGATAGATAGATATTTTTTCCTTTTTTTGGTGTGGCACACCTGGTGGTGTTCAGGGCAGGCTCTGGGGACCATATGGAATGTCGGGGGTCAACCCTGGGTTGGCCGTGTGCAAGCCAAATGCTCTACCTGCTGTGCTATCGCTCTGGCTCCTGAGAGTGTTGTCTTTGATCAACAACTCCACTTTGCTCCCACCCCGAGCCTCAGATAACCACCATTTCATCTTCTGTTACTATGAATTTTACTTTTCCCCCTCTAAATTCAACATATACATGAAATCACACCATATTTCTCTGTATGTCTGCATATTTTACTTTGCACAATGTCTGTTATGTTTTGGGTGTGGGTGTATGATATTGGTGATCAAATCCAGGGTCTCTCTCATGTGAGAGACCTTTCCTTCCTTCCTTCCTTCCCTCCTTCCACTCTTCCTTCTTTTTTTCCTTCCTTCTTCACTCCCTTCCATCCTGCAGTTCTTGGGGTATCCCTCTAGACTCAGTGCTTGGGAAATCATACAGTGCTGGGGGTCAAACCTGAGGTATGCAGCCCTTTTTATTTTTTTTTATGGCTGTGTAAGATATATCCGTCTGTCTGTATTCATCCGTCCACAGGCTCTTTAAATAGTTTCCACAGCGTGGCTACTTTGAATAATGCTGCAGTGAGCAGACGTGTGAAGATATTCCTTAAACACCATAATTTTATTTCCTTTGGATAAATACCCAGAAGTGGGATTGTTGAATAATATAATAGTTCTGTTTTTCGTTTTTTTGAGAAACTTATGTGTTATTTTTCCTAACAGCTGTACCAGTTTACGTCTCCACTGGTAGTTCATGTTTACTCTCTCACAACACTTGCTGTCTTTTTATAGTCTTTTTCATGTTTTAAAGTGGGGGCATCAGTAATTGAACTCAGGGTCTCATGTTAGCAAAGCGTGAACCTGACCACTGATAGACTTCCGCCCCCAGTATTTCTTCTCTTTTGCTTTTGTTTCTTGGGCCATATCTGGCCTTGCTCAGGACTGACCCCGGGCAGAGCTTGGGGGACCAGATGCAGTGCTGGAGACTGAACCCCCCTCCCCACTCTACCATCTCTTTGACCTTCTGGCCCTTCTTTGGAATATTTATTAATAATTGTTCTAACAGCTCTAAGATGATACTGATTGTGGTTTTGATTGTGGCATTTTCCTGTTGGTGGAGATGTTGAACATCTTTTTATATGCCTGTTGGCATGTATAGTTTCTTTGGGAAAAAGTCCATTTAGGTCTTTCTCCCACTTTTCTAATTGAGTTTATTATTATTATTATTATTATTATTATTATTATTATTATTATTATTATTATTTTGCTTTTTGGGTCACACCCAGCGATGCACAGGAGTTATTCCTGGCACTGCACTCAGGAACCACCCCTGGCAGTGCTCAGGGGACCATATGGGATGCTGGGAATCGAACCTGGGTCGGCCGCATGCAAGGCAAACGCCCTACCCGCTGTGCTATCGTTCCAGCCCCTTGAGTTTATTTGTTTTCTCCTTAGAGCTGGGGAGAGGGCTGAAAGCATGGGAACACATACTTAGCATAAGGGAACCCTAGTGGGTTCTCTCTCCAATACTACCTCATGCCCCGAGTGACCCTCAAGTACCCTAAGGAAGTTGAATTTTTTTTAATGAAAAATTTGTTGAGTATGAGTTTACAGAGGTTCTTTGGGGTTTGTTTTGCTATTGAATTTATGAATGCATTACATACTTTTGATGTTAGTTTATCAGATATCATGATTTGCCAGAATGGTTCCTGATTCTGCGTTTTGTTGGTTTATTTGCTGTGCAGAAGCTTTTGAGTTCGATGTAGTACCACTTAATCATTTTTGGTGTCGATGCCTGTGCTTTTGGTACCAGTTCCGAAGAAAACCACTGCCGAGACCAGTGTTAAGGAGCTTTCCCTTACTTCTCCTCTATTTTCGGTTCATCGTTACAGGGGCTGAGCTGAGTTCTGCCTTGGTGGTCTCTGCCTCCCTGCAGGCTGAGCTAGATGATGCCCTTGCATCATTTTTGTTACTGTGGGGCCCTACTTCGAACTCCTATACGACCATGGGGGTCTTTTCCTTTCCTCAGGTCACTATTTACATTTTGAGGCTCCTCTGGTGGCATTGGAACTCCCCTAGATCAGCAGTTTTTTTCGTCCATCTCTGGTCTTGCCACCTACAGGTGTTCGATCGCTCTTTTATTTTTCAGGGAAACCCTTTAAACTCTGGCTGTTCCTTGCTTTACTGTAAAGCATGGTTGAGACTCAGACCCTGTTCCCAGTCCCCCCGCCCCAGTTCTAATAGCATTCATAAAATATTTGATCTATGGGACTAGAGCGATAGGACAGCGGGTTGGGCATTTGCCTGGCATGCAGCTGACCTGAGTTGGACCCGTGGTGTCCCATATGGGTCCCTGAGCTGGTCAGGAGTAATTCCTGAGTGTGGAGCCAGGAGTAAGCCCTGAGCGCCCCCCCGGGTGTGCTCCCCACCAAAGCAAAATAGAATAACACTGATCTGTAGTGTGCAAGGCAAGTGTAGAAAATAGAAAGTTGTTTTATATATTGTGTGAGTTCTCCAGGAGCATAGGGGCGAAAGTGCTGACTATAGATATTAGCAAACAGTTCATTTGTCCTAAAGAAAATTCCATGGAGGTGCTTTAGCTGTGAGAGGTGGTGATCTTAGGCAATCTCGAAGGAGGTCAGAGATCAGGGGAAAGGACAGGGCACTGCAGTGGGGGGGAGCAGTATTGGGAAGGGCACGGAACCCAGGGCAGTTGTGTTTGGGAGAGTGTGAGCGGCTGATGTGAAGGACTGTGGTTCTTGGCCCTGCATCTATAGTGCCCACTGATGGTGCTTTTCGTGTATTGACTGCGTCTTTTCCATTTGGCTTGTAAGGTGCCAGAGGTGCATTGATTGTTACCAGTTGAATAGCTGTGTGGCCATAAAAGCCCCTCATTGGGACAGTTTCTGTCCTGGATGACCGTAGCATTCGTGGTGGTAGCTGTTGTTCCAGCCCAAGGTTTTAAAACTTCAGTTTACAGGATTTGGGGGAGATTCACATACTGCTCAGGGACCTGGGCCCTCCCCCGGCTCTCTTGGCCTCACCGCGCAGGTCTGCTGTCTGCCCCGACCGTGTGGTGCCGTGTAGACGTGGAGGTGCCGGCCTTCCACCACTGGGGCAGGGGCTTGCGCGCCAGCCCTTTCCTCTCTCTCCTTGGCCTCCCACCCCCAAGTATTTATTTACTTTTTAAAGATCTGTTCTTCAACGGTTTGTACAGCTCCCCTGAGCCCCAGGTTTTCCGTTTTAGGTGATACTGTTAAACTATTGTAGCACTGTAGCACTGCGGTCCCATTGCTTGAGCGGGCACCAGTAATGTCTCCCTTGTGAGACTTGCTGTTACTCTTTTTGGCATATCGAATACGCCACGGGGAGCTTGCCAGGCTCTGCCGTGTGGGTGGGATACTCTCAGTAGCTTGCCGGGCTCTCCGAGAGGAATGGAGGAATCGAACCCCGGTTGGCTACGTGCAAGGCAAACACCCTACCTGCTGTGCTATCACTCCAGCCCACTGTTAAGCTACAGAGATTTAAAGCCTCTGAGGGGCCGAGGAGGGCTGAGTGGCAGAGCACTTTTGTTGCCTGTGTGAGACCCTGGTTTGATTCCCAGCTCCCCACACCTCCCGAGCTCTGCCGAGTGTGGCCCCCATATAACACAAACAAGGAAGAGAAATGAAACTTCTGAGGCATTCCAACTTGGATCCTGAATTTTCAGTGCTTTTTGTAGCTGGAAAGGATGAACTTCTTTTGTTTTGTTTGGGGCCAGTGCTTACTCCTGACTCTGTGCTCAGAGTTCACTCCAAACGGGGTTTGGGGGATGATCTGGGGGTGCTAGGGCTTGAACCCAGGTTGGTCTCAGGCTGAGCAAGTGCCCCCCTCACTGTACTGTCTCTCTGGCCCCTACTTATCTACTTTGACTTAAACCAGGAAAGAGCTTGAAGCCTCATGGAGAAAGTGTCATATCTGGGACTTGAATGTTTCTTTTAAATTATTTTTGGAGGGGACCATACCCAGCAGTGCTCAAGAGTTATTCCTGGCTCTGCACTCAGGAATCACTCCTGGCAGTTCTTGGGACACCTTATGGGGTGCAGGTGACCAAACCTAGGTCAGATGCATGCAAGGCAAGTGCCTGACCCACTGTATTATCTCTCCAGCCCCATGCTTTTTATTGTCTAGCTGTTTCTTTTCCAGTAAGGTGACAAGTCTGCCACAGACTATGGTGCCAACTTGGAGAAAGCCGTACTGTGATCTGAGAAAGAACAAAAATGCATGCATTTAAAATCTATTATTCTGCAATTCTTCTTTAAACTACATTTCTTGTATTTTTTTTTAATTTCTTGTACTTTTGAATAATTCTCCACTCAGAGGCATAACTTTTTTGCTCACAGTAAACGTTGGTAAATTAGGAAACGTGAAGGCAAGAACTGACCATTAGGAAAGAACTGGCTTTTTGTTTTTATATTGGGCCATACCCAACAATGCTCAGGGGTTTTCTCCTGGCTCTGCACTCAGGAATTCATCCTCGTGGTGCTTGGGGGAACCATACAGGATACTGGGGATCAAATCTGGGTTGGCCCCGTGCAAAGCAAACACGCTACCCAGTGTTAGAACTCTCTGGCCCCTAAGAACTGAGTTTTCTTTTGTATAAATACCGCTTCCTCTGAATGAGTTGATGGCTCCTAATCTGTTGCCATAACCCCCCGCAGTCATATGCTTTTTAATCCTTTCTCTGGCATATGTTTTAATAGTTTTCCTACTGCTTCATAGATACAATAATTCTCTGATAGTTTCCTGGGTTTTTAAAATAAACCTATAAAAGGTTGAGCCTTGTATTTAATAGCTATGTTTCACAGTCTTCTAAAGCTCTGAATAAGTCCAGACAGGCAAACGCTTTTGATGTTTCAATGCTTTTGTTTCTGTGTTTTAGGAAAAATGTATTTGTTCTTTAAGTTTCACATTGATTTGGGATGATTTTGGAACTGGCTAGACTCTCAAAAAGTTACTTGGAGATGCTTATGAAGAAAAAAATACGAAAAAAGCACGAAAAACACACAGGTAGACATTCCTCATCATTTCCTATGATGGGGTTTTCGGAGACTCCCTTTTCTCCTAGGTGAGAAAGACACCTGTTGTTTCTGTTGCTCTTCTTCTGGGTTAGAGAGTGGGAGGGTCGGGGAGAGACAGGAGTCGGATAATCGCACAGATAAACTCCCAGCGTGGGTCGTGCCGGAGGAGAGTGCTTTGCTGCCAAGAGAGCGGGTGGAAGGTGAGGGAAGGACAGGAATTTGGGTCTGGACAACAGACTGTTCCTGGGAGACGCGATACTCGGTGGTGGGGGGTACCTGGTCTCAGCAGGGAAGCTGGTGACTGTGGCTGGTGCCCAGAGACTTGCCTGTCTGTGTGTTGGCATGAGGGGTGACCTTGAATGCACCTGGACCTCTCCCAAGCCCTTCTACCAGGATTTGCTGATTCCTCTCAGCACTGATGGGCCTTTGGAGAATTTAGTGTCTGTGTATGGTGTGCTTAGGCCGGCGTCTGCAAGAAGGCACAAGCTTTTACGTGGGAAACTGATGGCAGGGGAGTGAGCAGTGTGTGTGTGGTGGGGGGGGCAGGTAATGCCAGGTGTAGCTTTAAATTTTGGCCTGGAGCGATAGCACAGCAGGTAGGGCACTGCCATCCCCTTGTTCATCGATTTGCTCTAGCAGGCACCGGTAACGTCTCCATTGTGAGACTTGTTGCTACTGTTTTTGGCATATCTAATTCACCACGGGTAGTTTGCCAGGCTCTGCCGTGTGAGCGGAATACTCTTGGCAGCTTGCCGGGCTCTCCAAGAGGGGCGAAGGAATTGAACCTGGGTCGGCCGCATGCAAGGCAGATGCCCTACCCGCTGTGCTCTCGCTTCAGTCCAAATAATATGGCACTAGTTTTTTTTTTTCCTCAGAATGTTATTATTTGTCCTTGACTGTTCTTGGAAACCGATTTGGGGCTTAATTAGAATGTTAAAAAGAAATAATCATAACTTTTCAATTAAATGATTATGAGGCAAGAATCATAAAAGTCCCCTGTTTGTTTTACTGAACCTGTATTAGAAACACGTCTCTTTAAGTGAAATACCGCTCTCCCAAACTTCTTTAGTCTCTCCTGGGGAAAGTGGGAAATTATTTCTTATTTCCTTTAGCATTCTGTGAACTTAAGTTGGCTTACATGCCTTTAAAAGTGACAACTAGAGGGACAGGCAGAGAAGGATCTCACTCCCATATGGGATATAAAGAAACATGGTCAGGAATAACTGAAGTCCAAAGGCATCAGAAGTGAAGAGCAGGAGGACTGGTCCTTAGTAGGAAGCTGCCGCTGGGGGCAGGGGGTGTGGGGTGGGATGGGTCAGGGAAAGGACCACTGTGACAATGACAGAGAGAAATGGTCCCTCTGGACCAGGACTAGGTGCTGAAAGGAGGTAAAGTGACATGCATGGTAGCCTGTCAGTAACAGTATGGTAAGCCACAGTGCCTAGATGGAGGAAAAAAAGAAAAAGATAAAAGTGCCTGCCATAGAGGCGGGCTGCGGGCGGGAGGGAACTGGGGGCACTGGAGGGAAGTGGGTCCTGGTGAAAGGATTGTTGCCTGAACACTGTATGCCTGAAACTCAGTCCAGGATAACTTCGTAATTCATGGTGATTCATTAAATTTTTTTTTTAAAGTAACATCTTGTCAAATTTTGCTATGTGTTTTGTGGTGATTTGTCTCAATGTTTTAGATTCTAATTTTAACATTCTTTTAAAAATGTTCCAGGAGTACTCTCCCAGATCAAGTTGTTGGAATTTATCAGTGCAGCTGTGAGGACAGGGCCGGGGGGTGGGGTTGGGTGGGGGTTGATGGGGAATGTTGGTATTTTGTGCCCACCTGGAGAAGCCCATGTACTGGAAGGCTCTGATATTTGAATGTGAGTCACTAACTGACTCGTAGCTCTGCTTCTATCTAGAGCAGAAGACCTTGAGGTTCTGGGCTGGGCACCTAGGGGCTGCTTACCCGGTTGGTAATAGTTCTCCCAGATATTGGTAATGACCTTGTAAGCCAGTTGGTATATGATAGAGAAACCTGGAATTATTTCCAACAGAAGAGTGCAGAGGAGAAAATGTGACTTTGTTATGTGTTGAACGGACCCTTCAGTTACTGGGCTATGAAACGCCAGTATCCCACCAGATTTGTGGAATTGTTCGATTGCGGAACTTCAAGGATAGTGAAGGGCAGTGATTTCTGAGGGAAGATTTATGGAGTAATAAAAAGATGAAAAAAAATTTTTAAATGCTGGTTTCATGTTTTATTTAGACTGTTGCTTAAATCTTATTGAGCAAGAAGAGTTTTTATGAAATCGTCACCTTAGTTCCATTTATTGAGTATTTTACTATACCCCAGGCCCTCTGCTATTTAATTCCACCTTACAACAGCCCAGTGAAACTCACGTTATTATTCCTTCTTCACGAGTCAGGAAACTGAAGCTCAGAAAGGCCAAAGCAACTGCTCAAGTTTACTCTGTGAATAAGTGGCCGAGCGGGAGTTGAATCTCAAATTGCCTTGAGACACTTAACCACTGTTCCTCTGCATGTGGAATTTTGTTTGGTAGCAGTTTGGTTTTTATAAGTTCATAAATCAGTGATGAATATTTATAAGACAGGTTGGGCCCGCCTGCAGTTCAGCCTCTGCTGTGTCCCAGACGTCCATTAGAGAGGGCGCGCGGAGCCCAGACGCCTGGGCGGGGCGGCCCGGGCACCCTCGATGGCCCAGGGATTTTCTGTACTGGCCCAGCAGAGCAGAAGGACATTGATAGAGTTGTCGGGTGATCTGGGCCGTGAGAGCGGTCCCTCTGGGGCGCGGCTCTTCGAGGAGCAGGCCACTTTTGAAGAGGACCTGAGAGATGAGGAAGATTCCACAGCTAGAGACGGTCAGAGACACCGTTTCTGCCAGAGAGATGAGTGTGGGCAGAGAAGGTAACGGAGGGTGTGCTAGAAAGGAAAGCTGGTCTAGAAAATAATTTTTTTTTTTAGCTTTAAATGTTTGTGCCACACCCACCTGTGCTCAGGGGACCCTGGGGTGCCCATGATGAAACCCAGCATGCAGCTCGGCCCTTTTGAGCTATCTCCCTGGTCCCCTGGCAGTGACAGTCTTTGAGTGGATGATAATTTTTTTATTTTTTGTTTTGGGGCCAGGCCCGGTGGTGCTCAGAGTTTACTCCTGGCTCTGCACTCAGGGATCACTCCTGGCAAGTCTGGGGTACCATCTGGGCTGCCAGGGATCGAACCTGGGCTGACCACACACAAAGCAAGCACCTTACTCTCTGTGTTATCTCTCTGGTTTCAAGAGGATGAGCTATTAGAATTTTATGTATCGGGTAAATATATTTACATTTTTCAAGTATCTGTTATGAGCAATCACAGTTCTGATATTGAGAATCAGAATTTTTTTTTTTTCAGGTTGGTGGGCTTTCCTTCTAAGCACAGCTTTTTTTGGTCAGTAAACATAGCGTTCGATAGTATATTTAGGTCTGGTTTCGTACAGTAGGTCCTTGGAATTAAGCACTAATAAAAGAAAATCATCATTTAGAGGCATGGACTGATCTCTCTCTTGCAGTTTTGATATACTTTATGGTTCCATATAGCAATTAATCTGGCTTTTTTAAATGAATGGAGGGAGAGGCTGGAGAGATAATATAGTGGGTAGGGCACTTGCCTTGTGTGCACTGACCCTAATTTCATCTTCAGCATCCCATATTGTTCCTGAGCACCTCCAAGTGTCATAAACACAGACACACACACACACACAACAATATTGGAGAGATACTTAAACAAAAACCCAAATGTTTTAGTCACTATGACTTCCAGTATAGGATTTCATGCCTCCAAGATCCCAGCCTCACAGCCCCACACCCCCACACGGTTTGAACGTGTCCTCTACCGCACACTCTCATTCTCTTGCCCATCTCTTTTTCATAAAAAGTAAAAACGTATATTGGATTTAAAAAAAATATGCTGCCAACTTGTGAGTGTCCACCCAGAGTGTCCCCTCCCCGCCACCATTGTCTCAGGGTCACCCTGAAGCCCCTCCCCCCCCCCAGCCATGAAGCTCAGTTCTGGAGCTCAGTTCTCAGGCTCCGTGGCCTTTGGTCCTGTGTTCCTCCCTTCCTGTGCGTCTTTCTAGCCCACAGCTGAGCGGTGGGTCCCATCCCGTGAGGCTCTGGGCTGCTCCTGCTGCATTGCTGGAGTTACTCTTGGTGGCGCTAGTGGGCCATGCGGTGCTGAGCACCAAACCTGGGCCTCCTGCGTGCAAAGCATGATGAGCACTCGTCCTTGGCGCCGTCTCCTGAGTGCCCCTTGATTGGGCATTTTAAATTGTTGGACTGGTCACTTTGGCATTATTTTTTGCTTTTCTGTAGTAAGTCCTTGCACTCGTAATAGTCTCAGCTGTAATACTAAAAATGGATTTGCTATAGGAGAGAAAGTAGGAAGTATTGAATGGTGTCATATTTTAAAAGGTCTTTTTTTTCATCTTTCTTCTACATTACCTGATTGAGTAGTCTACTTTACAATTAGTTTCAAAGAGCAATATTGTATAGAAAGCAAGAAATTAAAGCAACTATAACCTGAAGTTGTATGGTTTTATGGGATGACCTTGTTTTATTTAAAAAATATTTCGAGCCATATTCTTTTTTTTTAATTAAATTAATTTTTTTTATTTTTCAAGTGAGTCACCGTGAGAACAGTTACAGGGCTTTTAGGATCGAGTCTCAGTCACACTATGCTCAAACACCCATCCCTTCACCAGTGCACATGTTCCACCACCAATAGCTCCAGCACACCCCCCTCCCACTCCCCCCTGCCTGTGTGGCAGATGATTTTCACTTTACTCTTTCCTTACTTTGATTACATTCAATTTTTGACAGGAAACTCACTATCATTATTTGGAGTTTTCCCCCAACAGTCAGACCTGTCGGAATGGCATCATTAGATTGTATGTTTTCTATTGTTGGTAACAAAGATCATATGATGTTGCACAGTCGAGAAAGGGGTCGGGCCATATCCTATGGTGCTCAGGGGACTCAGATTTCTGGGAATGAATGTCATTTAGCCCTTTGAACTATCTCCCTGGCTCTGGCATGGTCCATTTGAAAACTGTTCCCTGGGCCCAGAGTCTGCCTTGCAAAAGGTGCCCTGAGCACCAACAGGAGTGACCACCAAGCACGGACCTGAGAATAGATTCTGAGTTCTTCCAGGTATGGCTCAAACCCACCAAACAATGAACCACGCTGAATCCCAGCAATAACATATGTGCAGTTTTACAATCGGACTTTGTGGGCCAATGTGCTTTGCATGCAGGAAGCTTGCGTTCAGTCCCCGGCACCTTATGGTCCCCTGACCACTTGCCAGGGGCAACTCCTGAAGACAGACTGGGAGTGGCTCAAAGCAAAAATAAATAAAGTTTTAACCGAGATGAAAAATAGAACAGCCTCAGAGTCAGAGCCATAGTACAGCTGGGGGCACTTGCCTTGCACGCCACTGGCCTGGGTTTGATCCCCAGTGTCCCATATGATCCCCCAAGCACCATCAGAAGTAATTCCTGAGAGCAGAGCCAGGAGTAACCCCTGAGGATAGGTGGCTGTGGCCCCCATCCCTGCCATATCCACCCCCCACACACACCCCCCGACCACCACCAAAAAATATCCCAAGTCCAAAGTAGACTTTGTACTTTGACTTGTGACTACTATTTCAGACGAACGCTTTAACACCACCCTTACCGCTTTCTCCCTGGTGCTGGGGATCCAACCCGGGGCCTCACACATGCAAGGCAGGTGCTTTACTGCCGAGTCAAATCCCAACCCAGACCTTTTCAATGATAACTAGCATTCAGTGTGTGATTTTAGAGGTGGAAATGGTTATTTGGGGAACTATTTCCAGCAAATGAGTAAGACCATTTTATTCTGCGATAATAAAATGCTCGTTTTACCAATATAATTACATTTGAATAGTGAACCCAGCGTCACTTCTGTTCAGGAGAGATTCTCAGACTTTCTCTGGGAGAGTCAGTGGGACTGTGTTTGTAACCCAGATAACTGCAGTTTGCATCTGGAAGCTATCTGCAGTATTTGATGTGGTTTCCATTTGCAGCCTGATTACTAACGAAGCATATCTCATCTCAGTAACCAGCCAGAGGAATGGCATTAGACATCAGACTTGAGTCTTGACTCCTCTGCTTCATGTCTCAACGAACCCGGACAAGTTACCAGAGCTTATCTGTAAGCCTCCATGTCCTCATTTCTTTGGTGGTGGTGGGCGGGGGTGGTGGGTGGAGGGGGACACCCATCAGTGCTCAGAGTCTGTTCCAGGCTTAGTGCTCGGGGGTCGCTCCTGGCCAGGAATCGAACCCAGGCCCCCTGCATGCAAAGTAAGTGTTCCAGTGCTGGGAGCTATCTCTCCAGCCTCATCTTTAAAACAGAAATAGTAGTCAGCTCTGGTCAAGTTGCGAGGCCTAAATGAGTGAATCCACACGAGAGGTCAGCCTGGTGCCCGGCACGGTGCGGGCCACTGCTGTGACTCTGGCAGGGCACAATCCTTGCATGAGTGAGGCCTCAGCTTCGCTCCCTCATGCTGCAGAAAGCAACGGCACAGACATCCTCACCTTTTACTTGCATCTCACTGAAGACCGGGTGGACGCTTGAGACAGGGAGTGTGTCTGTGGCCACTGTGATGTGGGTGCCGCTGGGAGCTGTGTGCCCTCCGCACATCCCCGCTGAGTGGCTGTCAGAGGAGCAGGAGCTCCTCCCTGGGGCATCTGGTTTTGTTTTGGGATCACACTCGGCGTTGCTGGGGGCTTAGCTCCTGGCACTGTGCTCGGGGATCAAACCAGAGTTGGCTGTGCGCAAGGCCGGCACGTTAACCTTTGTACTGTCTCTCCAGCCACTTGGAAAATTATTTTGGTGGTTGTCATATTAATGCTTGTTATTACTGCAATTATAAACAACTAATATTTATTTTAAATGGGGGTGGAGCCACACCAAAAGATGCTCACGGGCTGCTCCTGGCTCTGTGCTCAGGAGTGACCCCTGAGTGCTTGGAGGACCATGTGTAGTGCTGGGGATTGAACCCGGGTTGTCCACGCAAGGCAAGTGCCGTAGCCCCTGATATTACCTCTCTGGCCCAGAGGATCGACAAACCAGTATTTAACTGTGTATAGCCATGCTGTTTGTTTCTCTTCAACTGTGTGTTTTCTCCACACACACACACACACACACACACACACACACACACACACACACACACACACACACACACCCCTACTTCTAGCATTTTGATATATATTTTTCTTCAGTGCATATTTATCTTTTATTTAGTGTTTCTTTTCTTCAGTGCCAAGAATTAAACCAAGGGCCACCCGCATGTGAGTCCAGCATTGTTTTGTTTTTGTTGAACATTACTGACATAGTATTATATTTTTCCTCTTGCCCCATTTAAAGTTTTACAATTTGGTGTGACTTGAGCCAGAGCATTTGTCCAGCAGGTAGGCACTAGCCTTGCGCAGGGCGGACCCAGGTTCTATCCCCACACCCCCTCCGGTCCCCTAGCACTGCCAGGAGTGACTCCTGAGTGCAGAGCTAGGATTAACCCCTTAGCATTGCCTGGCCTGGGCCCAAACACAAAAAG
This sequence comes from Sorex araneus, assembly GCF_027595985.1. Lineage (NCBI taxonomy): Eukaryota > Metazoa > Chordata > Mammalia > Eulipotyphla > Soricidae > Sorex > Sorex araneus. The sequence goes on along the minus strand of NC_073312.1, from coordinate 24,186,045 downwards.
TAAATAAATAAATAAAATAGGTATAACTTTGAATTTCCTGTATCAGAGGTGGGGGGTTGCTCTTGCCCATTAGTGCTCAGACCCATTCCCTGGTGTGTTGCTCAGGAGCCACTCCCAGTGACAGTGAGACTGTGGGGTGCTGGGGATCAAAGCGGGGGCTCCTGCATGCAGCGTGTGAGCGCCAGCCCTTTGAGATATCTCCCAAGTCCATCAACATAATTTAATTTTGTGTTTTGGGCCACACCTGGTGGTGCTCAGAGTTTACTCCTGGCTCTATGCTCAAGGATCACTCCTGACCATATCGGGTGCTGAGGCTTGAACCTGGGTTTGTCATATGCAAGGCAAACACCTTACCCATTGTACTATCTCTCCGACCCATCAACATAATTTTAAATGGCCACACAGAGACATTTCCCAGATGGATTAAAGCAGCATCCTTCAGCCTTTTCATACCTATGGACCAACACCAGCCCTACATACTGGTCCATGAACTAGCAGTTACAACCACGGCGGTAAACCAGTGATTTTCAGTCTTTCTACACTGTCAAATGGGCATTGGCTCTTCAACTGGTGGTTGAAGACCAATGAATTAGACGGTTTGCAATCTCCCTTTTGTTTAGTCTTTACCCAGTAACATCTCCATGCTGTGGATCATTATTGTTCATTTGAATCTGCTCTTTGAATTGATTTATAGTTCATGATTAAGTAAATAAATACTTGCTCATGATAAGCCAGGGAATTTCTTCAATTGATTAGAAACTGGGAATATGAAAAGAAATAGTATTTACTTATATTCAGGATTAAGTGTATTTATGACAATGCCTAGCCTACGTCTTTAGAATTTCACTTGAGTATGCAAGTTACCAAGAGTATTCCACCTGTATGGCAGAGCCTAGCAAGCTACCCGTGGCATATTCAGTATGCCAAAAACAGTAACAACAAATCTCACAATGGAGACGTTACTGGTGCCTGCTTGAGCAAATCGATGAACAACGGTGAATCGATGAACAGTGCTATAGTGCTATGTCCTACAGAAGAAATATTCACCATTTTACTTTGTTTATACCCGACAGTCCCAGGGACTCCTTCAGATGTGGCAGTTACTTAAGGGACCACATGGTGGACCACTCAAATGCAAAACCTGTGCTTCACGGAGCCATAGTACAGCACGGAGGGCATTTACTTGCACAAGGCTGACCCAAGTTCGATACCCAGCATCCCATATGGTCCCTCGAGCACTGCCAGGAGTAATTGCTGAGGGCAGAGCCAGGAGCAAGCCCTGAGCACTGCCAGGAATGGCCCAATGCTCCTCCCTCACACAAAAGCACCCCCCAATAACCCCAAACCCCTGTGCTTCAGCTGTATGCACTATCTCTCTAGTCAAGAAGTAGTTACATTTTAGCAGATAAAACACTAACAAAAGGTTTCTTTTCTGTAAAACTGGAACTTTGATATCATTTTTAGAGCTTAAATTTAAAGTAATCAAGTCATCATTTGGAACTCTTGGAATTATTCTAGTGGTCTAGGTCAGACACGGACGTATGCTCAGATGTTGATCAAAGTATTATTCATACCAGAAAAGTATTGAAAATAATTCAGATATCTAGAAAAATAAATATAAATGACAAAATACTATTTAGCTATCAAAATGATGCTGTCAAAGCATAAAATATGGGGAAATTCTTATAATATATACATTATTACAGTATTGTGCCAATTTTGTACTGAACTGTAATTTTATTTGCTGTGGTCTGGGGCTCAAACTCAGGACTTCACAGATGCAAGTGAGTGCTCTGTCCTTGACCTATATTACCAACTCTCAAAGGTTTTTTTTTTTTTCTTCTCTTTTGGGTCACACCCTATGATGCTCGGATACTCAGGGGTTACTCCTGGCTCTGCACTCAGGAATTACTCCTGGTGGTGCTCAGGGGACCATATGGGATGCTGGGGATTGAACCCAGGTTGGCTGCGTAAAAGGCAAACGCCCTACCTGCTGTGCTATCGCTCCAGCCCTTGAAAGTTTTTTTTAAAAGACTAAGAGAAAAATGAATATGTTCTTAAGTTTTCGAAAAATTTTTTCAATGAGTTTATCTGTCATTAGAAATGAAAAAAAATTGGTGTAAAATAATGATTCTGAACAAATGACTCTAAGTGCTTCATTTCAGATGGCCAGAGTTTTGCTATATGGATCATAACACATTATACTTAATGGAAAAGTTCCTTGGTAGCTTTAATAATTGATGTTTCTTTTTATCTTAGAGCCATTCATAAACAATGAAATCATTCATGTAGGTATTTTTCCACATTGAGATGGCCAAATGAAGTCCTGAGAGCTTGCTTCTGAAATCAAATGGCAAATTGGTTGAAGGGAACGCTAAACTTCTTTGATAACTTTGGCACAATTTCATCTGTTGTATGAAAATACTTCTGCATTGCTTGGGCCATGATAGGAGCAAGTGAAATGGGAAGAGAACCAAGTAGTTCCGACAGGGGAAGCCTTTACAATGGAAAAACCCCTGTCCTTGGTGACCCCCTCCCACATGTGCCCTCCTCCCCTTATTTCCAGCTCCGTCCTCGGCCCAGCTGGAATGCACAGTAACATTTAGTGATCCCGTCCCTTTGCCTACGCTCTTGGTAAGGTTCAGATAGCCATCTAGTGGAAAGAAGACTCTCGGAGAATGACTCTCCTCAGACATCCAATATCGTGTTTGTTCAGTTGGCTTGTCCAAACAATTTTTCTGTGTTTTCACCAGAGTAGGATCAACTTAGCATGAAGATTAAAGCTGTTCTCCATCTGCTCTATCTGCCGTTCTTAATTAGAACCTGATGACAGAAATCAACTGTGATTCAAGACCAATTGTTCCCGGGCAATCTCATTATTATTGTAGAAATCCTCTTCTCTTCTCTCTTCTCTTCTCTTCTCTTCTCTTCTCTTCTCTTCTCTTCTCTTCTCTTCTCTTCTCTTCTCTTCTCTTCTCTTCTCTTCTCTTCTCTTCTCTTCTCTTCTCTTCTCTTCTCTTCTCTTCTCCTCATGTGGAAATGAAAGAGAAGCTTTTTATCTTGTGGCCATGGAATCATACTCATTTAATTGTCTTTTAGAAGTGGAGCAAACAGACCATTGTACAGATGCTTCACTTCAGGATAAGTGAAGGAAAGAGGCAAATATTTGGAGACAATCCTTCAGGCAACTAATGAACTTCAGAGTGGTTTATTGTTTATTTATTTTAAAAATATCCATAATAATAGGAGTTGGACAGTGCTACAGTGGAGAGATAGTACAGTGGGTAGGGTGCTTGCCTTGCACATGGCAGACCTGGGTTTGACCCCAGCCCACCAAAAGTAATCCTTGCACACAAAGCACTGCTGGGTGTGGTCCCAGTCTCCCTCCCCCAATAAAAACAAATAAGTAAAAAATTTAAAAAAAAGGGAAAACCCTACAAATTACTCAGCCCCTCCTCAAGGAATTTGCAGTCTACCAACTGCACTGAAATGTAATTTATGCCCCAAATAGAGTAATATTGAAACTTATAAAGACAGGTAACTTGGGGGGCCAGAGCTATAGTACAATGGGTAAGGTGCTTGCCTTGCATGCAGCTGACCTGAGTTTGATCCCCAGCATCCCATAGGGTCCCCTGAGTTCCTCCAGGAATGATTCCTGAATGCAGAACCAGGAATACCCCTCAGCAATGCCAGGCATGACCCCCCCCAAAAAAAAAAACCCAAACAAACAAAAAATAACACTTAACTGGGATAGCTGGGTTTTTATTTTCTTTTTTGCTTTTGGGTCACACTAGCTGTGCACAAGGATCACTCCTGGAGGAGCTCAGGGAACCATAGGTGGTATTGGGGTTCACACCTGGGCTGGCTACACATAAGGCAGGTGCCCTACCTGCTGTGCTATCTCTCTGGCCCCTAGTTAGCTGCTCCTCCTGGAGAAATGGAGTTATCTGCAGTCAGGTGTCCAGTAATTAACTGGCACTCAGCTAGACGGGGCCTGGGGGGCAGGGGCAGTGTCGGAGGAAGGAGGAAGAGCTGCCCCTCTCCACTCGTGCTGGGCCTTGTTTTATTTTCACTTTGCTCTTCTGTGTCTACATCTTTTCATCTCTAACATGCCTTGCAGAAGTCTTGTGAAGACATGGAAGACTCTTCCATGAGATACCATCTATGAAGCAGAGAAGTTCCTCTCAGCCTTGTCTGGGCTTGGTTACAGGATCAGCAATTAAAGGATGAAAAGTTAAAGATGCTCCCAATATAGTTTTCCAGCTTGGGAGGAATCTTCTGTTTTCCAGTTGAAATGATTCCTCTCCCTCCCCCTCTCCCCTCTCCTTGCTCTGTGTTCAGGAATTACTCGCTCAGGGAACCATATAGGATGCTGGGGATCGAACCCGGGTCGGCTGCGTGCAAGGCAAACACCTCACCCACTCTACTATTGTTCCATCTCTAGCTGGAATGATTTCTATTTGTTCAGTAAGTCTGTGTATGATCATGGGTCTGGAGAGAGAGTTCAGTGGGCTGAGCACATGTCTGCATGCAGGAGGCCCAGGTTTGATCCTGAGTACTGCTAGGAGTTGGACCTAAGCACCACCAGTGGGCCAGAAAACAAACTGAGAGGGTTATAGATGCTTATTGTCATACTGAATAAAATTACAGGTGTTAACTATTGGTGTCTTAGTTATTTTCCTGTCTCAGTCGAAGGGCAAATGCAAACCCTTTCCCCGCTAGCTGCAAGCTTTAGATATTACCATTTCAGGAGTGTGTGATCAATTCAAACTGTTGTCGTAATTCAGACTTGCTGTCTTGCTCATAATCAAGCTTATTAAAATCTCAGTGATTGAGCCGGAGCGATAATACAGTGGGTAACACCCTTGCATGCGGCCGACCCGGGTTCAATCCCTGTTGTCCCATATGGTACCCTTGTGCAGAACCAGGAATAACCCCTGAGCATTTCTGGGTATGACCCAAAAAGCCAAAAAAAACAAACCAAACAAACCCCAAAACCTCATTGATCTTTTCTCCCTCTGAAGATTACCTGTGGATGCTTTTTAATCCCCCAATACTTTTTCTTTGCCTTTTTAAAAACTTGTTTGTCTAGAGTCTTGAGAATCAGCATCTTCATCCTTATCAGCCCAGGGACCTCCTGCTCTCTATCTTTGTGAAGCATTTTTTCGAGAGTCCATCTAACTCAAATTCTGATTTCAAAAAGAATTTGCATTGTCTTACCTTTTCTTAAAATTTAAGACCAAGTAATTTTTGGCTGGAGTGATAGCATCGCGAGTAGGGCCTTGCATGCAGCCGACCCAGGTTCGATTCCTCCGCCCCTCTCGGAGAGCCCAGCAAGCTACCAAGAGTATCTAGCCCACATGGCAGAGCCTGGCAAGCTCCCCGCAATGTATTTGATATGCCAAAAAACCAGTAACAACAAGTCTCACAATGGAGACATTACTGGTGCCTGCTCGAGCAAATCGATGAGCAACGGGATGACAGTGATACAGTGATACAGTGAAGTAATTTTTAGGATTTTTTTTTTTTTGTAAGTGGCAAATCCTGAAGTCCAGCATTTGAGAAGCTGTAGTGTTGCTGGAGTATTTCTGAACTTCCAGGTCTCATCTGTGTTCTGTGATAGTCAAGAGCGTTCAGCAGGACTGATGTTTTTCAACATGAAAGAGCTTTCACAAAAGCTGAGAGACCTCGTTTTGAGCGACATTCCTTCTAGTTTGGAAATTTTATGCTTGTTGAAATTTGACTTTGTATAGTCTTTATTTTTTTGGCGGGGGGGGGGAGTTTGCATACCCTGAGTAAGTGCTCAGGGCTTACTCTTGGCTCTGTGATCAGGAATCACTCCTGGTGGACTTGGGGGATCATATAGAGTGCCAGGGATCGAACCCGGGTCGGCCGCGTGTCAGGCAAGTGCCCTGTCTCCTCTACTATTGCTCTGGCCTTGTGTCTCATTAAGTTCTACTGTCCTTTCAGTATGCAGATTTTATACTTATTCGTCAAAATTTTATTGTTGTTCACAGAAATATTCTTGATAATTTCTGTATTGGCTTGATTAAATGGAAAAATCTGTAAAAAATCAAGTGTTTTCTGGATATTAGAAAAGATTTAGATAATAGTTTGTGAAGAGGTGTGTAACAGTTTGGGTTTTTGCCACTCTTCATGCTGCTTTGTTAAGACAGGGGTTCATTCTGTAGATTTTGTGAACTTCCTGTTATAAATACTATGTGTCGGCTCTATGTAAGGCGGAGATGGATGAATTACACACGGTTCTTTCCTCAAGGAATGTATCCCCTTCCTTATTAGGAGGTTTTAACGCAAAGAGGACTGAAGTTAATGCTGAGCTCATAGGTACACTTCTTAGGGAGAAGCCTTCTCCTGGAGGGTGGCTGGGATGAAGAGAAGTTCTCAGGGGGAGGTGCGCTGTGATGGTCCTACCAGGAGTAGCCATGGGCTTGGCGCAGTGTCTTGGAGAAGAACCTACTGGCCTCTTGGAAATCTTGACCTCTTTGAAAACATTTTTAAAGGTAGAGTTTATAGCCCTTAAAGTCCAGTCCATGCAAGTGTAAGAGTCAGTGGTCAATCTGTGTGTGTGTGTGTGTGTGTGTGTGTGTGTATGTGTCCACTTGGCAGTACGAAGGGATTATTTTATTCCTGGCTCTGTGCTGGGGGATGACTCCTGGCAGGGCTTGGGGACCACATGCAACGCCGGGGATTGAACCCGGGCTGGCCGTGTGCAAGGCAAGAGCCTTACCTCTGTACGACCTTTGTGAGAGAGTTGTGTGCTACACCCCTGGAGTCAGTGATTAGAGAGTTGTTGGGAATCACACCAACTCAGACATTCGTTTGCTCTTCCTGAGCCACGTCCTGGGCCCTGGGTATCGATTTTGAAAAGCTTATTTACAGAGTTGTGTGATCCCCACCCCATCCTAGTTACTTCCTGCGGATTTACAGTTTCTCCTTTTGCTTCCAACCCCAGACAGTTACACTTTTGCTTTTTGTCCTGCTAGGTTGGTCTTTAATAGAAGTCACAGGTAAGGGGGAACAGAATATGATACTGTTTTTTATTTATTTTTTTTTGCCACACCCAGCAGTGCTGGTGGGGATTGGTGGTGGGGGGGGATCCCAGTGGGATGCCGGGGATTGAATCTGAGTTGGCCTTGTGCAAGTCAAGTGCCCTACCCACTGTACTATGGCTCTGACCCCCAAAATATGGTACTGTGTTGTATCTGAAAAACTGGTTTTTGTTCTCATTTCGGGCATTGAATTTCCCACATGATAAGGGCAGTTAAGGGTCTGGATATTCCTGAAAAGCCCCTCTTGGTCACATGGGAGTTCATGATAACAGGGTGGCTCCTGGGAAGCCCTTGGAGGATGGAGACTGGTGAGGTTTGGGATCTGTAGTCCCCTGGCCCCTGGGAAGGGAGAGGGGCTGAGGGTTGAGTCCACTCACCAGTAGCCAGTGATTCTGTCAATTATGCTTAGCCCTGAGGTCGCCCTTAAAATCCCAAAAAGGCATTAAACACTGAAAAGGATGGGGTTTGGAGGACTTCCGGGCTGGTGAACCGAACGTGTCCTTGGGCTGTATCCAGGTCCAAGCCCCAGGGACACACACGCCTTTGTTCAGGGCCTCCCGCTCAGTATCTGTTCATCTGGCTGTTGACATGCGCCCTCTGATCGCCTGTGGGATACACCTGTGCTCGGGGAGGCCCCTCTGATCGCCTGTGGGATACACCTGTGCTCGGCGAGGCCCCTCTGATCGCCTGTGGGATACACCTGTGCTCGGCGAGGCCCCTGCCTTCCTGTGTCGTGTGAGGTGATCTTGCACCGTGAGCAGCGGCCCCCAACGTGAGGGTGGTGGAGACCTTGGGTTTGATCTCCAGTCCTGGCCTTGTCATTGGCCTGCGTGAGTGGTGGGGGCCAGGGGGCAGTCGGCGGCAGCAAGGATGTCCTGGCTGTGGAGTGGGCACTGTGTCTGGATGCTGGAGTTGGCCGAGCCCTGGCCCTCCTAGCTGGCATTGGAAAGTTGCATCCCGGGAGTGGGAGACCCACGTGGTGGGACTGGGACTCGGTGAGCACCCGCTGAACCCAGCTCTCGTCGCTCTGCGCGCGGGGCCGGAGGGGCAGCCAGCCGTTCCGTGGCTTGTGTGGCTGCAGCCCGTTCTGTTCTGTGGGTTGGATGTGAGGATTGGCCAGATGGTCTGCTCGCTGTTGTGGAGATGTAGCTCCTAGGCTGGCGCGACTGAGTCAGACTCAGGCGTGTTCGCTAGACGCCTGCATCTCGGTGTGGCTGTTTTCTCCTGGGCAGAAATGCAGCAGTGAAACTCCTTGGCAGTAGTACAAGAATATATTTAAACTTTATCCTGCTTTTGTTTGTTTGTTTGTGTTAGGGTCACACCTGGCGGTACTCAGGGGCTACCCCTGGTGGAGGTGCTGGTGGAGCGGGGAGGTCACTCCTGGTGTAACTGAGGCACTTGCCTTGCACTGGGGTTTGCATGTGGCCGAGCCAGGTTCAATCACCAGCATCTCATATGGTCCCCGGAGCACTTCCAGGAGTAGTCCTGAGGGTAGAGCCAGGAGTAAGCCCTGAGCACTACCAGGCGTGGCCCCCCACACACACACACAATAAAAGAGAGGCCCCTATATTAAAAACAACAAAATAAGACGGTATGTAAAACAGCCTTTTTTTTTTTTTTTCATTTTGGGTCACATCCGGTGATGCTCAGGGGTTACTCCTGGCTCTGCACTCAGGAATTACTCCTGGCGGTGCTCAGGGGACCATATGGGATGCTGGGAATTGAACCCCACGTTCAACCCCACGGCCACGTGCAAGGCAAACGCCCTACCCGCTGTGCTATCGCTCCAGCCCCTAAAGCAGCCTTTTATTTTATTTATTTGAGTGAAGAAATGCTGCTGGTTGGTTACGTTCATTGAATTCCTATGATAGGACTGGTGAATTTGTAAGGAGAGATTTTATGTACTTGATAAGCAGATGATGTATATTGTACCCTACAAATCAGCCAGGTTTCCTGCTCTTGAGTCAATTGTGTTAAAACAAACCCCAAACTGGGCTATATGCCACTGATTGTAAAATGCACGTTTTGAAACATTTTAAGACCAGTGAAACTGGGATGATAACATATTGCAGTTATTTCACAGTGGCCTTTTTTTTTTTTTTAAAAAAAAAAAGCTCGTAAGTAATTGGTGAACTTTAAAATCTTAGACGCAGTGAAATGCACTATTTGCCTTCTGTGTCTAGAGACTATCAGTACAACATTTTCCTTGTTGGTCTTCATGTCCATGAACAAGCTATTCTCTAGTGTTTCTTCCTAATTAGTTTTATATACTGCTGGCAGGTTAATCTCATTAAATCACCACTCCAGGCAGTAACTTTTAATAGCAACTGTAATAAAAAGTCTACTTTTTTTTTTTTAGCATGGTATTTCGGGCCTTTGGAAAGAAATACTGGGTTATTTTATTATAATCTCTATATATTCCAATTTTTCAGTTACCACTAGGTCAGCAGTATCTCTCATATGTAATACTGTTTTACCCTCTATTATATTTGCTTTTGAATCCCTAGCTGGATTGTTCCCATAGTCTTCCTAAATCTCTGCCTGTTTAAATCCAGCAACTTGGGCCAGAAATACAGTACAGCGGGTAAGGTGCTTGCCTTGCATGCAGCCGACCCAGTTTCAATCCCTGGCATCCCCTAGGGTCCCCGGAGCACTGCCAGGAGTAACCCCTGAACACTGCTGGGTGTGGCATGAAACAATCCAACTTCTCCTTTCTGATTCAGCTTTTCTGGTATCCAGATCTTTAATGCAGTCACTGCTGATGTCACCGGATGTGACCCAAAATAAACACACAAAATTTAAAATATATGTGTGTTTTGGTTTGGGGCCACAGCTTGAGGTGCTCAGAGCTCATGCTTGGCAGTCCTTGCACCGGAGGATTGAACCAGGGTCAGCCACAGGCAAGTTAACTGCCTTACCTCCTACACTGTCTCTCCAGCCCAGAGTGGAAAATTTTTAAAGAAATTCTGAAGGTTTATTTCCTTCTGTGTGTATGTGGGCTGGGGTGGGGTGGGGGGTGGCGGTGGGGCACACTGGCAATGCCTGGGCTCTACTCCTGGTGCCGTGCTCAGGGGTTGATAATGAGGGAAAACCTACAGGCTTGCTTGTTTGGGGGCCAGACCTGGTGGTGCTCAGGGCTTTTTCCTAGGGAACTCGGGAGACCGTCTGGCCTGCCGGGGATCGAACCCAGGTTGGCTACATGCAAGGCAAATGCCTTACTCACTGTTCTTTTGCTCCAGCCCCAGGAACCCTAGTTTCAACTATTACTGGGAACTAAGTAATAGTTTCCTCTGGCTTATTGTGGTTTTAGAGACGAGCTTAATTTCAGGTGAAGATGTGTTTGAAATGATTTTTCTGTTTTGTGATGGAGAGATTGGAAGGAATGTGTGGGTTCGTATGTGGGAGCCTGAAGCTAGGTAACTTGATCTGGCTTTTACTTTGAATTCAGAGAGAGAGAAGATCTAAGATACAGAGGATATGTGCATGTGCATTCTGGAATTTGAGTCATGATTTTGTCAGGCTAAGATGATGGACTAATTATAATAAGTATTTTGCTTCATGGAAATAATTGGTGAGTAGCAGAGGATGATGTTTCAGGTCATGTGACTCAGCCTCCGGTCTTTGGAGTGACAGCTGTGTGGGTCAGTGATGAGATACTGTTAACAATGTCTCAGGTACATTATTTAAAAATAAAAACAAAAAGCAATCACGATGGGCTGAGCTATAGTACAGCAGGTAGGGGATGTGACTTGGATGTAGCTCATCTGGGTTTGATCCCTGACGGCCCATATGGTTCCCTGAGTACTGAGCCTGGAGGAAGCCTGGAGCAGCTCAGGGAATGGTTGCGAAACAATCAAAAACCCACAAATATTTTTGGGGCCAGGGATATGAATCAGAGATCTAGAGCACATGCAGAAGGCCTGGGTTTGATCCCCCTCACTGTATGGTCCCTGAACACTCCTGAGAGTGACCCTCACACATTCTCTTGGACCCAGAACCAATAAATAAATAACACTTTCAGTTAGGGGAGATGAGGGTCTTTTGTTTTGCACTAGAGTAGAAAGAAGTCTAGAATTGAGGTGAATTCAGGAGTACGAATTCTGAAATATGTTCAGAGGCTACTCAGTCCAGTGAAGGGATGGAAAGTCACATACAGGAAGAATGAAAGAATGATTAAAGGGTGTCAGAGGGATAGTGCAGCGGGGAAGGCACTTGTTTTGCATGCAGCTGACCTGGGTTCTATCCACAGTATCCCATATGGTTCCCCGAGCACTGCCAGGAGTAATTCCTGAGTTGAGAGCCAGGAGTAACTCCTGAGCATTACCAGGTGTGATCCCCCCAGCCCTACCAAAAAAAAAAAAAAGAGTGATTAAAGGAATACCTGAGTGCCAGAGTGATAGTACATAGGTAGGGCATTGTTTCCCTTGCCCATGGTTCACCTGTGTTTTCTCTGCAGTCTGCCAGAAGTGATTCCTGAGCACCACCGGGCGTGGCCTCAGAACACAAAAAGAAATAGAAAAAACTCTCTAAAAACAAAAAAATCCCCAAAAACCAAAACGGAATATCTGATCTGGAGATGGGAGAACTTGGAGCATGGGGGAAGTTATCAAAAGGTGTTTGTCAAAGGAACAAGCACCTTGTGGTTGTAGAAGTGAGGTGAAGCCCTCAGAGGACCTTGCTCAGTGGAAGGGGTAGTTGGAAGCTGTCTGTTGAGAGGAAGAGCGTGACTGTCCTATTGCAGGAGGTGTGGGAACACCGTGCGCCGGTCACCGGGTAGCCATATAGTACAGGATTTAACTGGAATCATTACCAGCTGCTCACTTTTCCACACGATGAATTGAGAAGGCAACAGACCTTGGCAGTATAAAATGGCACCCGGATGTTATTCTACTATTGTGACAGAACATGCCGCCAAGGTCACTGAGTTTGCAAGGGATGGTGGTGTCTCTGGAGTGGATGAGCCTGTGCATGTACCACACATGGCTCTGGCCTCAACAGATTTTTTTTTAAAAAAATGTGGGTGGAGGGGGTGCAGAGAGATAGTACAGCAGGTGGGGCATTTGCCTGGCACGTAGCCTGCACAGGTTCAATCCCTGGCACCCCATATGTTCTCCTGAGCGTGGTCAGGACTCATTCCTGAGCACAGAGCTAGCAGTAAGCCCAGAGTACAGCTGGGGCATGGCCCAAAACAAAACAAAAACGGCGGGGTGGGGTAGGAGGGTGGTGGTGTTGAGAGATAGTGCAGGGGGTAAGGTGTTTGCCTTGCAGGAGGCCCACCAGAGTTTGATCCCTGGCACTACTTATGGTCCCTCTGAACACCTCCAGGAGTCCAAGAGTGACCCCTGAGAACAGAGCTAGGAGTAAGCCCTGAGCATGGCCAGGTGTGGCCCAAAAAAAAAAAAAACACAAAGAATTCGTTACAATTTGAGGGTCTGTCTTGGCAGGACTGGGAGGTGAGCCCTTCTCTGCAACTGTCTGCAAGCAGAGTGGTCCCTAAGGACTCTTCCGAGCAGTAGAGGTCTCGGCGAGGTGATCTTGTAATCAATGCCGAGCCGTGGTTGAGGGCTACAGAGTAGTAGAAGCGAGGCCAATTAAAATTACGAGACGTCGGTGAATTTTAATTGGCCCCTCCGGAAATCGGCCACAGTTTTGGGAATCATAATTGCAATTAGTCAGCAGTCTGAAATATGCTCTCCCTCTAGGGATGGAGCTTCTTGTGTAAAGCCCTCCTGTGACCCTGTGGGCCACTTCCAGCTAGAAGGGAAATTCTCCCTTCTCTTGAAAGGACCTCACAGGGTTTCTTTTTTCTAGGATTAAACCCCAGTCAGCCGCATGCAAGGCAAGTGCCCTACCTACTATACTGTCTCTCTGGCCCCTCACTTTTTTTTGGGGGGGCTTTCTGGGTAATACCTGGTGATGCTCAGGGGTTACTCCTGGCTCTACACTCAGGAATCACTCCTGGCAGTCCTCAGGGGATGCTGGGAATTGAACCCAGGTAGGCCATGTGTAAGGGAAATGCCCTACCTGCTGGGTCTGGCCCTTCACTGGGTTCTGTTTTTTTTCTTTCTTTTTTTCTTTTTGGGTCACACCCAGTGATGCTCAGGGGTTACTCCTGGCTCTGCACTCAGGAATTACTGCTGGCAGTGTCAAGGGACCATATGGGATGCTGGGAATCGAACCTAGGTCAACCACATGAAAGGTAAATGCCCTACCTACTGTGCTATCACTCCAGCCCCCTCACTGGGTTCTTTTAATGGAGAAACCCTAGCGGTTTCCCTCCCCCCAGTGCTGGGGTCTAACACATGTCAAACCCTGAACCACATCCCTGGTGTGAAACCTCAGCATTCTTGAGAAAAATTCAGATGAAAGTAAGAAATGAAAATACAACTTGTATGGGCTGAACAGATTGAAGGTTTTGAAGCTACAAGGAAGATCTTTTTGTTTTTAAGCCACACCCAGCAGTGCTCAGAGGTGGATCTCATGACACTCAGAGGACGATGATGTGGTACTGGAGAGGGAACCTGGGCCTTCCTTTGCAAATCATGTGCTTCCAGAGACAGATCTTGGAGTAGTCTGAGCCCAAAGAGACTTAATGTGCACGTTCTTGCAACTTTGAAAGAAAGTTAGCATAGTCTTTGAAGGGATAGTGAATAGAAGAAAACACAGTGGGTAGAACCTTACACTGGTGAAAGAAAAACGAAGCGTTTTGTAGAATTGCTGACCTTACCGAATTCCTACTCATCCCTTATGTTTATGCCTTACCCCCCACTTTCATGAGGTGCCAACCTTGGTGCTTCGTTTACCTGTTACACTGTGTATTGTACAGTGGTGTGATTGGTAGGTGGCTTCCAAGTCTTCTAGAACGTAAGTTTCGTGAAGAGTGGGCTACAACAATCCCACTGCTTAGTAGCTACCCACAAGATGCAAAGACATTCACTAGAAATGAGAGAGAGAGAGAGAGAGAGAGAGAGAGAGAGAGAGAGAGAGAGAGAGAGAGCAAGAACCATAGTTTCCAGGTTATGGAAACTAACCAGGTGTCCAAAGACGACAGAGTAGTGAATGATGCCGTGATCTATGTCCATCATGGGATACTGCTCAACCACAAGGAATGACGCAGTCTCGCAGTTTGCTGCACCATGGATGGAACTGGAGGACCTTTAAGTGTAGTCAGAACAAGCTCAAACACTGGATGTCCCCACTGATGTGTGATATAGAAAAATATGTCTAGCAATTGATTGTTAGCAAAGGTGGGCAAAACACTGGTTCTTATAACGGAAACCAGAATGTCAAGGAGAGAGAAATGGAGGGAGGATCGAGAAAAGGAGGCTGCCCCCTACGGTGTAGAGGTGAAGTGTCTATACATATTTAAGCACTAGATCCAGCACCGTTGGAAGAATGGGACTCAAACCTAAGGATGTGACTGTCAAGGAGTTAGGTTGGGAGGGAATCTGGGCTAAGTAGTGGAGGGATGGGGACTTGGGGTGGTGGGACTGGAGGCTGGAACATTGTATGTGGAGAGCCACCATGGGACCATGCTTTGTAGCGCTCTTTGTAATCAACACCTGTGTGCTTCGAAAACAACTCCTAATAAGGAAACAGGATGTCTTGCCACGCCCATAAGCTGTGACTAACCTATCAGATGCGGACACGTGGGCATAAGCAGGCAGCGAGAGGTATATAAGGGGGGAGGTCACCTAGCTAGTGGGTTCTCCCTCATGCGTCCCTTTTTCCGCCTTACTCCACGTCCCCTTTCCTGATTTCTTCTCCAACGCATGAGAAAGTTCCTAAATAAATCGCAGCCAAAAGGATCTCCGAGTTGCGTGTTTCTTCGCTGGACGAAGCGGCGCGCGACAGCTGGTGGCCCGTACGGGGAACCCGACCTCCAGTACCCCCCCGGTGGATTCAGAACTTGCTGCGATTTATTCAGGACTAAGGTTCACGAGAAATCGTGACGATCAGGTTCCTGTGGTAAGTCAGGACTAAGGTTCATGAGAAGTCATGACGATCAAGTTCCTGTGGTGAGTCAGGACAATAATATCCATGGATGTGTATGTTTCGTCTGTTGGTTGGATGTTTGTTTGTCTTTCCCTTTGTCTTTTCATTTTTGCTTTCTATGATTACTTTAAGGATCAGAAGTGCGATAAGGCCGTACAATCAGGACAAGTAGTGTTAGAAGACACAAAGAAGGACAGAGGCAGCCGTCATGGCATTGTAGCCTCTGAGCTAGAGGAGGGTTCGGACGTGGAAAGCGAGGCCTCTAGGGGAACCCCGCTGATGGAGGGACGCGCCCCAAAAAAGAAAGGAAGGCCCCAAGAACCATCCATGACCCGTTCGTCTCTTTATCCCTCGCTACGTCAATTTCAGCAGGGACGGGCTAACGGGGATTCTGACCCCCCTATTGAAGAGGAAGCTGCGACATATGATAGTGACCGATGCTTACCACTAAAGGGCTCTGAGGATGACCCGCCCCCTTATCTTAACAAAGCGGAAGGCGGACTTTCTTTTGCAAAACCCGGGCTCTGGGCAGAAGTTAGGCGAGAGCTACAGTTAACTTACCCAGTTTTTGAAGATAATAATCAACAGCGATATCATGAGCCCCTAGACTTTAAAATAATTAAGTCCTTGGCAGAATCAGTAAAGACTTATGGAGCCAACGCCGCATTTACTATAACTCAAATAGAAGGCTTATTCAGATATTGTATGACCCCAAATGATTGGCAACAGGTGGCTAGAGCGGTGTTGACGCCTGGACAATACTTGGACTGGCGCACCTTCTTAATGGAATTTGCAAATGAGCAAGCAGCAACCAATCTAGCCCAAGGAGGGGCACGAGCAGTCTGGGATAGGGACATGTTATTAGGACTTGGCAGATTCGCCAATCAGCAGACCGGATACCCCCCAGAAGTTTATACGCAGGTGAACCAAATAGGATTGAAAGCGTGGAAAGCTCTACCCAACAGAGGGGAAGTCCGAGGCAACCTTACTAAAATAGTTCAAGGGCCCCTGGAACCGTTTTCTGAATTTGTTGCCCGTGTAGTCGAGGCTGCCGGAAAAATCTTTGGAGATTCGGACACTGCGATGCCTCTCATAAAGCAGTTGGTATTTGAACAATGCACTGCTGAGTGTCGCAAGGCTATCGCCCCCTATAAGAGTCTGGGACTGGAGTATTGGATGAAAATATGCCGAGAAATAGGGGGTCCCCTAACCGCCACAGGCTTAGCTGCGGCTGTCATGGATATTACCAAGAAAGTTACGGGACTCGCTATAACCTGCTATACGTGTGGAAGGACAGGGCACCTGAGGAGACCGTGTCCTGTCAATAACCAAGTTGTAGGATCTAGACCCAGACTTTGCCCTAAGTGTAAAAGGGAAGACATTGGGCAAGTGAGTGTAGGTCAGTGAGAGATGTCCACGGCCATAGGATATCTCAAAGCAATATAAGAAGGGATTCAAAAAACGGCTTACGGGGCCCACGTCCCCAGGGCCCTCAAATATATGGGGCGGCGCAAGTTTCCGAGGAATGGCCATCTCTGCAACATCCCAGGGACTCGGGGGAGCCTCTAAGGCCTCCCCCGCTGTGACCCTACAAGCCGTCAATCCCATGGTCCTCACTCCGAGAATGGGAGTACAGATTTTAGAGTTAGGGAAACTAGCCCCTTTACCGAATGAAGTTATAGGATTGCTAATAGGCTCCCCTGAAGCAGTTTTAAAAGGCTTGTGTGTATATCCTGGCATAATTGATCCCAACCATTCTGAAAGTGTTAGAGCCCTGATTGAGTCTCCCCGTGGGATTACTGCTATCAGCCCAGGGGACCCTGTTGCCTAGGTTATTCTCCTTCCCGCCGTGGGTGGACAGACATGCAATGGTAAAAGGGCTTTAAATCAGGAACAAATTGAGGGAGCTTTTCTTGCATTAGGTATGCATACCAGACCCATGATGCAATTAATAGTAGAAGGAAAAAGGATCATGGGACTCCTTGACACTGGAGCAGACCGTAGCATAATAGCCACTAAGGATTGGCCTTCTGCCTGGCCCACACAGGCTTCTGCTCAGCAGTTGCAGGGCCTGGGGTACCTCAGTACCCCAGAAGTAAGCGCACGTCACCTCACCTGGAAGGATGACGAGGGACACCAGGATAGCTTCCAGCCCTTTATACTTAATTTGCCCTTTTCCCTTTGGAGACGAGATGTTCTGGCTAAGATGGGAGTTAGGCTTTGCACTTCTTTGCGCCCTATTGCTGTTTCTGCTGACCAAAATTTATTATAGGGGCCGCTGTGGAAATCATCCCCCTAACATGGTTAACAGAGGACCCGGTGTGGGTTCCACAGTGGCCTTTGTCCTCTGAAAAATTAGATGCAGCTGAAGCCTTAGTCAATCAACAATTGTCAGCTGGACACTTACGTCCTTCTGTATCCCCTTGGAATACTCCTATTTTCGTAGTTAGAAAGAAATCCGGTAAATGGCGTTTGTTGCATGATCTTCGAGCTGTTAATGCTCAAATGCGCGTGATGGGGCCTGTACAACGTGGCCTGCCTTTATTAACCACTTTACCAAAAGATTGGCATGTAATTGCCATTGACATACAAGATTGCTTTTTCTCTATCCCGTTACATCCACAGGATATTCCCCGTTTTGCGTTTACATTACCCTCTAAGAACCATGAGCAACCAGATAAGCGATATGAGTGGGTAGTCCTCCCTCAAGGGATGACAAATAGTCCCACTCTTTGCCAGCTATACGTAGGTTCCATCATAGCTCCTTTGCGAAAGTGTTTCCCGAAAGTACAATGTGTGCATTATATGGATGATATCCTGCTGGCAGCAAAATCCGAAAACGCTCTTAATAATGCCCTACTCAAATTAACCTCGCTCTTACAAAGTGCCAATTTAATTATTGCCCCTGAAAAAATTCAGAAAGGAACAGTTGTCCAATATCTAGGCGCTAAGATAACCCCCAAAGCAGTACATCCCCAAAAAATTACGCTTCGGCTTGACCACTTACACACGCTTAATGATTTCCAACGTTTGTTGGGAGACATTAATTGGATAAGGGGATACCTTAAATTACCTAACTATGACTTAAAACCTTTATTCAATATGCTTCAAGGTGATCCTTCTCTTTCTTCCCCACGGACTATCACACCCGAAGCTAGAGAAGCCCTTTGCAAAATTGAGCAAGCGCTTACTGCTGCTGGCAATACACGCGTGCAGCCTGAGTTTCCTATTTTGCTTTGTGTGCTTTCAACTTATGGGCAACCTACTGCAGTCCTATGGCAGGAGGGACCCCTTCTGTGGATTCATCCTAGGGTCTCTCCGGCAAAAGCCGTGGAATTATACCCTGCAGCTGTAGCCCGTTTGGCTATGATTGGTATTCAGGACTGCTTGCAATACTTTGGAAAACTTCCAGATGCTCTTATTATACCCTATAATTCCACTCAAATAGTTTCTTTGTGTAACTTACATGATGATTGGGCGATTCTCCGATTTTCTTTTCCCAATGTTATTGATAATCATTATCCCAAACATCCACTAATGACCTTCTTTAAAACCCATCCGGTAATTTTCCCCAAAGTCACCTCTTATGTACCCCTTCGGGATGTTCCGAACATTTATACTGATGGTTCAAGTACAGGCTGGGGGGCTTATATGATAGAGGGTCAAGATCCTATTCGTATGCAATTTCCAACTACGTCTCCTCAAGTTGTGGAACTCCGCATTGTCTTGACAGTGTTTGAGCATTGCCCCTTTGCTTTCAATTTGATATCTGATTCACGATACGTTGTAAATGCTCTTTGCTCACTCGAGGTAGCAGGACCCATAAAGGCCTCCAGCTCGATAGCCTCCTTGTTATCTGCTTTACAGCAAATTCTTTGGACCCGTGAAAAACCATTTTTTGTCACACATATCCGCTCTCATACAGGCCTTCCGGGTCCCTTAGCAGAAGGCAATGCTTGTGTTGATGCACTCACTAGACCATCTTGTTTTGTTATTCAGTCTCCTTTACAATTAGCAAAAAATTTTCATGACCGTTTCCATGTTTCTTCTCGGACCCTTCAACATAGATTTCAAATCCCTCGAGCCGAAGCTCGGGCAATTGTTTTACATTGTCCACACTGTGTCCCTTTTCTTCCTGCCCCCTCCATGGGCATAAACCCTCGTGGTCTTGTGCCTTTACGCATTTGGCAAATGGATGTTACACATTTCTCGGAATTCGGCAGGCTCAAATATCTCCATGTATCTGTGGACACGTGCTCCGGTATCATTCATGCCACTCCCCTTTCTGGAGAGCGGTCCACAAATGTTATCTCTCATTGCCTTGAAGCATGGGCAGCCTGGGGAATCCCAGCCCAACTGAAAACAGATAATGGTCCGGCATACACCTCTGCTAAATTCACCGCATTTTGTGCCCAGATGGGAGTCTCTTTATCTCACGGCCTCCCGTATAACCCACAAGGACAGGGCATTGTT
Organism: Sorex araneus; assembly: GCF_027595985.1. NCBI lineage: Eukaryota > Metazoa > Chordata > Mammalia > Eulipotyphla > Soricidae > Sorex > Sorex araneus. Next base: position 24,166,507 of record NC_073312.1, on the reverse strand, counting down.
GAGCGTGCTCATTCCACCCTTAAAGCATGCCTAATAAAACAAAAAGGGGGAGTTGGCCTGGGACGGCCCCCTCGAGAAAGAATCTCTATTGCACTTTTTACTTTAAATTTTTTGATTATCGATGATAAGGGCACCTCCTCTGCAGACAGGCACTCTTCAAAGATCCCTGTGTGCCAAGGATATGTTAAATGGAAGGATATCCTTTCTGGTGAATGGCATGGCCCGGACCCCGTGTTAACCTGGGCCAGGGGTTCTGTTTGTGTTTTTCCACCGGACAGGGCAGAACCAGTGTGGATTCCTGAACATCTGACACGGAAGACCGCACCTCCAGTAGACCAAGAGGTGGAAACTGGTGCTCCTGCTCAGCCTGGTTTCTGTGTTGATACGAGCTGAAGAAGCAGCTTTTTGGGCCATTGCTACAACTTGGCCTGCTCTAATCCCTTCCGTTCCCACCTTAATAAGACCTGAGTAGAAGTCCCCTTTATTTTATCAAAGAGTGGGTGGAGGTGGGAGTACTACTATCCTTATTGCTTCTCGCTGCTTTGGGTTTTTGCCTGGTGTCTATATAAAATGCAGCAAGTACAACTATTTACAAAGGCGTGATATTTGCAGGTATCCCGGCCCTGGAGGCACAGCAATCCCCCAAGCTTTGGCTTGCAACTTCGAATCAATAATCTCGCTCAGAACAATCAGGTCTAGCTGGACATAGCAAAAGGTATTATGCAGCTGAGAGCCCTTAACTGCAGGGGACCTCCTGTAGTTGAGGAGTTTGAAAGGGTGCATTATACCCACCTGACCCTTGGACCAACCTAAGACAGGGACCTACAAGCGAGAGGGCTCCCAATGACGGGTAAGGCCAAGGGGGCCGAGGTCGCTACGCAGACTTGGCTGTTCTAAAACAAAAAAGGGGGAACTGTGGAGAGCCACCATGGGACCATGCTTTGTAGCGCTCTTTGTAATCAACACCTGTGTGCTTCGAAAACAACTCCTAATAAGGAAACAGGATGTCTTGCCACGCCCATAAGCTGTGACTAACCTATCAGATGCGGACACGTGGGCATAAGCAGGCAGCGAGAGGTATATAAGGGGGGGGAGGTCACCTAGCTAGTGGGTTCTCCCTCATGCGTCCCTTTTTCCGCCTTACTCCACGTCCCCTTTCCTGATTTCTTCTCCAACGCATGAGAAAGTTCCTAAATAAATCGCAGCCAAAAGGATCTCCGAGTTGCGTGTTTCTTCGCTGGACGAAGCGGCGCGCGACAATTGTATGCCTGAGAAACCATTACAGTAAACAACTGTAAACTACAGTGTCAACATTTCAAAAGAGAGAGAAGACTGGGCTAAGTGCATCTTTGGATGATCTGGGTGGTGTGGAGAGGGAAGGTTTAATATTTTTTGGCTGAGTAAGTAGGAGCCTCTTTCCCCTCTTCCCGATGCTTCCTTGTCCACCTGTTGGAGACATTGCTGATAACCTCATTGTGTAGTCTGTGTTGGTGTCTAACGCCTTGGCATGCTGATAATTGGTCAGCTTGGGAATTAGAGAGGAGAGGCTCATTATATCTTATTCTTTCTAGTGAAATGACAGAGAGGGAAAAAATATATTGGTCTCTGAGAAAATAATTTCCTGACAAGCTGCTCTTGTCAGATTACAGGGTGGAAAGCGTTTGCTAGTTAAATTATGACAATCGTTTCAGCTACTCTCTTATGAATGTTTGTCTTTCAACTGACAGTTGTTTCTCAACTCTGAGTTCCCTGATGGTCTGGAACTTAACTCTCAGGATCCTTAAGTTCTGTGAAAAAAATCCTCTGCGAAGGATGAAGCCGGGGCCTCACACATGCCAGTCATGTGCCTTGCCTCTGGGTCACATTTGTGGCTCCCCAAATGGAAATCATGTTTATTTATTTAAAATAATTTAATTTTTGAAATTGGCGAGATAGAGTGCAGTGGGTAGGGCACTTAACTTGCACGAGGCCAACCCAGTTCAATCCCCAGTACCCCAAATGGTCCACAGAGCCTATCAGGAGTGACCCCTGAGCACAGATCCACAAGTAAGCAAACCCTGAGCACTGGGGGTATGGCCCCAAAACCCCCAAATTTTTTTTTAAAAATTTTCTTTTAAGGCACTATAATTTGTAATAATGTCAGTGGTTAGATTTCATGCACACAGTGTTCCATACAGCATTCTCCACCACGACTGCCTCACTCGTCCCCCTCCCCCAATTCCGTGCCCCGTCCCAGTTGTGTTTATTTCAATAATTCAGAATGCTTAGCATTAGCATCGGCGGATTCTCCGTCCCTTGTGTGGTTGCTTTATCACCAAGCCCTGCCGCTTCTCGTCTGGGGCCCTGCCCGATCGTGCTGCCGTGATGGCGCGCTAATGAGCAAAGGCCCCGCCGGGGCCTGGGCTTCTTCTCTCTGCCCTCTTCGCTCTGTTGCTGTTGTGATGGCGGGGGTGGGGGGTGCACACACACCTCCTGCGTCCTTAGTCCTTGCACAGTGAGCAGCGGTGCTCACTGGGCGTCGCCCAGCGGCCTGTGTCCTCGGTACTCGCCGAGGGGTGACGCCTCTGGTTGTATCACACTCTTACCTGAGACCCACGTGATGACTGGGATGCTGCTGGGGGATCACACACATGGGAAGCACACACAGGGCTCCCTGGGGTGCTCACACCATCTTTTGGGTGGTGCTTCTACACAGCTGGCTGCAGTGTAGCTAGACAGCGCTTATGGCCTGGGGGACCGCAGGCAACAGAACCACCAGGCTCAGACAGCAGTGCTGCTGGGACGGCCTTGGGCACATGTGGGGCAACGGGGATTTCAACCCGTAGCCCTGTGCTTGCTAAGGAAATGCTCCACCCCCTTTTTTTGGGCCACGTTGTGCAGTGCTCAGGGGCTACTCCTGGCTCATTGGTTGTGTGTGTGTGTGTGTGTGTCTTCAGCACTCAGAGAACCCAACCTGCAGTACTGTTGCTCCAGCCCTGGAATTCTAATTGAAATCATGCAAAATAGAACATTCCGCTCCTCATTTGTATTGTTGTTTGGGGGCCACACCCAGCTCTGCTCAGGGCTTACTCTTTTTTTTTTTTTTTTTTTTGCTTTTTGGGTCACACCTGGCGATGCACAGGGGTTACTCCTGGCTCTGCACTCAGGAATTACCCCTGGCCGTGCTCAGGGGACCATATGGGATGCTCGGATTTGAACCCGGGTCGGCCGCGTGTAAGGCAAACGCCCTACCCGCTGTGCTATCTCTCCAGCCCCTCAGGGCTTACTCTTTAGTTCTGTGCTCAGGGATCACTCCTGGGGTTCTCGGGGAACCAGATGGGATGCCAGGGTTTGTACCCAGATCAGTTGTGTGCAAGGCAAGCGCCTTACCCATTGTGCTATTGCTCTGGCACAATTCCCCAGTTTGTTGGTTTTTTAAGCATATTTCATTAATATGGTACTCTCATCACTGCTGGACTAATATTGAAAACAGCATAATTAATTGAAGTTCTTCTCCTATTTGGATTTCGGTCATTTTCCTGGCTGTCCTTTTTTCTCCTTCAGAAGCCTACTCAGGATACTACGTGATAGCCTCTTTGGGGGGGTCATGCCCCAAAGTGCTCAGGGCTTGCTCTTGGCTCTGTACTCAAGGCAAACACCCTACCTGCTAGACTATAGCTCTGGCCCCGTCTGTCTGTTTCTCTTGGCTGTGATTGTTTCTCAGACTTGCTTTGTTTTTGGTGATCCTGACAATTGTAAGGAGTATGGGCCAGGTGCTTTATGAAAGTGATTTGTCAGGAGTTGCTGATTAGGGGAGGAAGAGACGGGACGCCATTCTCGTGACCTTTCCAAGGGCACCTGCTGCCAGCACGCCTGGTTGCTGTTGATCTCAATCTTGATCACCTGGCTGAAGCAGTCTGACCCTTGTTTGTTGTGTTGGGGGGGGGGGGGGTGTGTGGTGCTTCCGGCTCGACGCTTGGGGCACTGGATGGTGCATGGATCAAACCTCGGGTTCCACTGTGCGAAGCACGCTCTGACCCTTGAGCCATCTCTCTGGCCCTTGCCCTTTGGTTTGATTTATTTTGCTTTGTCTTAACTACACCGGTCGCTCTAGGCTGCCGTAGGGGTTCGGGTTTTCCGAAATGCCTGTGCTCAAGCATGTGGATAGGTTTGCAGTCAAGGAATAAGTAGTAGGAGGTAACTTATCAGCTGGCTCAGAGTAACAGTTGATGTTCATAATGGCACCTCAGCCTCATCTCCCTAATCGCCGCTGAGCTTGCTCTGCACACTGCTGTCCTCAGGCGCTGAGGCCTTTGGGCTGGCTAGGCACCCCCCAGCCCCCCGCCCCCCCCGCCCCCGTTCTCCATTTGTTCTTTTGCTGCATAGCTGTATGGCTGATGCAGGCATCTGCTTAAGCAGCAGCAGCATAGTAAAACAGCTCTCCTACCCAGCCCTGTTCCTTTATCTTGCACCAGTACCTTGCATCACTTAGTGTGTGTGTGTGTGTGTGTGTGTGTGTGCGCGCGCGCGCTGTGCATACTGTCTCTACAATAACTATTGTGTATAAATTACATTTGTGACGTTTGTTTCACTCATCCCTCCCCATTGTTTATTATTAAATGTTACATCATCTAATGTCATCAGAAACATTAGACTTCATTAGTCATTTGATGAATAGTTGTATAAATAGTTGTATAAATAGATGAAAACAAAAATTTTGGGAGAATGAAGGGCATTAAAGTTTGAAAATCGCGGTCCCATGGCTGGAGAGATAGTATAGCAGGTGCTTGCCGTGCACGCGACTGACGCAGGTTTGATCCCCAGCATCCCATGTGGTCCCCAGACACTTTCAAGAGTAATTTCTGTGCAGAGCCAGGAGTAAACCCTGAACATCGATGTGTGTGGCCCCAACCCCCTTCCCTCCCCTTCCAGAAAAAAAAAATTGAGGCCAAGGATGTGGTTCAGTGGTAGAGAGTGAACCCTGGGATCGATTCCCAGTGTAGGAAAAATTAACTAAAAATCTGGGCTGGGGAGATAAACTGAAAAGGGCAGGACTGTGTGTTTTGCTTGTTGGAGGCCTGAGCTCAACCCTTGGCCACTTGCCCCCCTCCCCCCGGGTGTGACCCAACCCCCCCCTAATTTTGAGGGGGGTAACATTTAATTTTAATCAAAGTAAAACATAACTTAGAAAAGAAAGTGCTGGGCTGGAAAGAACTCAAGGGTTGAGTACATGCTTTGCATGCCACAGGCCTGGTTCACTCTGCGGCACCGCGTGGTCCCCTGAGCGCCACCGGGAAGGAACCCAAACACAGAGCCAGGAATAGCCCTGAGCACCACCAGGTGTGGCCCCAAAGCCAAAACAAAACAAAAAATCAACAGAACAAAACAAAACAGCGCTTATGACTCAAAATAGCATCCACCTGTCTCATCCCAGTTTCCCTTGCTTCAAGTTAACTACTTTAAACTCACTTAGCTGTTTCTTACGGTATTCAACTTTTTTTAATTTCTAAGATTTATGCTTAAGTTGGTACCCTCAATTTTTGGTTTTAAGCTTCTTATTTTCTGTTTCCACACTGGCGGACAAAGGTCTTTTCCTGGGGCCGAAGTGATAGTACAGCAGGTAGGGGACTTGACTTGCTCAAAGCTCACCAGCCAATCGGGATTTGGTCCTCAGCATCCCCAGAGCTCCCCAGAGCATGCCGAAATGATCTCTGAGCACAGAGCCAGGGGCACTGCTGGGTATGGTCCAAAACAAAAATAAACCAAAGTTCTCCTTTTCCTGTCCTCCCTTTCTCCTCTAGGTCCTACACAGTCCCCTGTGCTCTGGGAATAACTCCCAGGCACGTAGAGATGCTTCCCCTTGGTAAGCTTTCAGGGACTGTCCCCTCACTCATCACATTGGTCTCACACGGTGCGTGTTTATGTGATGATGTGAATGCAAAGACCATTCTCAGTTCTCAGAGAGCCGAGTCATCTGCTGTGCTACACACCTTCTTCCTTCCTTCCTTCCTTCCTTCCTTCCTTCCTTCCTTCCTTCCTTCCTTCCTTCCTTCCTTCCTTCCTTCCTTCCTTCCTTCCTTCCTTCCTTCCTCCCTCCCTCCCTCCCTCCCTCCCTCCCTCCCTCCCTCCCTCCCATCCCCTCCCCTCCTCTCCTTTCCCCTCCCCTCCCCTCCCCTCCCCAGCAGTGCTCAGGGCTTACTCCTACAGTCAGGAATCACTCCTGGTGAAGCTGAGGGGACTGTGGCACGCTAGGGATCAGCCGTGTTCCGGGTAAATGCCTTCCTCCTCTCGCTCCAGCCCCTCAACTTGTCTTTTTTCTCCTGGAATTTTTCATGAGTGTCGTTTTTGTGTTTATTTGCTTCACATTGCTGGCTGTTTATTCTTACATATTTCATTTGAATTCTAAACACACATGAAATAATAAGGTTTCAGAAGCGTTTTTGGAGGTATTTCTTCTGAGACTCAAACTATAGAACTGTACTAGCCTTGTACCATAAATTGTGCTTTTTTTTTTTTTTTTTTACAACTTTTTGTTTTGTTCTGTTGTGCTGGGAATCAAAGCCAGACCCCCCACATACCACATACCAGGCAAAGTGCTCTGCCGCCAAACTACATCCTGGCCCTTACCTTCATAGCTTCACCTAAAAATTCCCTTTTGTTTGTTTCTGTTCGGGGCTATATCAGTGGTGCTCAGGACTTACTCCTGGCTCTAGTCTCAGGGATCTCTCCTGACAGTGCTTGGGGGACCGTTCGGAGATTGAGTGCAGGTTACCCACATGTAAGGCTCATGCTCTACCTGTACTATCACTCCAGCCCCCTCCCCTTGTTTTTCACCCGTGTTAAAGTCTTCACCTCTGAATCCTAATCCTCTATCAAAGCATATGTTAGTTTACATTCCTCATCCTGGAGAACATATCTTTCAAGAGTTTCTAGAGGAAAGTTGCAGGAATGGTCATTGTTTTACATCACTGTCACTGTCATCCGGTTGCTCATTGATTTGCTTGAGCGGGCACCAGTATTGTCTCCATTGTGAGACTTGTTACTGTTTTTGGCATATCGAATACGCCACGGGTAGCCTGCCAGGCTCTGCCATGTGGGCAGGATACTCTCGGTAGCTTGCAAGGCTCTCCGAGAGGGGCAGAGGAATCAAACCTGGGTCGGCCGAATGCAAGGCAAATGCCCTACCTGCTGTGCTATTGCTCCAGCCCACCAAATATGGTGCTGCTTGTAAATATGATACCCAAGGAACTTGTATTTTTTTCTGCTCATTTGAGAATTATATACTATTATTATTATATTTCCTTCTCAGACTTTCCTGTTTGACTCTCAACTCTACGAGTGCTATGTTGATGAATGCAAGAGCGGCATTATAAAAATACAGAATATTAAATGAAGATGTTAAAGAACCAGAGATTTTTTAATAAAATAAGTTTACCTACAAAGTTACTCCAACAATTTACTTTGATCCTCACAATGGGGATGTAGATGCATCAGAAGAAGCTAGTGACCAAGCCCAAACTACTAACAAACATGCCTTGAATAGGACATCATTAAAAAAAAAAGTCTATTGTTATAATAATGAAGTATAATAGATGATAGAAATGTGCCCACAGTGAGTCCTTGTTGGTCACATGTCTCTCGTGCTTGGCCGTGGCTCTGTGCAGACCTGGGCTGGCAGCTGGCTCTTAGCCCCTCTGGGAAGGTCCCCACCCTCCTGTCTCAGGCACCAGCTCTGCTGCCTGTGTCTCATCTGCCTCGGGAATGAGTGGTCTGGCCTAGAGGGGCTCAGACTGTCCCTGAGTCACTGAAGAGCTTTTAAAATTCCTCATGTCTCTCTAATGGTCTTTAATCATATGGTGGAGGGCCAGTCCTCGGCCACAACAATGACATCAGCATGGTCTCCGAGGGCGGCCCCTGGACCTTGTTCTTACATCCTCTCAGGTGATTCCAGGAGGCAGCCAGCTTCGCGAACCCGTAGTCTCGCTGACCCGTGTGCTGGTCATGCCGATGTGAGGGCAGACAGCGAGGCAGGAATGCTTTGTCTAGGTTTTAAATACGCCAGCTGCAGCTTCTTTAAAAAAAAAAAAAAAGCTATTTTGCAACGCTAGTTGTTTGGTAATCCAAAGTATTATCTGTGCAAATATGAAGAGAAGCAAAAAGGGGGGATGATAGTGCCAGGCAAGCTGGGGGCCCTGGTTTGGTCCCTAGCACGGCCTGGCCTCTGAGCACTACTAGGTGCCCCGAAGCAAAAGTAAATAAAGGATTGTAGCCATCAGGCACCAGAGGTATAATACAGCTGGTGGGGCACTTGCCTTACACTTGGCCAACCTGGGTTCGAGTTCTGGCATCCCATCAGGCTCCCTGAGCACAGAGCCAGGAGTAAGTCCTGAGCGCCATTGGGTGTGGCCCCAAAACAACAGCAGCAAAAAATCGTTCACGTCTTCCAAATGTCTGTTGAGGGGTTACATTCTCAGGGAAGTGTCCTATTTTTTCCTTCCCATTTTTTATTGCTGTGCCGAGATTTATAATGTTGTCAGTAGCTTCGTGTCTGCATTGCTCCACCAGAGTTCCCTTCTCACCCTCAGTGGCCTCGGGACCCTCCCTGTCCTCACTCGGAGATGTTCTCTACCTTTCCTCTGCCGTGTTAGGTTCTTTAGGTGTCCCCATCATTTTCCCAGTGATGGTTGTACTGGTTAAAATCGGTTTAATGGTGGCCTATCCCTCATTGACCTTAAGTTCCATTTCCATGCTGAGCCTCAGGCTTGCAATAATGAGAACTCAATGCATATTTGTTAGATAAACAGACAAAATGATGGAATCTCAGGAATATGAAGTATTTTTAGGATTCCCCCCCCCCCACCCCCGGATTCTTTTGTAAGTAGAGTATGCTCCTTCAAGGTTTTTTGAGAAGAGGAAAAACATGAGCCATTTACAGGAGAGATAAGCTGGCTTCCCTTTTGGACTGTTTGCTGGGTTCACTCTATTCTCCCATATAATCAAGACTGTCAAATTTTGATTAGTAGTTCTTTGTGACTTTAGGGCTTTCAGATACAATGAATTGTTTTCATCAGTGTATTAATTATGACTCTGGAGTTTGCAAGTAGCCAGAAATGGGTTGCCACTGGTGTAATTTGAATGTTGTTGAGTTCTGAGTTAGATGGATTTCATTATTATTTTAGACTAGTGTTAGCAGTCTGTAATGACGAAAACACTTCTTTGGGTTCTTTTGCTGGGGACTGGGGACACACCTAGCAATTTTGGGTGAGTACTCCTCCCTTCATGCCGTGGCTGGTAGTGGGGGTGTCTCTCCCTGCCTGGAGGGACCCTGTGGTACCAGAGTCAGCTTTTCATACCTAGAAGTACATGTTAAATTCATCTTTGAGTTTTGTAATTGAAGTTTCTTTCCATAAAATTATACTTATATGTAATTTTGAATACCTGGAAAATTAACATTATAAATGAGAAAGTTATAGAAAATGAGTGAATTTGCTAATAAATGTCCAGCTTTATCAAACATGAACCTATTTAGGTTAAAATAATCATCTGTGGGGCTGGAGAGGTAGTACAGTAGGTAAGGCATTTGCCTTGCATGCAGCCAACCCAAGTTCGATTCCAGGCATCCCATTTTGTCCCCCAAGAACCACCAGGAGTAATTCCTAAGTGCAGAGCAAAAACATCTATGAGACTTAGTTTTCTCATGCAAATCCTTTCATAATTTGGAAAGAGATTCATACTTTTAAAACCCATTCTTCAACAGAGGTTGATCTTAATCATTAGGATAGGAATTTTAAAATCTTTTTTATTATTATTACTTTTTGGGAGAACACACACCTGGCTATGCTCAGGGGCTCCTCCTGGCTCTGCACTTAAGAATCACCCCTGGCAGTCTCGGAGGACCTTATGGGATGGCTGGGATTGAGCCTGGATCAGCCACGTGCAAGGCAAGTGCCCTATCTGTTGCACTATATCTCCAGCCTCAGCACAGGAACTTAAAAAAATTTTTAATTTTTTGCGGGAGAGCCAAACCAGGCAGTGCCCAAGGCTTACTCCTGACTGTGTGCTCAGGAATCGCTCCTAGTGGGGCTGGGGATACCTTATGGGGTGCCGGAGATTCAACCCAGGTGTGTGAAAGGCAAGCGCCCTTCTCCTTGTGCTATTGCTATGGCCCCAGGACAGGAACTTTTTTTCTTCCTTTTTGGGTCACACCTGGCGATGCACAGGGTGGTTATTCCTGGCTCTGCACTCAGGAATTACTCCTGGCAGTGCTCAGGGAGACCATATGGGATGCTGGGAATTGAACCTGGGTCGGCCGCATGCAAGGCAAACGCCCTACCCTCTGTGCTATAGCTCCAACCCCAGGACAGGAACTTTTGATAGGGCTAAAAATTTGTTCCTAGGACTGGAACAGGCCTTGTTGAGGTGAAGTCTAAATGTATTACGTTTCTTTTGGGGGAGAGGGTGGACCCTCCGGCAATGCTCAGGATTTACTTTTAGTTCTGTGCTCAGGGATCACTTATAGTGGTACTTGGGGGACCATACCTGAGGATCGAACTAGGGTGGGCTGCATGCATTACCTTCCTACTGTGGAAATGTTTTTAGATCTTAAAGGACCGCAACATCTTAGCCTAGCATTTTTACCTTGTATAGCATTTACAGTGTAATCAAAAACAAAAAACAAAAAAACTTTACTCTTTTTGTTTGTTTTGTTCTTGGGCCACACCTGGCAGTTCTTAGGGGTTATTCCTGGCTCTGTGCTCATGAATTACTCCTAACAGTGGGACCCTATAGGATGCTGGGGATCAAACCTGGGTCTGCCGCCCACAAGGCAAACACCTACTTGCTGTACCATCATTCCGGCTGCTCCCACTCCCGGTATTGAATGAGTATATAAAAAAATAGGTGTATGCAGTGAATAAAGACTGAATGCTGGAGAGGTTAAGAACTGTTGACATCCTAGAATGAGTGGAACTATCAAGACTAAATTAGCCAGTTTAAGAGCTAAAGGGTAAGATGGCTTTAGAAAGTGTTACGTGTTAATAGAATCAAAGAAAGACTAATATAAACAACTAACATTGTTTTATTTCTGTATTCAGTAGCAGGGAATTTTACTCTTTTACTCTTTTAAACTATAGCAGTGGTTCAAGATTTTTTTACAAGATTTTTGCAGGGATTTTTTTTTTTAATGTGATTAGTGATCTTAGAAAAAAATAGGTACAAAAATCGGTACAAAAAGATCTAAGAAATAATTTATCTAGAACAAGTATTTACTGAAATCTAATCCGGGCATGTAACTTAAATATAATGGGGTTATTGTATCTATCTTGAGTTATAGTTTCTCTTAAGAGCAGAAAAAGGCTGAACTTTGCTAACAAATTCTAACAAGAAAGGAAAAATACAAAAGGGAAAACTCTTTTTATTTCTTTCACAGCATTTGGACAAAATTCTTGCTTTGTGTAGGAAAACTTGGCAGACTTTGAGAATTCTAAATCGTTCTAGATTGTTTTGTCTGTTTTTAAAGGAATTTGAATAGTGTTGTTTTGGATAGAAAGAAAAAAATCATTTTTTTCCCTTCTCACTTTCATAATTAATTAGAAATACACCTTCATGCCGTCATGTGCTGCCCGGGTCGGCTAACAGTGGGCTTCAGATGTGCAGGAGAGAGACCGAGCCCTCGGGTTCCTCAGGGCGCGACTCTCTAGGCCGGACACCAGTGTCTCCTCTGTGCTCATTGCTGAATTCTCGGCCTGTTCTTGGCTGACGCGTGTCTCTGTGCTGCCCCAGATTCTTCCTTGGGTTCTTTCTGTCTGCTCACACTCCTGCTCCTTCTTGCCATCGGTGCCTCCAGCATCTGCCCTAAGAATCTGATGAGTACCTAGAAGTTTCTCGGGGTTCCTCAGGCACATATGACTGTGCCATTAAGAGTATGTATTTGGTTCGTGTTTTTAAATCTTCATTTGCTTACTTGTTGGAGGGCCACTCTGTGATGCTGTTCAGTGGCTACTCCCAGCTCAGTGCTCAGGAGTTGCTCCTGGTATTGCTGGGGGCATGTGGCACTGGGCATTGAACCAGGTGGGGGCTCCCACGCGCACAGCCTGTGCTCCAGTCTGCGGAATGCTCTCTCTAGGCCTAGTTTGGTTTTTAAAGTATCAAAGGGCTGGGGCTGGAGCAATAGCACAGCGGGTAGGGCGTTTGCCTTGCATGCAACCAACCCGGGTTCGATTCCCAGCATCCCATATGGTCCCCTGAGTACTGCCAGGGGTAATTCCTGAGTGCAGAGTCAGGAGTAACCCCTGTGCATCGCTGGGTGTGACCCAAAAAGCAAAAACACAAGAAGTATCAAAGGGCTGGAAAGATAGTTCAGCAGCCAAGGTGCTTGCCTTGCATGCCACTGATTCGGGTTCTGTCCCCAGCACCCCATAATGGCCCCCGAGCACTGCTAGGAATGATCCCTGAGCGCAGAGCCAGGAGTAAGCCCTGAGCATTGCTGGGTGTGGCTCATAAACAAACAAACAAACAAACAATAAAATACCAGACCAAGTTGATGGAATCACTCTGCAAGGTCCATGTAATCAGCTAGTACCATCTTCTCAGAGGACAGTGGTAAAAGCAGGATTGGGTGCAGAAAGGACTTTAAAGCGTTGTGAAACAGTGAGCAGGCTGTGGCAGTCGAAGGAAGACCACCCAGATGAAGGTGGTCGCAGGCACAGACTTTGGCTGTTACTCTCTTGGACACCAGAAGTTATTCACATCCCTGGCTCCATCTCTGTCTAAGCCAGGCCTCTCCCCACTCCCAGCGCCACCTCCTCAAGACTTGTTTTATGCCTGCCCTGGTTGCTGGTTGTCGTCTCTGTTCAGCGACTATTTTGCTCTGTGTTCATATGCACTGTTTCACTGGGATAAAGTCACCCCGTCTTGCCACTGAGTCTCTGGGTGACAGAGTGCGTTTGACTTCAGTCTGAGCGGGGTTGGGGGTGTGGCATTTGTGACGTCTCAGCCTGAAGCTAGAAGTTCCGTTTCCGTGAATGTAGGTAGAAGTTCCAATACAGAGAGCTGTTGAAAAATGTTGCATATTCTCCTGAGATTTTTCGAGTCATACTGCAAGGGGTCACTCAGCAGAAGCTGGACGAGCAGTTGTGAGAGGTTCGGTGTTGGCGTTGGAGTGTGTGGGGTGAGGGGGCTCCCTCAGAGCTGTTTCAACCTTTTCTACTCATGAGCCATTTTTGGATTCATTACATAGTTGATTTGGAATTAGGTTTTGGTCATTGTATGTTCAGAAATATTTAACTGTTGCCAATTTTTTTTTTTTTGCAACCCCCACATTCAGTTATGCAGGGGCCGGAGCGATAGTACGGGGTGGGGTGGGTCAGACGTTTGCCTTGCACACCGGCCAACCCGGGTTCCATTTCTGTTATCCCATATGGTCCCCTGAAGCACTGCCAGGAGTAATTCCTGAATGTAGAACTAGAAGTAACCCCTGAGCATTGCCAGGTGAGACTCGAAAAGCCAAAGAGAGAGAGAGAGACAGACCAAGACAGAGAGAGACAGAGAGAGAGACAGACAGAGACAGACAGAGAGAGAGGCAGAGAGAGACAGAGAGAGAGGCAGAGAGAGAGAGAGAGAGAAAGAAAAAGCAGCTCAAGACAAGATAACAGAGTGGCAGTAAGATTTTGTGGTTCAAGTATAAATGTCTGGTAGTTATAGACTTCTACAGTGAAAGATAACAAGCTGAGATTTTTGCCGATGCTGAGTCAGCAAGATGAAAGTGATATTACCAAGGGTGGGCTTACCCAGAAGAGTGGAAGGTCAGCTAGGAAAGCCCATTTGTAGATGGGAGCTGGGCCAGAGTGGTGGTACAGTGTGGAGGGCGTTTGCCTTGTACATGGCCAGCTGGGGTTCGATCCCTGCCATCCCTATGGTCCCCTGAGCACCGCCAGGAGTAATTCCTGAGTGCAGAGCCAAGAATGACCCCTGAGCTTCACTGGGTGTGACCCCAAAAGCCAAGTAAAGAAATAAAAGATGGGAGCAGGAAGTGGAGCTGCTGAACACTGAGGAAGAAAACCAGAATAATTTAGGACTCAAAGACCAATGTCTGCCCCATTTTTATTAATTAATTAATCTGTTTTGGGGCCATACCCAGCTGTGCTCAAGGTTACTCCTGGCATTGCACTCAGGAATTGCTCCTGGTGGTGCTTGGGGATCATGTGGGATGCCAGGGATTGAACCTGGCCATGTGTAAGGCAAGCACCTACCCACTGTACTATCACTCCAGCTCCTGATTTTATTTTTTTTTGTGCTTGAGCCATACTTGGTGGCACTCAGGGGTCACTTCTGGTGCTGCTCAGGGGGGATTGTGCTGCAGGGCTCAAACCCATACCTTCCACATGCAAAACTTGACTTTTCCCCTTTGAGTCACCTCCTGACCCGCCAGTGTATTTTCTTTTCCTTTTTTTTTTTTAAGCCCAGCTATACCTAGGGGTTACTCCTGGCTCTGTGCTCACAAGTTACTCTTGGTGAGCTCAGGGGAATCATATAAGATGCCAGAGATTGAACCCAGGTTGACTGTGTGCAAGTGTCTTACTGGCTGTTCTAGCTCTTCGCCTGCCCCCTGGCCCCCCACATAATTTTGCTAACTGTAGCCTTGTAGTAAGTTTTGAAATTGGAAAGTGTGAGTTCTCTAGTTTTTTGTTTCTGTTTTCTCAAAGTTGCTTTGGCTATTTCAGGTCCTTTGAGACTACATACGAATTTTAGCTCAAGTGTTGCTATATTTGCACTAGTCTTAGTTTTGTTCTAAGAATCTGTCCATTTTATTATTTGTTTACCTGGCTTGTGGGCAGGTTGTCGCACAGTTGTCCACAGTTCTGTCATACCCATCTTGTTTCTGTGATCAGTGAAACTCCCCACTTCCATCGCTCTCTAAAACCTCAGTTCCTCTAACTAAAGGTCTTTGCTAATCCTTTCACAATGTCATCTTTTGGTCTCATAGATTTTTTTTCTTTACTTTTGGATTCATTTAGTTCTTTTAATTTTATTTCTTCCTTTCTTACAGTTTTCCCCTCCCCTTTCCTTTCCCTCTCTTTCCCTCCCCCTTCCCTCCCTCCTTCTGTTCCTTCCTCTTTTCTTTCCTTGGGGATGGAACTGAGGGTCTCACACAGCAAGGCAAAACTTTCTTGCAAAGTAACATTCCCACCCATTCAGCTGGTTTTTCAGTTCCTTAAGTTATAGTTAGGTTGCTGCTTTTGCAGTTTAAAACTGCCTTTAAAAATTTTTTAGCCTTCTTTTTCAAAGTTGGAGGTCACAGGGCTACATCTGTCATTGTCCTGGGCCATGGGGGCCAGGGATCCAACCCAGGACCTCAGATATGTAATTTGTCTTGTTATTTAATAATAAAACAAAAGCATGCAGGGCTATAAATTTCCCATTTGTATCACTTTCACTCCATCTTAGGAGATTTTGTGTTCTTCTTGATAAGTTTCTATGTATTTTCCAATTTTCCTTTCATGCATTGTTAAAAAGTATTGTTTAATTTATACAATTTTAAGAATTTTTCCAGTTTCCTTTTATTGTGTTTGACTTCCATCCTTCTGCTCTCAAGCTGTTTCTGTCTTAGTCTCAAGTCTCTTCTGGACAGAATAGAAATGAATAATGCATTTTTTGGGGGGTTGTTTTTGGGTCATACCTGGGGGTACTCAGGAATTATTCCTGGCTCTGTACTCAGGAATCACTCCTGGTGGTGTTCAGGGGACCATATGGGATGCTGGGGATTGAACCTACGTTAGCCATGTGTGAAAAAACACCCAGCACACCGTACTATCACTCTAGTTCTAATCATGCATTTTCCTCTATTCTGTTGAACTTTTGGACAGTTTAATCCATTTACATTTAAACTAGGTACTCATTAGTGGGGACCCTCTGTGTCATTGTACTGTTTGTTTTCTGTGTTAATAGATGTTTTGCATTACTGTCTTTTTTCTTTTTTTAAACTTTTGTAGTAAAATATTTAAATTTCCTTCTCATAGCTTTTGGAATATATATTAAGGTTATATATGTGTTTATGTGTATAGATACATGCACACACACGTATGTGTGTGTGTGTGTGTGTGTGTGTGTGTGTGTGTGTGTGTGTGTGGCCACCCCAAGGTGTGCTCAGGGCTTACAGTGCTGCACTCGGGGATCACTTATGGAGGACTTGGGGAACCATACGGGGTTCCAGCTATCAAACGGGTTAGCTGTGTACAAGGCAAGTACCTTGTCCACTGTACTATCTCTCCAGTCCCTATGGTTATATTCTTTATAGCTACCATGAGTATAACATTTATTCTACTCTTCTATTCTGATTTGAATTTGTACCAACCTAACTTCAATAAAATACAGAAATTCTGATTTTTAACTGTCTTTTTGATTGTTGTTGTCACAGATTTACATCTTTATACAGCGTGTGCCCTAAAATAACCAATAATTTTTAAAATGCGTTAGTCCCTTAAATTATGTAGAAAATAATATTTGGAGTTACAAACCAAAGTTATGTTAATACTAGTTCTTACAATAATAATTATTCTTTAAATGTCTCTTCAGTCATGTCAAAAAAAAAAAACAGTGCAATTACAAGCCATTATTGCAGTAATACTAGCTTTTATATTTATTTGGTTTTTGCCTCAGCCAGTGGTGATTGGGGGATCTTGTGAGAGGTTAAGTCAGGGGTTAAACCCAGACTCTCACTGAGTCCTGTGAGCCGTCTCCCCACCCCTGGTAGTTTTTTCTCCCCTAAAACATGGAACACGCCTGTCCATGCCTTCTGCTCTCGAGTTTTCATGGGAAGTCTATAGGTGATCTTACCGAGGGTCTCTTGCATGTGATGGTTTGCCTTTCTTGCTATTTTCAAGATTTGCCTTCTGTCTTAGGTTTTGAAAGTTTGAGTATAATGAGTGGGGAACCTCTCATTTTATTTGCAGTTCGTGTTTCTTGGATGTCCATAGTCCTGTCTTTTATCTGTAGCCTCGCTGGCTCTTTTCTCTTCCTTCTGGAACTTCACAGTGCACGTGTTGGTCTTCTTGGAAGGTGTTTTACAGGTCCCGAGGCTTTATTTGCTCTTGTGTTTTCTATTCTTCAGTGGGATTATTTCCCACTGGCCTGTCTTGAAGTTTACAGATCCTGTCGTCTTCCTTTGAATCCCTTTCCCTTGAATCTCCTTTTCACTTTTCAGCTCCAGAATTTCTCTATAGGATTTCTCTTTATAGTATTTCCATTGTGTTTTGGGGTTTGGGAACCACACCGAGTGGTCAAGGACTAGTCCTGGCTCAGTGCCCAGGGTTGAACCATGGCAGGGCTCAGGGGACCATGTGTGATGCTGGAAATCAAACCTAGGTTGGCCACATGCAAGGCAAGCGCCCTGACCCGTACAGCCTCTGGCTCTGATCTTTCCTTTGTTTTTAAACATTGCTTTCTCCCCCCTCTCTGCATCAGCCTTTAGTTCTCCGAGGGTCCTTAGGGTGGTTGTATGATTGATTTCTACAGTTCCCTTTCCCTTTATTTGAGCCTGACGCCTTAGACCACTCAGCCATCCTGACATCTTCCCCTTCTCTATCTTTGAGCCTGACGCCTTAGACCACTCAGCCATCCCGACACCTGCCCCTTCCCTTTCTTTGTTGCTGTTGTGGTGGCTTGCAGTCGCAAACACTTGGATCATCCAGGTGACTGTGGTGCCTGCAGACTCGGCCACAGTGCTCACTGGGGCTTGTTCACTTAGGTTGTGGTGTTTGCACCCTTACTCGCCGGGGATCACACTCATCTCTGTGCCTGTGTGGGCTGGTTGTAGAGTCTGCAGGGTCTCCGTGAGCTCGGAGCGGGCAGGGGTGGGGTTGGCAGCAGTCTGGTAGCAGTGGTCACACACCTTTAGCTGCAGTGGTCCAGAGGTCGCACACTCTGTTGAGGCGCCAGCGGTCACCAGGATCAGTTGATTTGCCAGGATCAGTGCTTGACGGTTGAGTGGCATTGGGGCTGGAGCGATAGCACAGCGGGGAGGGCGTCAGCTTTGCCTGGCTGACCCAGGTTTGATTCCTGGCATCCCATATGGTCCCCCAAACACCACCAGAAGTGATTCCTGAGTGCAGAGCCAGGAGTAACACCTGTGCATCGCTGGGTATGACCCAAAATTCCAAAAATAAATTAAAAAACAAGACAAACTTAAAAAGAAAAAATACTCCCACATCCCTTCACCAGCAAGTGCCTTTGGCCACTGACCTATCCCACGGGGCCTGAAAGGAGTTGTTGGCAGTTGCCTCTGGGGTGCCACCTTAGTCTCGTTCAGGTAATGTTTTTATTTGTTTTGTTTCTCCTCTGACTGGATGTTCCTGTTTCTCTGCCTCCTGACTTTTTTCTTTCTAATTAGCTCTTGATAACTGGGGTCCAATAATGTGAAAACTCTGAGAATTAATTTCTCCCTCCCCTGGCTTGGTATCAGCCTTTGTTTCCTTTTTGCTTTTCTGGGATGGTTGGTGCTGAGCCTCAGCCTCCAGGTGGAGAGTTAAGGTGGCTCCGATCTTCTCATCTTCTTCTCTGGGCAAGCATGGCCACTCCCTGTTTTTTCTGTATTTCCAAATATTATTTGGTGCCCCACTCTTTTATGTTGGCTCCCAAAAGGGACTTCAAAAAAATCTAAGGGGAGGCAGGAGAGATAGTACAGTGGGCAAAGTACTTGCCGTGCTTGTAGTTGACCTGGGTTCACTATCCGGCATCCAATATGGTCCCCTGAGCACTGCTAGGAGTGATTCCTGAGTGTGAAGCCAGGAGTAATGTCACTCCTGAGCATCGTCAGGTGTGACTCGAAAACCAAAAAATATTTTTAAAAGAAAGTTCTCGAGGGCGAGGCTCGGGCCTGGGGAGCTACTTCAGGCAGCAGGGGAAGTGCGTGTGGGGCACGCCTCGCCTCTCCGCAGCTCTGTGATAGAACCAGCACTCGGCACAGACTCAGGATGCTTGGAGGACACGGTCCTTTTGGCCCATCCTGGCTCCCACAAGCCCCATGGGGATCGCTCCCGGAGCATGCTCTGTTTCCAGTCGTGAAGGTGGTTGGCGGTGGGGGCTGAAATCAGGGGCTCTAACTGCCCATTGCCACCAATTCTTCTCCCGGAAGCTTCAAGTCTTTTTGTTTGTTTTTGGGTTTTTGGATTTGTTTGTGGGGGGGAACTTGGCAATGTTCAAAGATTACTCCTGGCTCTGCTCCCAGGAATTACTCCTGGCAGTGCTTGGGGGACCATCTGGGGATTGAACCTGGGTTGGCCGTATGCAAGGCGAGAACTGTACCCACTGTACTATCTCTTCATCCTTGATAGGCTTCTTGTTAGACTTCACCCTTCAGGAGTAGAGTCTGCCAGTGCAATCTCTACCGAAGTGAGGAGAGAGATTCCGGTACTTCTGACTCCAGCTTCCCAGAATCCTCTCCCTGTTGAGTTCTGCGCATATTCCTCACCTGCTGGTTGGCCGCTTACCTTTGCCTACCCACAGTAGACTTAATGGAGGGTTCTAAAGATGTCCGTGAGCTCATCTTGGCTTTGGTGAAGCCCTGGTCTCATTATGACGGCATCTCTGTTTTCTGCCACTGCTAAGTAGACCACCCCCCAATTTCAGAGGCTTAAGATAACCACCATCTGTAGTTAGGGCATTCACCACTAATGGCTGGTCCAGTCCGAGGTCTCACCCCTGCATCTGCTGGCACCCCGTGAGTAGACAGGGCTGGGTGGGGCCGGGAGCCTGAGGAGGCTTTGTGCCTAGTCTTGGCCTGCGGGCTGGAGTGCCACACTCCCCCATGGCCCTCTCTTGCCACCTGCTTCCTCATCCTCAGGTCCTGTCTCCTTCTCTGGGTACCCTGGCCTTGACGCGGTTTCTGGGAGAGAGGAAGCCGTCAAGCCCAGACCTGGCCAAGCAGTTCCTGCTGCAGATTCTCCTCCTCACGGGAGGTGCTGGGGCCTGGCCTGGTTCAGGAGGAGCGGGGATGTGCACGCTTGCTCTCACCGGAAGAGCACCGCCAACCCCCTCAATGCTACTGGCAACTGTTTTAGCAGCAGACCGCCCCCTCCACCCCTGCCCAAGGTCAAGGAAGTGATGGGGATCCATGGAGAGTTCGAGCAAGGGGAATATAGTGACATGGAAAATGAGGCGATGTCCAGGTCACCCCACTTTCCCCCCATGGGACTGTGTGCTCCCCCAAAGGGCAGGGTTCCATCATCATCATTGTCGCTGTAGTTCATTGCTTGATTTCCCAGGCTCGAGAACAGCCCCTGGCTTGTGGTCCAGGCCCCGTGGAGTACTTGCTGGAGGAAGGACTGCACGATGGTGATTGTCAAAGTAGAGGAATTGGTCTAGACTTGGTTAGTCCTGAAATTGAGTCAGTGTTGCAGTGCCGGGGAGGCAGGCAGTCATGGCTCAGAGCCCACCGAGTGAGTGCCCGATGCGGGCGAGTCGAAGGGAAGTCACAGCCCTTCCCGCTCCCGTCACCCTCCAGCGTATCTGACAGGGCTACCCGGGAAGGCTCAAGGGCATGGCATGAGCACCCACCTGCGGGGCCGAGTGAGGCGTGTGTGTGACGGAGGGCAAAGGAGCCACCAGAGAAGGGGACGTGTGTGTGTGTGTGTGTGTGTGTGTGTGTATGTGGAGGGAGCTGGGGCTCCGGGTGTGGATCCGAGGTGGGGAGTCTGCCTGGCTCCAGCCCGGGCCACCCTCCATCGCTAAGTGCAGTCCCCGGTGGTGCTGACAGTGTCTGAAGTAGGAGACCATGACTGAAGTGCGGGCGTTGGCCAGCACCGCAGCCAAGGGTGTATGTGACCCCTGACATCCAGTGGTGACCACAGCAACCACAAAGAGGGAGGGAGGGGAATGACCTCACAGACAGTCATCTGCACTGAAAGCTAAGAGCCAGGTGCTTAAACAGGGCGTTGGAGTGTGTTTCTGGTTACTTGTGCACATTTTCCCTTCACGTGGGGATGAGGCGAGTGTCATCTGAAAACACCCATCTCTAGGGTCCCCGAGTTCCTCAGTGGTGGTTGCTGCAGAAGGTCACAGAGATCCCTGACTCAGAAGTGTGAAGGGGTAGAAAGCAAAAATCTAGTTATTACTCTGTTGTCATTCCTTCCCCCCTCCCCCTGCCCTGGGAATTGACGGTAGCCCTAGTGGGGGTGGGGGGCATCAGCCAGAGGAGGAGGGTGGGCCAGGCAGTGAGCTGCATCTTGGCTAGGGGTGGGGGGCTGAGGTGTGTTAGTGGAAGTCACATCCCAGCGCTGCCCTTGGAAATTGGGCCAGGAGGCCCTGAGGACGGGTGAGCCTGTGGCAGGAGGGGCCCATGGAGACATGTGGCTCACGGAGATGTGGCACTCAGGTTAGCGGCTCCCAGGGAGGCCCGAGACGTGTGTTTGAGCCGCCTGACCCCTCCCAGCCCTGTCCGGGCTCTGGTGGGTGAGTGTCGGGCCGGGAGTGAGCTCATCCAGCGCGTGCTGGGGCGTGAAGGGCATTTCTCAGAGCTCCGCTGCCGAGTGGCTGTGGTTTCCTTGGTCCCCACGGGGCAGGCATCTGCTCCGCCGCTGGGCCACATCCCTGGGCTCTCCTGAGTAGCCTCGCAGTAGCGCTGTCAAAAGCTTCGTATTCCGGGGCCAGGGTGCCGACTGTGTTAGTTTAGCAGCATGTTCCAGCAGGCACCGAGGTTGCCCAGTGCACTGGGAAAGGAAGCCTCTTTGGATCAGTTTTGTTTTGTTTCGGGGCCACACCCTGTGGAACTCAAGGCTTACCCCTGGTCCTGCCCTCAGGGATCACTCTGGTAGGGTCCAAAGGACCATCTGGGGTACTGGGGATCAAACTAAGTTCCGCCGTGTGCAAGGCAAGCACAAGTACTATCCCTCGGGCTAAGGAGAATATTTTAAAATTTCCTTGTTTTTGTTTGTCTGTTTGTGGGGAGTCAATTCGGGCCACACTATAGTATCGCTCCAGCCCTCTTCATGGCTTCTGGGATTGGCTCTTCCCTCGCAGGTGCTCCCAGAGTCACCAGTGCACAAGTCCTTTCAAAGTAGATCATTTACTTTTTTTTTTTTCTTTTTGGGTCCCACCCAGTGATGCTCAGGGTTACTCCTGGCTCTGCAGTTAGGAATTACTCCTGGCGGTGCTTGGGGGACCATATGGGGTGCCAGGGATCAAACCCTGGTCGGCCGTGTGCAAGGCAAACACCCTACCTGCTGTGCTATCACTCCAGCCCCAATCATTTACTCTTAAAAAGTAGAGTTGGGGACGGGAGAGGTGGTATAGGGGTTAAGACGTCTTAGCCTTACACACAGCCAAGCCCAGTTGGATTCTTGGCACCACATATGTTCCCCTGAGCCTTGCCAGGCGTGATCCCTGAGCACTACTGGGTGTGCTGCCCCTCCTCCCTCATTTTAATTATTTTTTTAAGATTGGGGGGCCTGGTTATATAATACCTCTCGAAATACCTGTAGTTAGCCTGGTTGTCAGATTCTGTGGGCTCTTATTTAAGACACTGTCTGTTTTATGAGTTCCATAGTTCTGTTGTTGTTGTTCTCTTGATATTTTAAATATACCAAACTGGTCCAATTTTAATTCTGAATATTGAATTCCTTACCTAAAGTTTAATAGCACGTGTCACCACATAACTTCTGTCTGTGTAGATAAGCGCAGTGCTGTTGCCAAGGGCTTGGCAAAAGGTCAGAATGAGCTGGGGAACCTTCCATTATCTCTTCAGCCATCTTGCAAGTTCCTGAAGAAAATTCACCAGTCTTTTCTGAAAATTTAGCTATTTTTCTTTTTTTTTTTTTTGGGTTTGTTTTATTTTCTTAAAAAGGCTAGTTCAGCAAACAAAAGTTAATTTTTTATTTAGATTTACCTTGTATGTATGTTAGGGAAGAAGAAGATAGTGCTATATGTGGGGTCTCAGTTTAAGTAAGACACGGCTAATGGCATCAAGGAAATAAAAGATCCTCGGTTGATTTTTAATGTTCATGTCTTTGAACACACTTTAGTGAGATGCTCGTTTATTCACGTTGCTTTGGTGATTGTATGGATATTATTTAGTGACAGACACGAGCAACTCTTTCATTTTACATCTGAAGTGGTTTTTGGACGATGCGCTGCACAGGGGTTACTCCTGTGAGTCTGGTGATGCTCAGGGTTTACTCGTTGCTCTGCACTCAGGGATCGCTCCTGGCAAACTTGGGATTATATTGAACCCAGGTCAGCTGTGTGTAAGATAAGTGCCTTACCCACTGTACTATCTCTCTGGCCCCTCAAATCTGAAGTTTCCAAATAGACAGAACACACAGCCAGTGAGATACAAGGATAGAACAAACCAAATTCTTATTTTTTCCTTGCTTTTTGGGTCACACCCAATGATGCATAGGGGTTAATTTCTGGTTCTGCACTCAGAAATTATTCCTGACAGTGCTCGGGGGACCATATGGGTCACTGGGGATCGAACCTAGGTCAGCTGGCCTCCAGGCAGGCAGGCACCCTCTCTGCTGTACTATCGCTCCAATCCCAAACCTAATTCTTTTTTTTGTTTATTTTTGCTTTTTGGGTCACACCTGGTGATGCACAGGGGTTACTCCTGGCTCTGCACTAAGGAATTACTCCTGGTGGTGCTCAGGAGACTATATGGGATGCTGGGAATCGAACCCGGGTCAGCTGTGTGCAAGGCAAACACCCTACCCACTGTGCTATCACTCCGGCCCTAATTCTTTTTTTTTTTTTAAACTTTAAACATTTTTTTTTTATCTGCTTTTTATTTTTTCTTTTTGAGTCATACCCATCAATGTTCAGGGCAATGCTCAGGGGTTACTCCTGCCTCTGCACTCAGGAATTACTCGTGGCAGTGCTCAGGGGACCATATGGGATGCTGGGGATTGAACCCCGGTCGGCCGCATACAAGGCAAACGCTCCACCCACTGTACTAGTGCTCCAGTCCCCCAAACCTAATTCTTAATCTAGGACCTTCATCACTCATCCTTTATATTTGCTACTTTAAAGGGGCAGTGGTCTTTGGTATAATTTTTCCTTTCTTCTTTGTTTTGGACCAAACCTGATGATGTTCAGGAGTTACTCCTGGCTCTGTGCTCAGGAATGACTCCTGGTGATGCTCAGGAGACCATATGAGATTCTGGGATCAAACCTGGGTCAGCAATGTGCAAGGCAAGTGCCCTACCTGCTGTATTACTGCTCCAGCCTCCCCTTTGGTATAATTTTGATACTTTTTTTATATTTGACCCCTCTTGGGGGGGGGGGTTGGGGCCATACCTGGTGGTATTCAGAAGATATTCCTGGCAGTGTGCTAAGGTGTGACCTCTAGTGGTGCTGGGAGTGGGGAGGTGGGCGTATATGGTGCCAGGGACAGGAGAAGGGTCTACCCTGTGCAAGGCAAGCGCCTCCCACCCCCCCATACTAGCTCTCTAGCCCCCTGCCCCTTTTTGATTTGTGAGGTGTGAGGGAACATGTGTGTTCTGGGCACTACCTTGATTATTTGAAGATTCAGAACTTAAAAAGATCTTCACTTAGATTTTACATTCTTATTTCTTTCCCCCTACTCCCTGTTCACCCCAGAAAAGTGATCAGGACTGGAGAGCCAGTACTGGGAGAAGGCCCTTGCCTCGCACGCTGCTTTCCCCAGTTCAAAACTTGGCAGCACATCGGGTCCCCTGAGCACAGAGCCAGGAGTGGCCCCTGAGCACCACCGGGTGTGTGCCTGTCCCACACCTTAAAAAAACAAACCAATCAGCTAGTCAAGCCACAAAAGGGGGTTATTTAGAAACACAACAACTGAAGAGATTGGTAAAGAGAGTGAAATTTATGGCGATAACACAAAGTACTTATGACTTCTCCCTGGACCGTTCCACTGTATGCCTCAGGGTCACCCCCCTCAATTCCACAGGAGAGGACGCAGTCTCACCTCCACGTTCCCCTGCCACCTCATCAAGTCACATAAGTTCTGAGTAACTCAGTCACAAAGTTCTGACACACTTTCTGAACAGACAACTGTCATTGTTGTTGGAGAGAAATGATGAGATATTTCTCTCCAACTCGGAGACCCACGTTTTATTTTTCGTCGTGGTTCAAGAATATCTGTTGGTCTATTAGCTTTCTTAGTCTCTCGCCTGAAATCCATCCCCACTAAAGAGCTACAAGTAAGATGCTGGTTAAAATGGAATTGTGGGAGGGGGTTCAGGCCACACTCAGCAGTGCTCAGAGCTTGTGCGTGCCTCTGTGCCCAGGAGTGACCTCTGGCAGCACTGTGGAGCCATATGTGGTACCGGGGTCATATGTGGAACTGAGGTCAGTGGGATGCAAGGCAAGTGCCTTACCTCTGTACGATGCTGCCACCCCCTGAAAATGGCTATTTTAATTTATTCTGGAGCACTTATCTCCTTTTTCTATCATGGCATATTCTTTTGGGACTTTGAACACTCCCGGGTAGATTTCGCCATTGCATTCATCTTCTATTTTTTCAGCTTTCATGTAACTCTTAAACTTTTTCTTAAATTCCATTAATAATAATAAAATGTAATGCATTTGAAATACTTGACCGAGTAGAAGACTAGTCTGAAT
The DNA here is from genome assembly GCF_027595985.1 of Sorex araneus. Taxonomy (NCBI): domain Eukaryota; kingdom Metazoa; phylum Chordata; class Mammalia; order Eulipotyphla; family Soricidae; genus Sorex; species Sorex araneus. Next base: position 24,140,941 of record NC_073312.1, on the reverse strand, counting down.
GTGTTCAAAACCTTACGTGCAGGAGTGTTTTTCAAGGAGTGGTGTTGTTATTTGCATATATACATTGAAAAGCTTGAACTATAATGTGTTACCTAGTATGAATTTGCAATGACCTGAGCCTTAGTTTTGCATGTAAATGGATATTTCTTAGTGCTTGAGGCTACTTGGAAAGAGTTCTCAATAGTTTAACCAGTAACCCTTAAAGTCCTTAAACCCTTACACTTCGTGAACTCTTTTTTTTTTTTTTTCAGCAGATGGGGGGATGTACATTGCAGCTGTAGGGGCTATTACATTAAGAAGCAGAGTAGTCAGTCGTAGAACAAGTATTTAATGTTAGAGAACATCTGTAACCCTCTTCTCTTCTGGCATATGTATATCCATAGACTGTTCTCCTGTATATTAGTAGAGATACGTGTGTATTATGGTCTCAGAGCATTCCATAGTTTGAATGAGTCTCTGGACATCGTGAAATGTAACTATAACTGGGGCCATTTTGCAGCAGATAACTGTAGATAAACTGCTTTTTAAACTGGGTCAGACCCTTGGACCGAGTCAAACCGCCAACATTCCAAGAAGCCAAAAAGAACATGAATATCCTGTTTGAAAGAAGGGATAAAGCGGGCTTCTATCTACTTTTACTTTGTAATCCCTTCATCTGACTATTCCCTCATCCTCTTTCCCTCCACTGAAACACACACACACAAACACACACACGCACGCGCGCACACACACTTTTCTCTCCTCATTTTTGGCTTCTGGGGTGGCACTGTGACGTGTGGGCATAACCCAATCTTGCATGCGTGATACCTGGATTCGCTGCCTGGTACTGGAGGAAAAAAGAAATTCTATTTCCAGTTTGTTCCTAAACTTGTCAAACTGAATTTTAATCCTCACCGTTCTTAAACAGACATCCTTCATGTTGGCAGCTAATCTTAAGCCCTCTGAGGGCAGGCGCCTCGTTGCTAGCTGGTCTTTCTTTCTTATTTCCCCAAGTGACAGTTCAGCACTTTCTCCTAGCAGCCCCTGGGGCTCCAGTTCCTTTCTAATTGGAATGCTAATGAGTGGGGAAGGCGGGCCCCGAGGCTGCCAGCTTTGCCGGCCTGCTTGTGAGTTGCTGCCTCGATCTTTGCCTTCCTCGGGTCCCTCTGGATGCCCGTGTCAGTACTGCTTGCCGAGCCGGAGATGCAAGGGTGGCCGCGTTTCTTTCTGCCGGGCTGCAGTCTCCAGTGAAGTGGGTGCTGAGAGGCTGCCCAGGCTGGGAGGAGAGTCTGCGGGTGCAGCACGGCCCTGGGTGCTGCCTGCCTCGCTCTGGCAGCCACTAGCGGGACAGCTGAGATCCGTTCCATCCGCAGGGGTGGGAGCTGCTCCCCAGTTTGCTTTTGGGTTGAGGCCAGGTTGTGCTTTTCACAGGTAAAGGAGTGGTCGACCCCACCCCCCATCTAACCCCCGATTTTCCAGGTTCAGTGTCTGTCTTGCAGAAACAAAGTTTGGAAGATGTATTGTGAAGTGAAATAATTTTATTTAGGAACTATAAAAGAGGGGAGGAAGGAGAGACCCTTCTGCAGGCATGGGGGTTGCTGTCCAGCGGGGAAGTGAGCCACTCTGCAGTGATCATTCTGACCTTGCCCTGGCGCCGCTGACCTCTGCTCTCTGCCCATAGCAGGACAGCAGCTTTGTTAAGGGAAAGGACTTTGAACTTCGGTGGTCTTCAGTCAGTCTCAGCAAGGACCCTGATGAGACTCTTCCTGCTGAACCGGCTCCCAAGAGGGTCCAGCCTTGGGTCTGGGTCTTGAGATTTTCGGATCCTGTCTCAGCTTTTGTGACGTCCTGAAATTCATTGCCAAGGGCGCCCCCTACCTGTCTGCCGGCTTCAGTTCCACAGTAGTTAAAAAGCAAAGACTGGATGTCAGCCCTGCGCTTGAGCTAGTGTGCGGTCATTCTCTAGCTGTCAGATCTTCGTGTGTGTGTGTGTGTGTGTGTGTGTGTGTGTGTGTGTGTGTGTGTGTGGCGGTGGAGTGGTGGGGGTTGTGAGGGGGTAGACCGGCAATGCTGGGCAGGGCGCTACTTCAATTTCGTGCTCAGAGGTCACTCGGAGGTGCTTAGGGGACTCTATGGTGCTCAGTATTAAACAGGACTCCTGTGTGCAGAACATGCACACGTCAGCGTGCTCTGTCTGGTCTGTCTCCCCAGCTGGGTGTGTGCATGTGCATGTGTGCGCACATGTGTGTTGCCAGGGGTTAATCCCAGGGCTTCCCACTTGTGGGACAGCCGCTCTACGGCTGAACCCCATCTCCGAGCCTCTGCCAGCTCTACCTTGAGCAAACTGAGTTACTCACCCAAGTGTCAGTTTCTTGGTCTGGAAAACGGGGATCATAATCACAGCCTTCACAGGTTGCTCACACTAAAAAGTCATCACCCCCAGATGGAGTGAAAAGGGGCCATTTGTTTTGAACTCAGGACACTGATGTCTCTGGGGCAGATACCATTCCCGGAGGGAGAAAAGGCAAACTGAGGGCATGAAATCTTTGGTGGACTTGGCCCCGTGGCCTTTTGGGGCTTGCAGCTGGAGCTGGGGTGTAGGTGGGCCTTGAACCACGGGGCTTTTCACAGCCCAGAGGAAAGTCGCGTTACATATTTCTTCCACGGGGCTAACCTAGAACCTGTGAGATTTCATCATCTTCCTGCCCCAAGTAGTGGACTTTGTTCCTCCTCCCTTCACTCTGGGGTGGTGGTTGCTGCAGTGACAGGAGTTTGGAGACACACTTGAGCGTCTTGCTTGCCCGGGGTTACTGCCCTTTAGTTGTGATCCTTGCACACAGCCTTGGGATGGTGGTGGTGGGGGTGGGGGTTGACACCTGCTCTAGGTTTGTTCATCTCTTTGACTTGGGGCGGGGTTGTGGCTTCGTTGTGAGAACCCCTGATTGGTAGGCTTGAGGTGGAGTCCTGATGCTGCCCCAAGAGGCAGTCGTGAGCCTGGACGTGTGCAGCCTCCTGTCATCACAACCAAGTTGTAGGTGTGCCTTAAAGTGTGTGACCCTAGCTCTGCAACTACTGCAAGCACCATCACCGGGCGGGCGGGCGGGCAGGCACCACCAACACCTCGGTCACGGCAGCGACAGAAAAGGGGAAGGGGCCGGGAGATAGCGCCAAGGGCTGGAGTGTGTGCTTTGTGTGTGAGAGACCCAGGTTCAGTCCCCGGCACCCCAGCACCCAAAGCACTGTGCTGGGAGTAGCTCCCAGGCACCATAGGATGTGGCTCAACACACCTCCAAGAAAAAGCGGGGGAGAATGGAGAGGAGTGCTATTTTGGATTTGCATATAGGTTAAGTATAAACTTTTGTAATTTGCTACATTACTGTGGCTATAAAAATAGTCACTTTATGTTCTAATACTGGGTTACATACTCTCATATAGGAGTGTGTGTGTGTTTTCCCTTAATGCTTTTCTTTGAGGCATGCACCTTTATGGGTTATTTTTGGTTCTTTATTATGTAATATTCTGCTGGCTTCCTCCTCCTCCTCTACTTGAAATCTCCCTGGAATCCCATTAACCCAAACTGAACTAACTACTCTCTAGATATCGTTCATAGCTGCTGTCCTGCGAGTTCTTTCATTGCTTCCCTCGAAAAGCATTCTGTTGGAAGAAAGAAAAGGGTTCCTTTCCTTTATTGACATGTACATGCATTTGGGCACAACCTAGCTTTAAGGGCCCGTGAACGGCTGTGAAGAAATGGTCCTCTCCGAGTCCTGTCCCTCAGATGCTCTTGGGATGCTCGTTGGATGCTTGGGACGCTGCTTCTAGTCTGAGTGGACCCTCTCACAGTTAGAAGAGTCTCTGTAAATTGCTGTCTCACTAGAACATAGTCTTAGTGGGGAAATAACATGTAGTCTGGTTCTACAGAGGCGAGGCTTATCCCAGTTTTTTTGTTCCCCTGTGACGGATCTTTATACTCATGCGTTGCGGAAGTGTCTAGAGACAGTAAGGTGGGACAAGCATTCTTCTGACCTAGTCTTATTTCTGCTCCGCATTTCCCGCTACTAGTGAGTCAGAGGCCCCATCCAGGCCCGGGGGAAGGAGACTAGCCTCCACATCACTCCACTACGAAAGAAATAAAGTGGTGCTAGGTTTCTGTTCTGTGGAGATAGAGAGGCACCTCCCTTTGTGCAGTATTGAAGCATTTAAGCCTCGATGCTTCCCAGCTGAGACCAAACGATGCATTTAGGTAGGTAGTGAGTAGACTGAAGGGATAGGGATGGGGGTCAGGGCGGAGAGAGAAGCGCAAGGCTGAGCGTCTAGAAGGAAGATTGTGGCGGGAAATGGCTCGGAGTGTTGCAGCTGTGGTGGGCTCACAGGCCCGTGTATGCAGAGTGCTGACAAGCCTTACTGGGGACAGTCCCACCTCTGGCGTGGAGATCCGACCTTTCGTTTCAGCATCATTGCACCGCATTCCCTCAGTAGCCTGTTACAACCAAAGCCCATTCAAGTTCTCAGCAGCCCAGTGGAGATCTGAATGACTTCATTTCAGATGATGATAGGCATGTTTTGCCTTCACTGAATCCTAATATTTCATTAAGAATAATGGTTAGGGGGCTGGGAAGAAAGCTTATAGGGCTAGAGCACATGCTCTGGGTGGGGGAGCCCTGAGTTGGTCCCCAACACTGCCTGGTTCCCCAGGCACCACTGGCCAGATGTTGCCTCCCAAACTAATCAAGTTGCATTAAAAAAGAAAAAGAAAAAGAAAAGGGCCAGAGATGTTGCAGCGGAAAGAGTGCTTGCCTTGCAGGCAGCTGACCCGTATTCTTGAATCCCTGTTCTTCATATGGCCCCTAAGGCACCACCAGGAGTAATCCCTGAGCATAGCCAGGAGTAAACCCCTGAGCACCACCAGATGTGGCCTCTAAAAAGAACAGTCATGAAAAATCTCTTGCTATTTCAGTGAAAAACTTCACTCAGATAGTGAGCACTAAGCATTTAGAAATATCAAAATTTAGAATTTTGATAAAATTCTGCTTCTGCCTAGGAGAATGAATATCCATCAAAGTGAGTATCTTTAGTCTGACTATATACAATTAATTTATTGGCTTTTTGTTGTTTGTTTTGGGGGCTTACAACTGGCTCAGTGCTCAGAGGTCACACACCTGACAGTGGTCTCAGCCAGATCCCTTGGCCCCCCGCTCCACACGCTGGTTTTTTCTTTTCTCTTTTATAGGGCCCATAGCTGGAGGTGCTTAGAAGCCAACAGGCCACTCATTTGTTGTTGTTGTTGTTTTAGAGAAATACTGATTTTAATTCAACATAAAGTAAACTCTAGGCATCCTCATCTTTCAGCCTAAAAATTAGCAAAACTGTTGAGACAAGGCACAATTTTTCCCCATTGTTTGTTACGCGGCTCCAGTTACAAAAAGTTATGAAAATGTCTTTGTTTAAAAAAAAATAGAAGGGGGACCACCTGGTGCTGAGGATTGAACCCTGGGCTTTGCGCATATAAGTGAGATTATTCCTTGTCTGTCCTCTGCCGCTGACTAACTGCATTCCGCATGATACTCTTCAGGTCCATCTGTGTAATGGTAACCAGCATGATTTTATCTTTTATCACGGCCGAGTAGTATTCCATTGTGTGTATGTACCATAATTTCTTTATCCACTCATCTGTTCTTGGGCACTTGGGTTGTTTCCAGATTTTGCCTTTTGTGATTAATGCTGCAGTGAAGATAGGGGTGCAGGTCGCTTTTCTGGATTGTGTTTTTGGGCCCAGGGGGCATCTTTCAAGGAATGGCATTGCTGGATTCTATGGCAGCTCTTTGAGAAATGCCCACAAGGCTGGACCACTCAGCATTCCCACAGTGGCAGTGAATGAGGGCCCCTTTTTCTCTTGCATTCACACCAACCCTGTGTTCTTTGTGTTCTGTTTTGGGGCCGAACCTGGCAGTGCTCAGGGCTTATTCCTGACTCTGTGCTCAGGGATTACTCCTGACAGTCTTGGAGGCGCATAGGGGATGGCAGGGATCAAACCTGAGTCAGCTGTGTGGAAGGCAGACACCTTTCTGCAGGCACTGTCACTCTGGCCCCCTCATTGTTGTTTTGTTTTGCTTTCCCTCATGGCCAGTGATGTAGAGCATTTTTTTCATATGTGTTCTGGCCATTTGCATGTCTTCTTTGAAAAAGTTTGTTTATCTCTTCTCCCAATTTTTTGATGGTGTTGGATGTTTTTTCTGATAAAGTTCTACCAGTGCTTTATGTGCCCTGGATATTAACCCTTTATCAGATGAGTGAAGGGCAGATGTTTTCTTCCATTCTCTGGGGTGTCTGTATTCCGTTGACCGTTTCTTTTGAGGTGCAAAAGCTTCTTAATGTAGTCCCATTTGTTACTAGGATTATTGACTGTATATAAAACAATCTTTAAATTCTGGTGGTTAATTTTATTTTATTTTTGAGGGGGTTGGGGCTACACCCAGCAGTGCTCAGGAATAATCCCTGGCCATGCTTAGGGGACCACATGTGGATCAAGGGACTGAACCAGGGTTAGCTGACGTGGCCACATGCAAGGCAAGTGCCTCACCGCCTGTATTCTTTCTCTCTGGTGCCTGCTGAGTAGTGTTAAATAAAATGGGAAAATAGATGTGAGGTTCATTTTTTGTTTAACATTGGAGTATGCTGTGTGTGTTTAAAATGCAGATTTCATTTACTATAGGCCAACTATTGCTGTCGATAGCACAGTGGGTAGTGTGTTTGCCTTGCACGAGGCTGACCTGGGTTCGATTCCTCCATTCCTCTCGGAGAGCCCAGCAAGCTACCAAGAGTATCCCACCCGCATAGCAGAGCCTGGCAAGCTCCCCGTGGTGTATTCGATATGCCAAAAACAGTAACAACAAGTCTCACAATGGAGACGTTACTGGTGCCTGCTCGAGCAAATTGATGAACAATGGGATGACATGCTACAGTATGATAGACCAACTATATTTAAATTAGCAAAAATACATAAACAACTTATGAAAAAGGAGTTCAGGATAAAGTTCCAAATAGTATTGATTAAAGCTATGGTTTCCTATGAAGTTTTCTGCAATTAGCCCCAAGTTAAATCAGTGGGTTATATTTTATTTGAAGATAAAATATCTGTAATATGTTTTATATAGTCAACTAACATAAAGCTATAATAGCAACAAGGTAGTAATTTATTTTTATTTTCCTGACAGTCCCATTGGGTTTCTCATATGGTTTCTAGTTCATTATCTTACCCTTTAAAACTGACTTTGAGGAGACCAAGGATAGATGCGTATGCCTGGGGCCCCAAGTTTGATCCCTGGTACCACACTGTGTCCTGAATACTCTCAGGTGTAGCCCTGATCATCTCCTGCCCCTCTGGGCCCTGGTATCTGACTGTCCAACTGGGAGTATCCCTGGGCGCAGGCCCCAGAATCCCCAAGCACTGCCTGGGGACTGGGACCACTCCCCCTTGTAAATGACTGGGTATGTCCTGATGTGCAGCAGCGGAAAGAATAGAACACTCTGATGGGGTGAAGTGACATTGCTTCTGGACTTTATAAAAATCTCGAACAGAGGGGCTGGAGAGATAGCACAGCGGGTAGGGCGTTTGCCTTGCACGTGGTTGACCCGGGTTCAAATCCCAGCATCCCATATGGTCCCCTGAGCACAGCCAGGGCTAATTCCTGAGTGCAGAGCCAGGAGTAACCCCTGTGCATCGCCGGGTGTGACCCAAAAAGCAAAAAAAAAAAAAAAAAAAAAAAAAAAAAAAAATCTCGAACAGAGGCTTCTTTGAGGGAAAAGGAAGGCATGTGTAGTACGTTTTGCATAGAAGCATATTTATTTAGAGTCAGGAAGACACGGCAAAGTCCACGACCAGCTCTGAGTCCCCCTCACCCCCTGCTCCTAGACACCTGCTTAAGTTCTGAAATGTTTGTAAAATTGATTTTGATGCCACATTCAGTTGTGCCCACTGTAGGTGGCTCTCCCCACACATTCCTATGGGCACTTTGTGTCTTAGCCCTTTCAGTCACTTATTTTATTGAAGCTTATTTTGTTATGACTTTCTTACTCCATATGCCAGTGTGACCTCAAGCCACGGGTGCAGGGGAGGACACTTAAAGAATTAATAATAGCAGAGCTGCTTTCACCTGTGTCTGGAGCAAGAAAGCCCCTCTGGGCCATATTTTAAATTAAAAAAAATTTTTTTGGTGGGGGGATTTTGGGGGTCACACCCAGTGTTACTCAGGGGTTACTCCTGGCTCTGCACTCAGGGATCACTCCTGGTGGTACTTGGGGAAACATATGGGGTTCCGGGGATTAAACTCAGGTCTGCCGTGTGCAAGTACGTGCTGTACTATTGCCCTGACCCTGGGGACCTTATCTTTAGTTCAGTGGCAGAGGACATTAGAATGACCTGTCTAGAATGGCCGGGCCATATCAATATGCATAATTGACAGGCTACTCAATACTTTGAAAGATAAGTACTTTCCACTCTTTTCCTTCGCTATCAAATGTAGCTCCATGCAAGTATCATACTATAATGCAGTATTCTCGGGCTCGCTTTTGTTACAGCTCCCTCTGGCGTGCTTCACTCAGTAAACAGAGGTAGGAACTCGGATGGTACTGGCTGACTCCAGGCAGGGTGGTCTTAGAATCTTATCAACGTGATGTGGCTAGAATGAATAATAAATGGCCTTTAAAATGGGATAAAGTAGACATCCTGACTAGGAAAGAAAGAAGTGAAACCACTACTGGTTTGTAAGTGACCTGATCTTCTATTTAGAAATTTCTAGGGAATTCACTAGAGAAACGACTTGAAAATACTTCAGGATGACAGAGTATGTGAGCAATTGTATTTCTGTACAAGCTCAGTGAATGGTTCTACAATGAAATTAAGAACACAGTTTTGTTTACAATAGAATACAATACATCTAAGGAAACTTAACAAAAGAATCGTAAAACTTGTCCTCTGCAAACTACAAAAACATTGCTGAATGCCTAGACTAGGCAAGTCTCCAGAGACTGAGCAGATAGAGCTTTTGCCCGTGGCGAGGGTTGGGGGCTGAGGGGCACAGGAGCGGCTGCTGATTGGCATAGAGTGATGAAAAAATTCTGGACTAAATAATGGCGGTGGTTATATAACTCTATGAATATATTAAAAACGTCTGCATGTGTACTTGGGTAAAATGTACAGCTAATATCATAGCTGCCTAGAGGGGCTGGGGGGAGAATAGAGTTGATCTAAAAATATTGACATAGTTCTATAGCTCCAAGTGATTATATTTCTAGTTAAACTTTTTTTGAATACAGAGCTCAGCTTGAGACACTGAAATTTTCATGTCATTTTCTCTATGCCTGCTGTTTTAATGAAAACTGGAAAACTTTTGTTGTAATTTAGAGAATAAAGATTTTTAGTTTTCCCTGTTTATAGATGCCACAAACGGATAAAAAAGTCACTCATAGCCATAGAGGCAGCCTGAAGGCCAGAGGGAAACGGGGGACAGTGGCGGGGGGAGGTGGGCGCTGGGGAGAGAAGGGGCAGTGTCGGAGCATTGTGACCGGAAACTCAGTCAGAAATAATCTGTAACGTTGTAATTCACAGTGATTCCAAAATTCAAAAATTAGAGTTTTTTCTGAAATCCTCCAGAAACCACCAGAGATAGTAGCCCAGAGTTGCTTCACAAAACTTGCGAAATAACATTAAATTAGAGTTATTAGTTATAGAAAATGTCAAATTAGAAACTCAGAGTAAACAAAAACAGTCGTCATGATACATTTCATTTTCCAGAAATTTATTCTTTCTTTTTCTTCCTCCCTCCTCCCTCCCTCCCTTCCTCTCTCTCTCTCTCTCTCTCTCTTTCTCTCTCTCTTTTCCCTTCCCTTCCCTTCCCTTCCCTTCCCTTCCCTTCCCTTCCCTTCCCTTCCCTTCCCTTCCCTTCCCTTCCCTTCCCTTCCCTTCCCTTTCCCTTTCCCTTCCTCTTTCTCTTTCCTCTCTGTCTCTGTCTCTCCTCTCATTTTTTTTCTTTTCTTTGCCGCACCTGGCAGTGCTCAGGCCTACTCCCAGCTCTGTGCTCAGGGATCAGTCTTCGTGGCGCTCAGGGACCTATATGTGGTGTTGGGGGTTGAACCTAGGTTGGTTGTATGCCAAGCAAGCGCCCTACCCGCTGTACTATCTCTCCAGCCCCCTATTTCATTTCTTTCCAGTTTTTTGCAGTTGTGGTTGCGGGGGACCATACGTGTTGGTGCCTGGGAAGCCATGTGGTGCCGGATATTGTGCGTGCACCATACATGTGCGTGCATGTGCTCCAACCCTTTGAGCCATCTTCCTGGCCCGGAAATGAACGTTGCTTTTTTTGAGGGGTCGAGGATGGGGGAGGTGTCCCTGGCTCTGTGCTCAGCAGTGACCCAGGCTGTGCTCAGGAGACCAGATGTGGTGCTTGGGATTTGAGCCAGGTGGCCCCTGCAGCCGTAGGTCAGGCTGGCACCTTAGCCACGGTACTGTCTCTCCAGCCCAGTCTGCATTCATGTCTGACAGGGGTGTGCCGGGGAGGGAGGCTGCTGCGCAGTCACAGGGTTGGGATCCCCAGCCTGAGACTCCTGCCCACCTGCAGGCTGCTTAAGATGCAGGTGCCACCTCTGTAGAGACGGGGAGGCCTAACACCACTTCTCAGATGCTGGAGGGAATGTGTGATTTCCCCCGTGGTTTTCCCAAGAGACTGTTAGTGTCCCTTCCTATGAGTGAGGTGCCCTTGGCTCTGCTCACGTGAGGCTGTTTCTGGACATCGAGTCTCCTCCACCCATCAGGTTTTCCGTGCACGTTTAATGATTTTAGCTTTGTAAGACTTAGGATCTTGGGCCAGAGCAGTAGTATAGAGGCTAGGGCATTTGCCTTACACGCAGCTGACCCAGGTTGGATCCCCGGTATCCCATATGGTCCCCCGAACACCACCAGGATTAATTCCTAAGTGCAGAGGCAGGAACAACCCCTGAGCATTGCCAGATGTGATCACCCCCCCCCCCAAAAAAAAAGAAAGACTTGGGATCTACTGATAGAAGTTCTTGGATTTTGTATTTTGTAAATGTTTTTCAGCAGTGTCTTAGCTTCTCTCGGCATTTGGACTTTCTGCTAAATTGTATCATTTTATTAATGATACAGTTACCACAAATGAAAGAATTTTTTTTATTTGCATGTTACTTTATTGTATTCATGTATACACACACACACACTGTATAACTGTATCACTGTCATCCCACTGCTCATTGATTTGCTAGAGCGGGCACCAGTAACATCTCCATTGTGAGACTTGTTGCTGTTTTTAGTATATTGAATATGCCAAGGGGAGTTTGCCAGGCTCTGCCATGCAGGCGAGATACTCTTGATAGCTTGTCAGGCTCTCCGAGAGGGGCATAGGAATCGAACCCGGGTTGGCTGCATGCAGGGCAAATGCCCTTCCTGCTGTGCTATCGCTCCAGCACACACACACACAAATCCAAAAAAATCTATACATAAAATTGAAAGTTACTGAAGACAGCATAATAGGCTGGGGTACATGCTCTGCATGCAGGAGACCTGATTTAGTCCTCAGCACTGTGTGATCCCTTGATCACTGAGCCAGGAAGTAGCCCCAGAGCACTGCCAGTATGGCTTCCAAAACAAAAACAAAAGAAAGTCACTATATGAATTTATTATTATGCTTCATTAAAAATCAGTATACAAGGTCTAATTGTAAAGTGGGTAGGGAGCTTGCCTTGTACACGACTGATTGGTTCAATCCCCAGCATCCCATATGGTCCCCTAAGCCGTAACAGGAGTGATCCTTGAGAGTAGAGACAGGAATAAGCCCTGAGCACCATTTGGGTATGGCCCACAAACAAACAAAAAATTGGTTATAGGGTCAAAGAGATAGTACTTGCATGCGGCTGACCTGGTTTTGATCCCCAGCACCCCATTTGGTCTCCTAGTACTGCTGGGAATGATCCCTGGGTGCAGAGCCCCGAGAACAGTTGACTGGGTGTGGTTTAAAATAAAACAACAGCAAAACTCCTAAGAAGTCAGTATACAAAAGTTAATTGTATTTGTACATCCCACCAAAATTATTATATAGCATTCTGAAAATGAAATCATTCAAAACCACATTAATAAATTGATCCTTCAAGGTAAATTAAAGACCATATCCGTCCTGGAGGCCTATACATTATGCTCAGAGATTTTAATATTGCAAATACATTGGTGCTTCTTTAAATTGATTTATGGAATCAGTGCAGTCTTTTTTTTTCTCTTTTTGGATCATACCCGGTGATGCACAGAGGTTACTCCTGGTTCTGCACTGAGGAATTACTCCTGGCAGTGCTCGGGGTGGGGGGGGGGACCATATGGGATGCTGGGAATCCAACCCGGGTTGGCCACATGCAAAGCAAACACCCTACCCGTTATACTATCACTCCAGCCCCGGAATCAATGTAGTCTTAATTAAAATACTAAATTTTACATTAGACTAATCACTGTCACTGTCATCCCATTGCTCATCGATTTGCTCAAGGCATGAAATCTTAAAAGAAACTATTTATTTGGCTTTTTGGGTCACACCTGGTGATGCTCAGGGGTTCCTCCTGACTCTGCACTTGGGAATTATTCCTGGTGGTATTTGGAGGACCATGTGGGATGCCGGGGATTGAACCCAGGTTGGCAGTGTGCAAGGCAAATGCCCTCCCTGCTGTCCTATCACTCCGGCCCTTAAAAGAAACTTTAAAGTGCTGTATTTTCCACCCATATTGATTTGTATATAGGTTTGTATATCCTGAAATGTTTGCAAAGCTAGGTTTTTGAAATTTCTGTCTTAATATAGTCTATAAAATTGGTTAACATAAGTAAATTTGGGCCAGAGCGATAGTACTGTGGGTAACGCATTTGTTTTGCATGCAGCTGGCCTGGGTTAAGTCCCTGGCAACACATTGGGTCCCCAGTCCCTGTCAGGAGTGATCCCTGTGCAGAGGGAGAGTCAAGAATGGTCCCTGAGTACAGCCAGAAGTGGCCTCAAAACCTACGTAAGTAAATAGAAGCAAATTAGCTATAATATTGATAAGTAATTTAGCACTAAAATAAATAAGGTTTCTTTCTGGAGTGAAATATGGAATTAATTTTTCAAAAAGTACCATGAATTTAGATCACCTGATATATTCAACTATGGGAACATTTTGTCAGCCTTAATCTTGACTGACTCAGAAGTATTGCTCACTAATTAGATCTTAGACATAATATTTAAAGAAAAAATATCCCCAGGGGAAGAACTTATAATATAAATATTCTCCTACGTCTAGGAAAAGTGCCTGGTCTCGCTTGGGTAGGGTGTTAGATGTGTGTTTTAACTGATTAATCTTGCAAGTTCAAGAAGAATGCGATTCATTTGGAGTTTTCTGTGGAGCCTGACTTTAAACATAAATCTGTACTTTATGTCAGAAGTAGAATGGTCGTATGTGCAAGAGTTTGGATTCTGACTGCTCTTTTATGAACCTTGTGCTGTGCTCAGGCCTGTGGTTCTTGGGGCCTCCAGGGTTGTACCAGTGATGCTCAAGCATGCAGTGCTCATATCAAACCAGATTGGCCCCAGGGAAGACATGCACCTTAGCTCCTGTGCTATCTTCCTGGCCACCCCTCTGTGGTTTTTTCAAAAAAGCAATTTTTTGAGGGCAGGAGGTATGGTATAGGGCTAAGGTGCTTGCTTTGCACATACTAACCTGGGTTTAATTCCTGGCACCACCTGTGATCCTCAGAGCTCTGCCAGGAGTGATCCCTGAGCACCAAGCCTGGAGTAAGTCTTGAGCACTGCTGGGTGTGACCGAAAGTTCTTAAAAAGTAATTTTCCTGTATCACATTTTTTGTAATAGGGAAACCACTCTTTGGATTTTGACTTAATTTAAAATGCACTGTATCTTTTTATGTCTGCCATTAAGCACCATAGAAGATACTGAATGTTCCCAGATACTTGGGGGAAATGTGTCACTAAGTTTCCTTTAATAAGGGCAGTTATGACCATTGGCAAAGTAAATAAGCTATTTTAGGGGAAAATATATTAAGATGAGTATTATGAGGTCCGAGAGATGGTCCAGCTGGTAAAGCCCTTGCCTTGAACACAGAAGTCTGGGTCCAGCCCCATCACTCTGTATAATCCCCTGAGCACTTGCAGAAGTAATCCCTGCAAGGTGTGGGCTCTAAAAAAAAATTACTGAGAGAATAAAATTAAAAGCCTATGTGACTGTGAGGTTTAAAAAAAAAAACAAATTTTTAAAGGGGAACTTTTGAAAAGCATTGGTAGGGGTTTGAGAGCGAGTGCAGGGTATAGGTCTCTTGCCTTTCCTGTGGCTGACCTGGGTTTCATCACATGACCGACATCCCATATGGTCCCCCAAGCCCCAGCAGCAGTGATCCCTGAGCACAAAGCCAGGAGTAAGCTCTGAGCACAGCTGGGTATGGCCCCCAAAACAACCAACCAAACAAAAACTTCGGAAAATGTTTTATTTTATTTTATTTTTTACTTTGCTACAGACAATGCATGTGGCAGAGCCAGTGTCATATCCCTGGCACTGCACCACATATGGTCCCCTGAGCACTGCCAGCATCACTCCAGAGTACTACTGGGTGTGGCCAAGGTTCTCTATATAATTATAACTCCAGAAATAGATAAATAAAGGTATGTTCCCCTTTTGTTACATATACCATGTTTTCTGAGCTTTACTCCCCCCCACACACAATATCTTAGAGATAGTTTTATGCTGATGCATATAAAGAGCACCCTTGGCTACATTTTTATGGTATGAATATGACATCATTACTTTAGTCAGTTTCCTCTTAACAGGTATTTATGTCTGTGAACTTTTTACTACTATTAATACAACAAAGAATTTCTTTATTCAGACATCATTTTACATTCATATTTGCGTGTTGGACAGACTTACTTGTAGAAAATAAAAGGACTGAGTCAGGAACTGTGGTAAAATTTGATAGATTTGGCCATATTGTCCTTGTAAAAGATTAAAATATGAACACTTCCACCAGCAGTTTACAAAAAAATTTGTAGGTCTAACTTGATTCCCGGTCTTCCCTCCCTGTCTTCTTTAATTTGACTGTGGTGTTTGGGTCATATGTGGCGGTGCTCAGGGTTCAGGCCTGGCGGAGCTCAGGCGACCAGATGTGATGTCAGAGGTCAAGGCCAGGTTGACTGCGTGTAAGGCAAGCGCCCCACCTACCGTACTTTCTCTGCAGCCCCCATCTGGTCATTGTTAAGGATGTCTGTGTTTACATCAGTGATCAGGTGCTTGGCAGAGGAGATTGCTTGTGGAAGAGGATGCAGTATATATTTATGTCTGAGGAATAAGCTGAGGTTTGTTGTGAAACGTGTCTTGGGAGCGGTGACTGCATAGAGTTCATGGACCCAGCACTGGGCGTTGTTCAGAGGGCACTTTGCTAGTCATGTATTAAAATATTTACGTCGCACGTGAGTGGAGCTGTCATTCCGGGGCACAATTGATCAACAGTTGCAAAACCAAACAAAAATCCTGACTGAAAGGGTGGCTGAGATAGTTGAGGATGACTTAGGCAGAAATCCAGGGTTCCTGTTAAACCTGTTGGATTCCTGCTACCGAGAGGAGGAGATGGGAGCTTTTAGAAAATAAAGACGATGGAGGTACGTGGCAGTGGGACTCAGGGATGGCTCATGGGAAAAGTGCCTACCTTGCAAGCATGAGACCACAAGCTCGGTCCCTCACACTACCCATGTGTGCTGAGTACAGGCCTGGCAGTGCTGCTGTTTGGTACACCCTTAGTCAGTATGGTGCGGGCTCCCTAACACTTAGAACTTATCCCCCCTCCCGCCCCCCCGCTTAGAAATTGGGGCTTTAGGGATATAGAAGATATTCAGTAGCTGCTGGTGGCCCTCCCTTGGGTCAGGAGGAATTCCAGGTGGGTAAGCCATAGGAAAATACATTCTTTTCATACTCTTTTTTTTTTTTTTTTATTAGGGAAGGGTTGACATATTTGGTGCAGCCATTTAAATTGTTTTCAAAGACAACATCCAGTGGGGATACATATTTCCAAAATGAATGATAGCATGTAATGTTTAATCTTCAAAGCTTTTAAAAAAGTTAAAGGGTGATGGGGCTGGAGTGATAGCACAGTGGGTAGGGTGTTTGCCTTGCACGTGGCCAACCCGGGTTAGATTCCCAGTATCCCATATGGTCCCCTGAGCCCCGCCAGGGGTGGTTCCTGAGTGCAGAGCCAGGAGTGACCCCTGTGCATAGCCAGGTGTGACCCAAAAAGCAAAAAGAAAAAAAATTTAAAGGGTGCTCGAGAGATAGTATGCAGGCAGGAAGTTTGCCTTTAGCATAGCCGACCTGAGTTCAATCCCTTGCGTCACGTATGGTCCCTTGAGCCCTGCCAGGAGTAAACCCTGAGCACAGCCAGATGTGGTCCCCAAACAAACAAACAAAAATTTCCATTGTACTATCTCTTCAGCCCCTGTAATTGGGTTTGAGGGAAAAAGAGAGATGACTCAATATGTCTGTACAAAAATATCTTGAGTTGATTTGAAAAAAATAGTTGAATTTATTGATACAAACCAAGCTGCTTCATTTCCTTTTTTTTTTTTTTAAGTTCTGAAATGCTGGAGAGTGTTTTAAAAAGGATTCAGTACTCCAAGATGTTCCACCGGGACTCCAGCCAGTTTGGTATAGTGGGTTGTCAAAGAGAAGCATTTAAGGAGGGAGAAGTACTGTAGTACTCCCTGAGCAGTACTAGAGAACTGAGGACTATAGCCCTTCTTTTCTTTTCTTTTTTCCTTTTCTGGTCTGCAAATATTGAAACAGAAAAACCATACAAAATAAGTCTTTCCCAGGCAGATTTCTCATTCCTTAGCTAACGTAGAGGGAAGTTCTGTGTGAGGCTTTATTAAATTGTATACATAGCTAGCATAGCAAAATAATCAGCAGTTTAGCATAAGACAGATCTGAATTCTAAGTCCATATACTTTCTTGCTTTAAAAAAAAATATTCTGGAGGGGCCTAGGAGATACTTGCCTTGCACGTATCTGACCTGGGTTCAATCCCTGGACACCCCCCCCCACCATATGCTCCCTCCCCTGAGACCTGCCAGAAGTGATCCCTGAACACAGAACCAGGAGTAAACCCTGAGCACCACTAGGTGTGAACCCCAGACAAACAAAAATAAAAAGTTTCCTGGAGGCCATAGGCACAGTGCTGGGGATAACACGCTTGCCTTGCATGGGGCAGACAGGGTTGATCTCTGGCACCATGTATGGTCACCTGAGCACCACCAGGAGTGACCCCTGAGCACAGAGCCAGGTGTAAGCTCCGAATACTGCCGGGTGTGGCCCAAAACTGCTCCCCGCTGTGTCTTGCCGGGGTTCACCCAGAGCCAGGGTGGGGTGTCGGGTGGTATGTGCAGCGCTGGGGCTGAGCCCTCTGGCTTCCCACAGGCAGGCGTGTGCCCTCCCATTGAGCTCCATCCCTGGCCCTGATCTTTTTTAAATATACGTGATCGGCAGGTGATAGGGCTTTATACGAGGATTCTATTTTACGTGATTTACAAGAGTTCTTGGATGGGCAGATAGAAGACGGGGAAATCGGTTTTTCTGACTTTTCAAGTCTCGGTTTTGTGATTTATAAGATGGAATCAGTCGTCTCTTCTTCGTGAGGTTCTCGGTTAACCGAAGGAGATGAGACAGGGTGGCTGATGTCCAGGGCCGTGACGGCAGCTGAGGGAGCCTCCTCCTGGATGCACGAGCCCATCCTCTCTGCAAAGGTGAACCTGCAGCCTGGTGGCTGAGAGGAAGCGTTGTGCTGGGGAAGGTCGTTGGTGGAAGGCCAGCACACAGCGCGCTCAGTCAAGTGTGGCCGCAAGAAGCAGAGAAAAACTGGGGTTTCAAGTAACAGCCCCCTTTATCCAAGTGAAAAAAACAGAGTCTGACGCAAGCAGTGCCTTCTAAATGGCTGTGAATGGAACAACCTACCAGGAAAACTTTCCACAGAGTCCGGTCATTAACCCAAATGAGACTAAACTGCTGGAAAGGCCAAGAGCAATGGAAAATTGAGAGGGCAGCCTGTCTCGAAGGGGTTAAGGCTGCATTGTCCTGTAATTTAGACACACGTTTCGGCTGTTGGAAAAAGTTAATTGGTTCAACAGTAAACAGTACATTTATTGAGGGAAACCTCAGATTCTCTAGATGTGTGTAATCTGTGTCTAGTGTCTGGATTTTGACCTGCTCCTACCCAAACCCAGTCAAACTTTCCTTCTCGCACGTCAGACCTTGAGAGACTCATAAGTAGAAACACTCCCAAGAGACACGTTGACTGTAAAAAAAAAAAAAACAAAAAACAACTGGGGGTGTTTTATTGTCCCATTTATTGTTGCTCCTGCCATGTTTCTCACCCCAGTTCTAATAGCCAGAATTTTCAGGGAGCCTGTTAAAATGTGGGTGAGGTTGAGAATTGCTTGGCTGACTGCCACTGGCGGTGTCCTAAGCATTAGACACTTGTCCTGGGGGAGCAGCCTTGTTGTGAGATTGCCTTTATCATGGCCATCTCTGCTAACGTGTAGAAAGTGTTTGCCGTCTGCTGTCTGACTGTGGAGATGCTTCCTGTATTCCAGCCCAGTCCTCAAGAGCACTTCCAGGTAGGCGCTGTTCTTTAGTTTTACAGACAAAGACCCCGAGGTGCTGAAATTCAAGTCGCTTATCCGAGACGGGATAGCGCAGAGGTAGGTGTTCCCTTAGGCCCAGTTACTTACGCTTTGGTTTGGGCTTATTAATGATGCCAAAAGCCTGTTTGTTTTTTTTTTCTTTTTCTTTCTTTCCTTTTTTTTTTTTTTTAGTGAAGCAAAAATTTTTTTTTTTTTTTGGAAGAAATTTACTTAGAGAAGTGTGAGAAGGAGCAGAACATGGATTCAAGAGAAAAGATGCACTTCTCCAAAGGGGAAAAAGCCCCAAACCTGTTATGCTTTTTAACTGCTTCTCTTTGTTGTTTTTTGGGGCCATACCTGGCAGTGCTGGAGGACTTGTGGTGCCGGGAGTAGAACCTGTGCCTCCCTCATGCCACACACACGCTCCAGCCCATCGAGCCATCTCCCTTGCTCATTTTTTTTTTTAAATTTGTTTTTGAACCACGCTTGGCAGTGCTTGGGAACTACCGAGAATACGAAATATCAGACCGAGGATGACCAGATGACAAGGCAAGCACCTTAACCTCTGCATTATCTCTCTGGCTCCCATCCAATAATAAATCCACTAAAAATTTCCCAACACCACACATATGGGCCCCCTAGCACCACCGGGGCAGCCCCTGAGTGCAGAGCACTGTTAGGAGTGACCCCTGAGCACTGTTAGCTGTGCCCACCAGTTCCATCCCCTTAAAATTTAGTGGTTTGCGTATTAGAGTTTTCTTGTTCTTGATATTCAGATGCATTTGCATTTAACATGAAACATTTATATTTGTCCGTTTACAAACTAGCTTAGAGTTCCTTAAAATGCTTGGGAGTGCCGGAGGGAGCTCAGTGGGCTCCCCGAGAGTATACTGGCAGTCATGGCCTCTGGGCTCAGCCCTCAGTGCTGTATGGTCCCCAGGAAAAGGAACATTTAAGGGGCACTTAGCAATTTCACATACCATTTTGTTCAGACTAATCTGAAAGGGGTTTTGTTTGATTTTTGTGTTTGTTGTTGAGTGGTTTTTTAAAATTATTTAATTTTTAAAATTTTTTTAGTTTGGGGACCGTACCTGGTGATGCTCAGGGGTTACCCCTGGCTCTGCACTGAGAAACCACTCCTGGTGGTACTCTCGGACCATGTGGGATGCTGGGGAACGAACCCAAATCAGGCACATGTAAGACAAGCGCCCTACCTGCTGTGCTATCTCTCCTGCCCCACACGTTTCTCTTGAAAGGGGAGCATATAAAAGCTACTACTCCAGCTGCCTGTGTAAATGACTCCTACAAAACTCTCATCTCTCAAGATTTCAGACTGATCTGCCCAACCAGGGTAGATGGAATCACCGTTTCAAACCGACTTCAGGATTGTGTGTGGAGTTAGAGGTCTGGGTCCACAACTGCGTAAGTGCTTTGCAGGCCTGAATCTCCCTTCCCAGGGCCGGGACTGGCCAGACCCATGCCTTCGTGGTTGTCGTGCTTTTCTGGTTCTGGACCCTCCTCTCTTTCTCCCCTGAGACAGGTTTCTATAGTCTCACCTCCCTCTCATCGTCACCATCTGGCACCCGGGCACCCTGTCCTGGAGTCTCATATGGAGATTTGGACTGGCTCATATATAATGTTTCCACTTATTTTTGGAAGCTCATATATACTGTGATTCTATATCCAGATCCATCTATCTTGGAATGAATTAAGAGAAAAGTACCCCATGGGGGTAGGTGAATTAATGACGAGTAACAGAGAAAGAGAGAGAGAGAGAGACAGAGACAGAGACATAAAGACAGAGAGAGACAGAGACGGAGAAAAGCTTCGTTGTGTTTTACCATTATCAGCCCTCCTCACTACCTGCCTTAACCCTACAACTCATAGGTTTCTTTCCTTTATATCGTATTTTCACAGGGTTAATAGTCCGATGGCCATTTGACACTTTAAACTGGCTTCTTTGGTGACTTTCTGGTGCAAGGAGTATTTCAGTTCTATCTTGACTTTTTCCCTTTTCCTTGGACTAACTCAGAATCAGCGATTCTCTGTGGAGCCAGCCTTGGAGGGAGAGGATATTAGAGTCTGTGCCATCCAGCGTACCCTACATACTCCATATGCTGTAACACACCTAGTGTAGTCTTATACTAGTGTAGTGTACGCTGGAGAGCAGATGATGCAGTCCATGTTACGTTATTAATATCTCTCCTCAGAGACAAAGCTCTTGGAAGATTTTTTTTTTTTTTGAGGGGCTCCCATGCTATGCTCAGGGACAAGGGATTACTCCTGGTGACACTTGGCCTGGTAGTGTAGACTTAATGGTTTGGTGCTGCGTCCTGGTGATATGGTGCTGACTAAATAATCTATTTTACAATGGTTCATGGTGTTTCCAGTTTAACTTATCAGTGAAAAGATTTTCCCTGCTATTTCCCATTAGTTGCGGGGGAGCGGGGCGGGGGTGCAGGCCACTCCTGTTACTGTTTGGTGCAGTAGTGGGCAGGGGCCCTGCAGTGCTGGGCATTGAACCCAGGGGTCACACACGTCAGGTGGATGCTCTGGGCCACACGTTTATTCCCCCACCCCCATCTCTTGTTATTTTATTTTTCCTCTGCTGCTTACATTTACTTCCCAACTGTGGTATGTATATGCTGCCCTATCAGACTGGTCATATCGGTGCTGTCTGAACATCCTGGGACATAGTCAGTGGTGGACCTAATGGGTCCCTGAGCCCCTGGTTTCATTCCAGCTCCTGTGTTGCATGGGGAACTGCTTCCAGGTCACCTGGCCCTCAACTGCGCTGACTTCCTCTCCCGCCCACTCCCACTGAGGTCACCCTTGCTTGTCTCCATCCCTGGACTCAGTCTCACCGAAGGGTGGGTCTCACACTCCTTTGTGTGGCCCCACTTGCTACTCAACTATCTAGTTTTCCAATCTTTTGTCCAAATAGTTTCAGTTGCTCATTAAAACAACAACAACAAAGAGATTAAAAAAAGAAAAACCAAATGAAACAGGTGAACCCCTTTCAGCCCTTTCGGGTCTTCTTCGGGCCTAACACTCGGTCGCTGCGGTGGCCGGGATCTGTGGGACTAAGTTATTTTTATTCGTCACGTTTGATTCTTTCGGCTGGGCGGTCGGGACATGGAGCCCTCGTTCTTTGAATACTGTTTGTTTTATCTGAAATAGTCGGTGGCAGCGGCACATAGCTGACATTGCTGTGACCTGACTTGATTTGGGAGGGGTCGGGAAAGGTGGACCCTTTGCCTTTCTTAGACACATGCATGCAGATGTGGTTTGTGGGTGTGGGAGGCGGCAGTGCCCTTAGTGGCTGCTGTGAGCATGAGGATGGTGTTGTGGGCTCAGGGGAGAGTGTGGCTGGGAGAGAGTCCTTGCCTTTGTGCATTCCGTGTCTAAATGAGCAACAGTCTGAGCAAACACATTCACGCTGGGAGAGCCCAGAGTGCTGAGCACTGTATGTGGCGCAGAGAGGCTGGGGAAAGAGCAGCTATTTATTTTATTTTTTTGGTTGGAGGCCGTTGTGGCCATACGCAGCGGTGTCCAGGGCTTACTCCGGACTCTGTGCTCAGGAGTGATCCTTAGGGATGCTCAGGGGACCGTATGTGGCACTGGGCATAGAACCTGGGTTGGTCACAGGCAAGGCAAGTGCCCTAACCCCTGTGCTATACCTCTTTGGCCCCCCACGAAGGAGCCCTTTTGGGGGAGGACTGTCAGGGAGGATTTCGTGAGGTTGCAGGGTAGGCAGGGAGACGGCACCCTTGTGGGCAGCCTTGGGAACGAGGAGGAAGTGGGGGGAGGGAGTCCTTCCTGGGGAGCAGCCAGAAGCAGCCGGGCAGGGCTGCTTAAGCCTTTTCCACTCGTGTTCCCTTTGCCATGCGACCGAGTGCTGTCAGAGGCACCCGGGGCTCGTGAGGGGGTTGGTTTTGAGTTGATTCCTGGTCTTTGTGCGCTCAGAAACCTTTCACTGCTGCAGCTTTTCCCAAGGGCCCCTCGGTCAGCCCCCTCATCATCCCCTGTGGGGTTGTGACCCCCCAAGGCTAAGAAGCCAGACCCGAGGGGCCGGGGAGATGGCTCCGTGGGCTGGGCCACATGCTCTGAACACAGGAGGCCTGGGTTTGTTCCCCAGGAAGGTCTCCTACGCACCTTCCTGAATGAGCCCGTTCCTCCCCCTGCTGTGGGTACTCCGGAGCACCACTGGGTGTGCTCCCCAAACAGCAACAGAAAGCCCCTGCCCCCAAACTGCAGCAACAATGAGGCTCTAAATTAAGGCCAGCCAGGCCAGGCGAGTGGGTGATGATGTCTTGAGGGTGGGGAGGGATCCCCAGGGCTCTGCTGGCTCTGCTGGGGGCTGGTTCTGAGGTGCCAGGGCTTGAACCCAGGGCTCCACCCAGGGCTCCACCCATGCGCACCCCTGGCCCTTGGGGTTTGTTTTCACTGGAGTGTTTGAACAGGGCAGTTAGAGGACCTGCCCTTTTTTGATTGCTTTTGGGCGCTCAGGGGCTGCTCTTCTGGGATTATACCCAGAAGTGCTTGGGGCACCATTGGGTACAGGGATCGAAACCGAGCCAGGGCCTCCTGCATGTAAAGCATGCTCGCTGCCCCCAGAGCCGTCTGCCTGACCTTAGGACCTGCTATGTTTTGTGGTTTGTATTGTTTTTCCTTTGGAGCCACATCTAGTGCTCAGGAGTTGCTCTTTACCCTGCCCAGGAGTGCTCCCTGCTGGGCCGGGGGGACCAGACCGTGGTGGGGACAGAACACGGTTCTGCTCTTCTTGTTGTTGTTGTTCTTGTTTTCCTTTTTGTTGTTGTTATTGTTGTTCTTTTACTCCTTGTTGTTATTGTTCTTCATCTTCTTTTCTTCCTCCTCCTCTTCTTCCTCTTCCACCTCTTCTTTCCCTTCCCAGATTGGACCTGGGAGACAAATAAGACTTGATGTGTCTGGTTGACATTCCAGTGGAGGTTTTAAATAGACAGGTGGCTGTGCACACCTGGCATTTAGAGGAACAGTCTGCGTGCAGCCCTAATGAGAGTACTAGCAAATAGGTCTCTGGCTCTCCCGGAGAGGCTGCCTGCAAGGCCAGTGCCTTATCCACTGTACTGTGATGGCTCCAGCCCCAGAATGCATCTTTGGATTCAGCAGGACAAGAGGGGTGAGGACCCCTGCAGAGTGGTGTTAGTGGTCCTGATGAGGAGACACTGAGAGGCAGGAGGAGAGACGTGGAGTGACAGCAGAGGAGAGTCTGGGGGTCACCCTCAAAGGAAGGTAGTAGGTCCTGCTGCCCCAAGGCATGACCCCCATACTGGAGGGGTGAGCCCCCCTGTGGAGGGACTCATCCCACTGCCTGTGACTTAGTGACCTCAGAGTCCTGCTCTGAGGTGACTGTCAGCAGAGGGAGTTTTGCCAGGGAGCCAGAGCTGAGTCTTATGTACAGGTTTGGAATGTGGGGCCCCCAGGGGGTAGAAGCCCAGATGCTTGAGGACATAAAGTGTGGCTGCAGCCCGAGTGTCATTATCCACAGGCTAGTTAGCCACAAAAAGCCACGACACAGGGCTGTACTGGCTTGGGAAGGTCTCCAAGACTCAAGGACAGGGGCTGGAGTGATCGTACAGCAGGTGAGGCGTTTGCCCTGTATGCAACCAGATCAGGCGTACAAGCATCACTGGTGGTCCACCGAGCCAGGGGTGGTACCTGAGCACAGAGCCAGGAGTAAGCCCCAAGTACCACTGGGTGTGGCCTAAAACAAAAAGACTTTAGTACAAAAAAAAGTGTGTGTGTGTAAAAATAACATACTATATGCCTTATTAGGGAAATAGATATGAAGATGGCTTTTATGGGTAACGTTAATGTCTTCGTAAGACTCTTATTTTCTGAATCTCCAGTATTTGTTCTACAGTGAGAATGTAGCACTTCTTTTGTGATTAGGTGTGCAGAATGTCAGTGAGCCGACCCACTCGATCATAAATCAATCATAAAGAATTTCTATATTCTGATTACATTTATTTTGAATGTACCTTTGTCTTCCTCCTTTTCTGTCATCTAGTAGATAAATCAAATGCTCCTGGTTTGCATTTTATTTTTATTCATTTGGATGTTGTCTCTGGCCCTTAGTTTAGAAATGTACATTTATTTGTGTTTTCCCCTCTACTTTTTTCATGTCTCTAATTGTATGTATATGTATGTATTCTCCTGTCAGCTGAGCATCTTATACAAGTCCAGTCCCTCAGACATTCTCCATGCACTCCCTCCCCTTTTTTTTTTTTTTTTTGCTTTTTTTTGGGGTCACACCCGGCGATGCACAGGGATTACTCCTGGCTCTGCACTCAGGAATCACCCCTGGCAGTGCTCAGGGGACCATATGGGATGCTGGGAATCGAACCCGGGTCGGCCGCGTGCAAGGCAAATGCCCTACCCGCTGTGGCACTCCCTCCCGTTTCGTGGGGGGTGTTTGGGCCATACCCATTGGTGCTCAGAAGTTGCTCCTGGCTCTATGCTCAGGGGACCCTGTGGGGTGCAAAGTTGGTTTTATTGTTTTTGTCCCACACTGCCCCTGACAGGCTTCCTCTGTGGGTGAGAATCTGGTTAGGTTTTGTCGAGGGGAAGAGCTTTGAACTTCCCTTCATGCATCCCCTGAGGAATCCGGCTCTCCGAGGGCCCGTGCTGGTGCCAGTTAGAGTCTAACAGCCTCAGCTCCTGCTCCACAAAGGGGCCCTGGCCTGCCTGTGCTCCCGATAGAACTTCTTCAGATCACCTCTTGGTTTTATTGTTTTCCCCGGAAAACTCAGAGGTAGGGGCCCCCTACCTCCCGGCGGCTTCTTGAGTAAACCAAATGCATCATTAGCTTACCTGATGGAGCAGGACGTGATGGCATTCTGCGCTCTTCCTGCTCGAGCACTTGTTGGAGACTACGCCTGGTGGTTCTTGGGGGCTACTCTTAGCTCAGGGGATCGTGTGGTGCTGGGGATCAAACCCAGGATCCCCACATACAATCACGTGCACTCCAGCCTTTTGAGTCGGGCTCCCTGGCCCTTCAGGGAATTCTTAAACCGAAGTTTGTTTGTTTGGGGCCACACCTGGTGATGCTTAGAGGTTATGCCTGGCTCTGCACTCAGGAATTGCACTTGGCGGTGCTCAAGAACCATATGGGGTGCCAGGATCAAATCGGGGTCGGCCACATGTAAGGCAAATAATGCCCTCCCCACTGTACTGTTGCGCCAGACCCTCTTTTTCAGAACCCTGGAATCAGTCTGACTCTTGCCCTTTCTTTATAAATGATCTCTTCTTTCTGTAAACTTGAGATTTTTTTCCTTTCCCTGTTTTCTCAGTTCCTTCTGCCGTGTCTCATTCCCCGTCCCCTCTTCTCTATTTCCCTTTTAGGAGCTCTTTCCATCCGCCGCCCTCTGTCCTTTTCTAAATCTGGGTCCTGGGCTGTGTTGACTCGGCCGCAGCTCGCCCGGCTCTGCTGCTTCTGCCCTTTCCTCCCTCGTTTCTGCCCCTCTGGCTCTCTCTGGGGAGCTCGTGGCCTCACCTTCTGGCCGGCGGGGTGGTGGGTTGTTGGGTATTGGGTCTCAGGTTTTCCTGCTGCTCCTTCCGGCCGGTTCTGATTTCAGGCTGCTGCTTCCTGCCCCCTGCACCCCACGGTGGCAGGTTTCCTCCGAGAAGGCAGTTACTTTGTATACAGATAAGTCCATGTTTCTGAGCTCCTTGTGTTGGGGCCTTGCATCGTATCCGGTGATGGGTCCCTGGATACCCCCACACCCAGCACTGCAGGCTAAGGACGCTCGGGGCTTCGTAGGGGCTGATGTGTAACTGGCATCTCTGAATATACCACTTGCATCCCACTGCCCTTGCCAGCAGGGCAAGTGAGTGTGGAGAGCACTGGGGTCTCTTGAATAAGAGCCCCCCGCCCCCTGGCTGCCTTCCGTGGTCTGAGCCTCCACCGCTGTGAGGCTGTCATGCACCTGTTCTGGAGCCAGCTAGATTGACTTGGGGACCTTGTGAGAATCATGAAGCATTAAAAAAAAAAATCAGAACAAGGGTAAGAATTATATGCATATCTGCATACACATTTTTTTTTGAAGACTTCTACTGCAAAAAGTTGTTTGTTGGAGGTAGGATGATATATATTCACTTTTAGTATTTTTGTTTGAGTGCTTATCTTAAGCATTAGACTTTATTAATGGTTTTTTTTTTTTTGGTGGGGGCTCTACCTGGTGGTTTGGGGCCTTAGGGGGCTACTCCCAGCTCAGTGCTGGGGGACCATGTGGTGCAAAGGCTGCAGCCTGAGCCTCCTGTGCATGAACCATGCACTCAGCCCTTCGCGCTCTCTCCCTCTGGTCCTGGATTTTATTATTTAAATGGATAAATTTAACATTCTATCAGCACTGTTCATGCACTGGGGGGCTGTTTTAAGCGTTAAGAATAGGACAGTACACAAAGTAGATAAGAATTCCTGTTTTCATGGAACTTTCTAGTGGCTAATAAATAAGATAAAATACCAAGTGTGTCCTCTTAGCTAGTGAGGTGGTTTAACTTGGGTTACAGTTTAGCCAGATAAGTACGGTGAGGTGCGAGGAAGCAAGGGCGTTGCGGATCCAGTTCCAGTGATTGAGGAGGGGATGAAGGAAGCTCAGGGGGTGGGGAAGAAGACATGAGGGCAGTCAGATGAGTGGATTCAGAGGCGCAGAGTAGAGGCCCCGGGAGAGCTCAGTGGTCGAGCACCTGACTTGCAAGAGTGAGGCTGCAAGTTCAGTCCCTGCCCCCGCCCCTATGCCTTTATTTTGTCCCAGCATCTCTGCTCTTAGTTGTGGTTCCTTGTGCCACAACCAAGTAAGCATCACATACATATTACATACGTACACATATATACATACCTCTGCACACACCACACCCACACGTGTGATTCCTGGTCATTGTGGTAACAACAAAAAATGAAAACTGGGGGGCAGAGGTGGAGGAGTGAGGCAAAGAATCTTCAAATCAGTACGAGGCACGGGCTGGGGATGAGGTTTAGGGCCAGAGCACTTGCCAGGCACCTGTGAGGCCCTGGATCAAGCCTCAGTAGGGCAGCAAGCAAAAAAGGACAAACAAAAGAGGAGGAGGGGAGGAGAAGAGGGAGGGAGTAGTGAGGGGATAGCAGGGCCTCAGGTGCTCACCTGGTCTGAGGCTGATCCCAGGACCATACTGGCACCATTTGGTCCCCAAGCACCTCTGGATGTGGTCTCGGAGGCCCCCAGCACCTCCAGCAGGTAATCGCTGGCACCGCAGGGCCTTGGCAGTGCCACATCCTCGGGCCCATGCGTTGAACCACTGGCAGAGTGGCCACGAATCACTGGGGCACTGGCTGGAGTGATCCAAAAAGCTCTGAGACTGGAACCGGGTTCATGGTACAGCAAACAGGGCACTTGCATCGCACATGACCCTCCCGGGCTTGATTCCCAGCATCCCATATGGTCCCCTGAACACCAGCAGGAGTGATCCCTGAGTGTAGAGCCAGGAGTCGGCACTAGAGCACTGCCAGAAGTAGCCCCCAAACAAAAATAAGTAAATACATAAAAATCAAAAGCCTTCGGGTGATGGGGAGTAGCATTGGGATTGAGCGTAGGAATCACCGCCGTCAGTTGTTAAAGATGCGGGTTCCTGATCTCTTTATCCTGTGAACTTCTTTTCCCAGAAGAGTGGAGGCATCTTCGGGGCTGGGGAAATGGCTCAAAGGACTGGAGCACATGCTTTGCACGCTACACGCCCTGGGCTTGGTCCCCTGTCCCCAAGAGTGTTTTATGTTTTGTATTTTCAAACCAGGATTCATTTAATGCAATGTATTTTCCATCAAAAAAAAATTACGAGGAAATTCCAGTTCCTTTGAGTAAAAACTGCTTTTACTATTTATATATTTTTGTTGTAATTTCAGCCTAAAGATAGTTGCCTAAGATTAGATAAGGTCCTAGTAAGGAAGTCTTTGCAAGGCCAAACCAGAACTCCTTAAGGTTAGAGAGTGTTCTTATGGGTTGATGGCTGGGCCCAGATATGGAGAAGGTGTTGAGCAGAGACTTGTTGAATGAGTGAGTGAGTGAAATGCGGCAGTCCTGAGGAACTTCCTGGGGACATGTGGTGGGCACCGAGGCAGCCGGACTTTCACGGCTGCGTGGAGCCCAAGGCCCGTGAAACCGAGTGTGCGCCGTGGCAGCTGGGCAAGGCAATGTGGAAGTTTTCTTAGGCCTTTAAATTCCTACATTGGGCATCAGGAATTTAATGTGTTTAATTTCCCCCCACGCATCAGGGGGAAAGATGTGTGCCCACGTTCATGCCAGGTCAGTGCCACGTAGAGAAGAATGCCCGATGAGGTGCATTTCTGTGTCGGATAAGCAACCTTGCATGTTCATGAAGGTACTATGCCCGCAGGTTGCCTCGTGATAGGGGCCCCTTGTAGGAGCAGCTGCTTGTATTTTTTTAAAAAAGATGAGACCAGGGGAGGGAGAGCTGGGACAGCGGGCAGGGCACTTGCCAGGACTTGGTCCACCACCTGGGTTTGATCTCTGGTCCCCATATGGTCCTCTGAGCCCCGCCAGGAGTGATCCCTGAACACAGAGTCAGAAGTAAGTTCTGAACATCACTGGGTGTGGTCCAAACACCAAAAGAGCGAGAGACAGAGACAGACCTTTTATTTAATCATTTTTAAAAACTTTATTAAACTCTGGGGCTAAAGAAATAATACAGTGGCTAGGGCATTTGCCTTGCATATAGCCAACACAGGTTTGATCCCCAGCATCCCACATGGTCCCCCAGTACCACCAGGAGTGACCCCTGAGCATCACTGGGTGTGGCCCCAAAACAAAATCTATATATAGTGTCCCAACACCAGCCCCACCATCAGTGTGACTCCTTTCCCCAGTGTCTCCACCCGCCTCCCAACCCTGCTCCCTTAGCCGGCATGAAAGAATTCACTTCCTACTGCTTGTAACAACATGCATCTTGTCCTGGTGTTCCTAAAGTCCTGGCCTGAGGATTTAGTAGGCCAGGCTGTTAGGTGCCAGTTGGGCCATCTGTGTTACTGAAATTGAAAAGCTACACACATGCACACACACGCACGCATGCGCGCTAAGTATATTATTTTGAAATGCATACGTGCAGTCATTTGGCACACTGTACACATCTTTATGAAACTGTTTACAAAGGCAAGAAGGTTTGAAGACCTAGGTAAGGCCACACCCAGCATGCGCAGGGTCTGAGTTTGAGCCCATCTCGCAGCTCTGATGCACACTCACCCCCACCCAGTGCAGCAACTGGTTGCAGGGGTTATTCCTGGCTCTATACTCGGGAATCACTCCTGGCAATACGTGGGGGACCATATGGATCGGGCACATGCAAAGCAAGCATCCTACCTGCTGCTCCAGCCTCTCACCTCCTTTTTAATTCTAAAAAAAATATGCTTTTATATGTAATCAGGATGGCATTATTGGCTCACAAAACAAAATTAATGATAGTTTTAACTTTTAAAACTCTTTCCCTGTTGGGGCTGGAGCGATAGCACAGCGGGTAGGGCGTTTGCCTTGTACACGGCCGAGCTGGGTTCAAATCCCAGCATCCCATATGGTCCCTTGAGCACCGCCAGGAGTAATTCCTGAGTGCAAAACCAAGAGGTAACCCCTGTGCATTGCCGGGTGTGACCCAAAAAGCAAAACAAAAACAAAAACAAAACCAAACCCAACCTCTTTCCCTGTTCCCTTCTTCTGCCGCTGCTGTGAATGAGGGCTGCAGGCAGGCCTGGCCGTGGAGCTCACGGGCCACATAGCTGCTCACGGTGCTCACACGTTACCAGGCTGCCATGGCCTGCAGATTGCATGCTCCCTGGTGGTGCCAGAGCCCCCGATATCAGAGTTGCTGGGGCTGTGATCAGTGCATGCGGGCAGTACTGGGGCCTGCACTCACTGCTTCAGGCTTGCAAAGCAGGTGCTTTTGGCTGCTGAGCCAGCGGCCCTGGGCCCCGACATCAACGTCTACAAAAGCCACTGGAGGCTGGCGAGAGCACACCCTGGGCAGATGTGTGCTTTGCATGCAGGAGGCCTGGTTTAATCCCTGGCACCAAATGACTCTGCAGGCAGTGACCCCTGAGACCCCTGAACAGTCCTGGGTTTGACCCCCAAAACCAAAATCAACAACAAAAAGAGAAGAAAGGAAGAAGAAAAGGGCAGAAAAGTGGGGCCAGAGATAGTACAGTGGGTAAGGCACTTGCCTTGCACAGGGCTGACCCAGGCTTGGTCCCTGGCAGCCACTGTGCGCCCCCAAGCACCCCCAGGAGTGAGCCCTGAGTGTAGAGCCAGGAGTAAGTCCTGAGCACTGCCGAGTATGGCCCCAAAAGAAACTAAAAATAACAAAAAAGAAACAGTCTAGATCTTCAGTGTCCTATGTTCTGGGACTCAGTGTTTGTTGTTAGGTGACATCATGTAACTAATGTATACATCGTTGATATTTTCTCTACTTTGAAGTTAGATCCAAGGTTTTGATGAAATACTTTGGGCGAGAATACTTTGGAGTGTGGACTTCCCAGACTTGCCTCCGAGCACAGGGCTCGAGCAACATGGAGAGCCCGGCTTCCTCCATCAATGGCAGGTCTCGGGCCCTGAGGAAGACCCTGTTGCCATTCTTCTCCTGGGTGGAGAGGCTTCTCTGGGCTAATAGTACAGCGGGGAGGGTGTTTGCCTCGCACGCTGCTGACCTGGGTTTGATCCCCGGCATCCCATATGGTCCCCTGAGGAGTAATTCCTAGGTGCAGAGCCATAAGTAATGCCTGGCCATTGCCGGTGTGACCCAAAAAAAGCAAAAAAAAAAAAATAATAATAATAAGGTTTTCTCTTTTTCTGTTTTGGGATTAGCCATAATCCATGAGTAATGTTGGGGCACCAGATGAAGATCTTTTTCTCCATTGACCCTTCCCTGAACGGTTTTTGCCTTATTGTACATTCTCTGCCAGAACAGATTTGTCTCCAGAGTCACTGGCGGAGCCCCCGTCTCTTCACCCATGGCTGCTTCCTGTGGTGGGCGTGAACCAACCTGAAACCCAGCCTTTCCTTCAGAGGCAGAGCAAGCCGGGGAAGCTCTCCCAGAGGGGTGGAACCCCAGATCCACGAGCTCCCGGGGCTCTGGGCCATGATCTCGCCCACTCCAGCAGCAGTTTTCATTCTCCCCGTTCTTTCCGTTGCTGCAGTGATGGGGTCGGGGAAGGGTCCCACATGCTTCCCCCCGCCCCAACCTTATTTTATTAAACACCATGATCTACAAAGTTGTTCATAATACACTTATGTGAAGCATTCGGTGTTCCAGCACCAGTCCCATCACCTGTGTGACTTTCCCTTCACCGGTGTCCCCAGTTTTCCACCCACCCCCAAGACTGCCCTTAACAAGCACAAAGTGACTTACTTTTATGGCCTCTGGCAGCATAGAGCTCACAGTGGTATCACTAAAGTAGCTGTCTGAAGGTTTACTGGGCTGGTAGGTGCTAATTGAGTATTCTGCGTTAGGTTTCTGCTCATTGAGCTTGGTGGGCTTCTATGGAACCTTCCCATCTAATTTGCTGTGTTCTGCTGGGCTGTCAGTACTGTGAAATTTGGAGGTGTCGCTCCAGGAACTGTGACCCTGGGACAATTCAGCAGTTTGATGTCCTTTTGAGATTCGTTGTGGAGCTGTGAGGATGGGCTATTTGTATGCCAGAGCATGCCAGGTGTGAGTGGGCACTGGGCCTCTTGGCTGGGCAGGGACTCAGCCTGCCCCCTCCCAAGAGGGCCCCACAATTCTCATCCCTGACACTGGGGTGTGTTGGGGTGACTCAGCGGCAACCCCACGTGCTTGTTGTGGAGCTTATGCCTTTTCTGGGGGTGCTTCCTGGGATCCCACATCTACTTGTGGTGCTGGGGAGAGTCACACTCTTCATTGTGGTGCTCCCCGGGGGTCCCCATGGAGATCACACACGTGGCCACGGTGCTCACTCATCTGTTTTTAGCATGGGGTCACACCCTTGTAATTTTTATTTTTATGGTAGTGTGGTAGGTAATGTAGTTGCAATAGTGCTAATGTTTATGGTTTCAGTGTGTAAAGTTCACGCACCTTCAACACCCTCAGCATGCCGGGGGCCCCCCTGGCACTGTCCCTGTGTCCCTTCTAGGCCGTGACTTCCCTCTTCCCCATCGCTCCCTTGCTCATCTCAGTTCCGGAACCCAAGGCTCCGGGTTTGTCATCACCTGGCATTGTCTGTTCCTTGGTTCTGTTTCTCCGTGAGCCTTGTGTGAGTGAGCTCCGCTGGTATTTGTCCTTCTCCTCTGACTTATTTCACTTCACACGATGCCCTCCAGGCCCATCCAACTTAGCAAAATACAAGATTTTATCTTTCCATCGAGTTCCAGAGTATTCCATTGTTGGACACTTGGGTTGTTTCCAGACCCTGGCTATTGTTCTTAGGGATGAATAACATCATTTCAAGGGAATGCTTTTGTTTTGGAGGATGGATCCCAAGAAGTGGAATCATTAGGTTATGTTCTTTGGAATTCACCTTGCTGTTCTTGGAAATCATAGAGGCTGAACTAGATGACATTCCAACCAACACTGAATAGGGTGTCCTTTATAAGAAAAAAACATTCCCACTACCAAAGGCTGGTCATTTCCAGCCTTTTTGATATATGCATTCTCGCTGGTATGAGATGATAACTTGTCATTTTGATTTACATTTCCCTAATGATAAGTGATGATGAGCATGTCTTCCTGTATTACTGGCTGTCCCAGTATCCTCTTAGGGACTGTTCATCTCCTCTCCTCATTTTTTTAAGTGGGGTTATTGGTATTTTTGTTGCTGAGCTTTGTGAGAGCTTTCTAAGTCTTGGATATTAGCCCTTTATTTGACGTATATCTAAATATCTTCTCCCATTCAGTCATCTGCCTTCATTTTAGCACAAGTCTCTTTTCATCATGTCAAAACCATTTCGTTTGATGTAGTTCCATTCATTTATTTTTGTTTTTGTTTACCAGTGCAGTCAGATCTTTGAAGACACCATTGAGATCCATATCCTGGGAAGTCCCACCTGCTTTGCTCAGTATATTCTGTGGATTCTGGTCTACTCTCAAGGTTTTTAAATCTACTTTGAACAAACTTTTGTATATGGGGTGATGTATGGATTTCTGTTTCATTTTGTGCATATGGCTGACCAATTTTTCCACCACTATTTGTTGAAGAGGTTTTCTTTGCTTCACTTCATGCACCCAGATCCTTTGTCATAAATTATTCATACATAGGAGGGTTTGTCTCCAGGCTCTGAATTCTGTTCCATTGGGCTGAGAATCACCTTTATTCCAGGGCCACACAGTTTTGAATGCCATAGTTTATTAACTTCATTTAAAGTCAGGGCAGGTGATACCTCCCATCTTTTCTCCCTCACTTGCCTTGCCTGTTTGGGAGGTTTTTATGATACAGAGACATTTGACTGATCCTTGAAGATTAGCGTTGGGATTTGGAGGAGGATTGCATTGAATCTGTATCATGCTTTGGGTGAGATCATTCCTTTTGACTATGTTAATTCTACCAGTCCGTAAACATGGAAAAGCTTTTCCATTCCTGGTATCTTCTCTTTCCTCAGTGGTAACATGTTTTTCATGTATAAGTCCTTCACATCTTTTGTCAGGTTAGTTCCTAGGTACTTGATGTTTTGGAGACATTTTTGTTTGGCATCACACTTGGTTCTCAGGGCTTTCTTCTGGCTCTGTGCTCAGGGACTACTCATGGTGGGGATTGGGGGACTGTGTGTGCTGCGGGGGGTTAAATCTGGATTGGTTGCATGCAAGGCATGCACCTTAATCCCTATACTGTTTCTCTGGTCCTCCAGGACTATTTTAAATGGAACTGTCCTTTTTCTTCTAGTTCTTGTTTACATAGCGAAATGTGGCAGATTTTTTTATGATTATGTATTTTGTAGCTACTCTGCTCCATTGGTTTATTGTTCCTAGGATTTTTGTTTTATGTTGTTTTGATTTTTATTTTTGTGCCCTGCTCAGTAGTGCTGAGGGCTCACTGCTGGCTCTGTGCTCAAGGACTACTTTTGGTCTTCGGGAGACCATCTGCTGGGAACTGAGCCAGAGATGGCTTCATTTGAGGCAGCACCTTAACCCCTGTATTCTCTGGCCCCCTAAAACGTTTTTAGTGGAATCTTTAGAGTCTTTTATGTATAATATCACACCATCTGCAAACAGTGATAATTTAACTTCCTCCTGTCTGAATTAAATGGCTTTGATCTCTTTTTCTTGTCTGATTGCTGTGGCTAGGATTTCTAAAATTATATTAAATAGTAATGGTGAAAGTGGACATCCTTACCTTGTGCCTGAACACAGAGGGAAGGCTTTCAGCTTCTTACCACTGAGTATAATATTGACTGCAGCTTTGTTATGTATGGAAATTGCTCTCTTAAAGTTTTTTCTACCCTATTTTGTTGTGGGTTGTTATTATGAATAGATGTTGAGTCTAGATGAGAACTTTTCCTGCACTATTGATAGATACCATCACTTGATTTCTATCTTTCCTTTCATTCATATTGTGTATTAGGCTAATTGAGTTATGCTTTCTTGGAATGTATCCCAATTTGGTTATGGTGTTTGAGCCTTTTGGGATATTTTGGACTTAGTTTGCTAATATTTTGTTGAGGATCATCACGTTGATGTTCATTGAGTTCTAATTTTTGTTTCTTAATATTACCTGCTTTTGTATTAGGATAATGTTGGTTTCATACTGTTAGGAACGATTCCTGTTTCTATACTATTTTGGAAGAGCTTGAGGAGTATGTATAGTAAGTCATCTTTGAAGATCTGGTAGAACTCACTAGTGAACCTGTCTGGAACTGGTTTTTGTCTTGGGGAGATTTTTAATTACTGCTCCAATTTCCTGGTTTTTTTTTTTTCATGCTTTCTGACTTTTTCTGATTCCGTCTCAGGAGATTGTATGATTCTAAAAATGCATTAAAAAAAATTTCTCCTGTTTAGTGGCATAGTGTTGTTCATAATTAACTCTTCAGGTCTTTTTTATTTCTGAGTTATCTATTATAATTTCTCCCCTTTTCTCTCTGATCTGATTTATTTGGGGTCTCTCTATTTTTTTTTTTTAAATTTTGCTAAGAGTTTGTTCTTTGAACTGTTTGTTCTTCGGAAAATTCAGGTCGTGGTTTCATTCACCCTTCATATTTCTTTCTCATATCAATTTCTATATCATTGGTATCTGCTTGGATTTTTATTATTCATTTTTTATTATTTCCACATTTGCTTTAGGTTTCACTTGTTGTTTCTTTTTCAGATTCTTCAGCTGTGAAGTTACTTATTTGAGCTTTTTCTTTTCCGATCTAGGCCTGTTGCCTGAACTTCCCCCTCAGTCAGTGCCGCTTGGCCTGGTCTGTCGAGGGTCTGGCAACTTGTGTCTTTATTCTCATTTACTGTGAGGACTTCTAAAATTTTCTTCTTTGATTTCCTCTTTCACTCATTGCTTTTTAATAGTATATTCAGTTTACAAATGGGGAGCTTTTTACAATCTAACCTTTTTTGTTGTTTAATTGTTTGTTTGGGGGTCACATCCAGCAGTGCTCAGGAACTGCTCCTGGCCCTGTGCTCGGGAGGGTCCTGGCAGTGTTCAGGGGCCCGTGTGCGGTGCAGGGATTCCAACAGGCTCACAGCCACCACAGCACGTGCAAGGCAAGTGCCTTACCTCCTGTACGATCTCTCTGGTCTCCAACTTTTTATTTATTTTGGGGGGGGGAGTTAGGAGAGGGGGGAGAGGGGTGTTGGGCTACACCCGACTATGCTCAGAGCTTATTCTTGACCCTGCACTAGGGGTCACTCCTGGTGGGACTCGGGGGAGCACATGTGGTACCAGGAATGGAGCCTGCGTCTGCTGTGTGAAGGCAAACTCCTTACCCCCTGTGTTATCTCTCCATCCTCCATCCGTCCCCAACCTCTGACTTTCTTTTGATAGTCAATTTCTAACTCCGTGGCATCGCGGCCTGAAAAGATATGGAAATGATCTCTAGTTCTTTGATTGGCATTTGGATTGTGCCCATCACGTGGTCTGCCCTGGAGCATGATCCTGTGTTGTGGACAGGAATGAGAATTTCACTTTTCTGGAGTGGGCGGGGGTCCTGTAGTGCCTGTTAGCCCCAGTTCTTCCAGTGACGAGTGCGGGCTCAGGGTCTCCCTCCCCTACCATGCTGCCACTGACCTTCCTCCTCAGGTCTGTTCTCAGTTGCTTCGTAAATCGCTACCCCTTTGTTGGGTGCAGTTGTGTTAAGAGTTAAGTCCTCTTGGCCTGTTGGAGGAATCACGCACTCCGGTTGCTTTGTCCTCTCACAGTGCGGGAGATTGGACACTCTGGCGCTGTCTGCTGGCCCAGGCAGTGAGGTGCTGGGACTGTACTGGACACACGTTGGAAGCACTAGACACCCGACTCACGATGCTGTAGCCACCAAGCACTACCTGTACCCCCACCTCCCACCTTGTGGTGGCCTTGTGGTTTTCTTTCTTTTTTCAGTGGGAAGGGGGCACATCAGGCTGTGTTCAGGGCTTATTCCCAGCAGTGCTCCGGGGACCATATGGGATACTGGGGGTTGAATCTGGATCGGATATGTACAAGGCAAGCGTCCTACCCGCTGTACTGTTGTACTATGTGTCCAGCCCCGATCTTCCTCCCTCCTTCCCTCCCTCCCTCCCTCCCTCCCTCCCTCCCTCCCTCCCTCCCTCCTTTCCTCCCTTCCTTCCTTCTGTTTTTCTGGGTTTCTGTAATGGGGATTACATGTGGGACTCATGTGGAGACCCTGGGTTTATTTCCGGGTACCACATGTACCAAAATGGCATATATGCAGCATCTAGTGCAAATGGCTTGAATAGATTTAGGGACAAAGAGAACTCACTCTTCATAAGCATTTAGTGTAATCTGTAGGAGTATGTGGAGAACTAGACCGTTGCCTCATAGCCAGAGGCAGCTGGTATGACGTGGGCCTGGCAGGAGGGGGTCACGAGGAGGTGGAGCTTCTCTGCAGCTTGAAACTGCCATATGGCCACTTTCCATGCCTTGTCGCCCTCACTGGACTCAGTTCCTGGACAGTGACGCTCGTCTTACTTGCATGCGCTTTAGCAGCTAGTGAACGGGGCAGTGCCTAGCATGGAGCACAAATGCTCAGTAAAAATAGCTATTGGGTGAATCAGTGAGTGAGCCACCGACGTGCGTCCTGCCTGCCCTCCGGTGAATTCTGGTTTTAAACACAGTGATTTTTGCACGAATCAGGGCCAGCAAGGCCATTGTGTGTCATTTAATCTCTCACTGGCTTCTCTTCTCACTTCCTCAGGCTCCCTTTGAGTGTTTCTCCGCTCTGTGCCACCTTCCTTCCAATGATTGTGTATTGCACGCTACCTGTCTTTGTTATCATTCCAGTTTCCCGACAAAGATGCAGTAAATGGGTCACAGCTTTGCTGTCCCGGCGGCTCTGCAGAGAGAGTTGAGAGTCCCAGGACAATAGAGTCACTCCATAGATCTCTTTTCTCGAGCGTAACCAATCCCAGGGACTGAAGTCTTCTGTCTCTTCACAGAGGAAATATGACAGAGGCCGTGGCTGTACAAGCGTCCTTCATGGGCCGCCCTCCACAGCCTCATCCGGTAAACAGGAGCAACTCCTTCTAGAGGTGAGAGGGGAGAGGACCACCTCCGTAACCGTTTCATCCACCTAGCCGCAACACACTTGCTTTTGAGAGACAGAGTTGCAGATAGTGAAGAACTTCCAAACACAAGCTGGTGTCGCAGTGGCCACTCGGCTGGGAAAGAGTGGTCTCTTT
Source organism: Sorex araneus (assembly GCF_027595985.1). NCBI lineage: Eukaryota > Metazoa > Chordata > Mammalia > Eulipotyphla > Soricidae > Sorex > Sorex araneus. The sequence goes on along the minus strand of NC_073312.1, from coordinate 24,102,417 downwards.
GACAGAAACGTCTAACCTGCATGTTGATGGAGTTGCTTTGTAGCCAAATGACCCCAGCATCCCGATTCTCTAGTGATGGGAAAGCTGTCAGATGGAGACGCTGGAGGGGATTCTTCGCTCCCAGACCCGGGAAGCAGTTCATCATTACTAGAATTGTCACTGTTTGTTGAGGACTCACTGTGTGGTAGACTCTGTGTTCAGTTTTTTTTGGAATCAGTCTTCCTATTAAGTGTAGGGTTTATTTTTGTTTTTACAAACAGTTTAGAGTGAGAGGCCAAGAGAGGGCATGTGACGCATCCTCGTTCTCACAGCTAGCATGTCCCAGAATCAAAGGAGTCCCCCAGATCTGTCGGACTCTAGGGTAACCCCAGTCCATGCTCTCTAGGGTCCCATCACACACAGCTGAACTCTGGAAACACTGACTTTCCGACGGAGAGTCCGTGACTGAGGAGAATGGAGGCTTTCTGAGTGTGCGTCGGTCGGGAGTTAAAGTGGAGATCTTTCAAGGCGGAAAGGCGGACTGTCACTGTTCCCCGGGGCGACTCCCTCCAGAGGGTAGTCTTTTTTGTTTGTTTGTTTCTTTTGTTTTAGGGCCACACCTGTTGATGCTGGGGTGTGTGTGTGGAGGGGTGACTCCTGTCTCCAAGCTCAGGGATCACTCCTGGAGGGCCCAGGGGACCATTTGAGGTGGCAGGGAATCAAACCCAGATGGCCGGCCAGGCTACGTGTCAGGCCAGGGCCCTGCCTACCTACTGTACTATGGCTCTGGCTCCACAAAACGGTGGTCTTTTTTTTTTGCTTTTTGGGTCACACCTGGCGACGCACAGGGGTTACTCCTGGCTTTGCACTCAGGAATTACTCCTGGCAGTGCTCAGCGGACCATATGGGATGCCGGGGATCGAACCCGGGTCGGCCTCGTGCAAGGCAAACGTCCTACCCGCTGTGCTATCGCTCCGGCCCTGAAACAGTGGTCTTTATTTTGGAATCTTTGCAAAGGCAAAGGACCACTGAGTTCCTTTGACTGTTCATTTATTCAGTGAGCTCAATGCATATGTGCATATATGTAAGTGTGTGTGTGTGTGTGTGTATGTGTGTGTGTGTGTGTACACTCACACCAACCATCATATTTGAATATCTGAGTTTCCATTTCAGGGTGGATTCTATGTTGCATAAGAAGACAGTTAATGTTCTTTGAAGGTATTCCCAGATGCAACAGGAAGGAGGAAGAGTTTGCTTTCTGTTTGTTTTGTAAGCTGGCTTTATCTGGGCACAGATGCTATTGTAACTTTTCTACAATTTGGTGCCAGCAGGAGTTAGAATAATAAAATCCGTACAATTAAATTAAATAGGAAATGAGAGTCTTTTATGTACAAGGCCTTAGATTAGGTAACAACAATGGGTCACTCTTCTGGGAAACAGTGGCTAAAATTACAATCTACTGGCAGTTTCTGGTTGTTTTTCTTCCTGGGACACAATCCAGTGAAAGAGGCCAATGTCTTCTCCGACAAATGCTCACAAAGATAATACCTTTCTCCCCTAATCTTCGTCCATCTTCCCATTTTAAAATGATTAATTGAGCTGTTTAATACTTATCGTTGGTATGTAGCAGGCTCTGTGCTAGCCTTTGAGGCTTCAAATGTAAAAGCAAATGTATTCTTGGGGCCAGTACAGCAGGGAGAGCGCTGGCCTTGCACACGGTCAATCCCGGTTCCACCATGGCGCCGCATTTGGTGCACCTCTGTGCCCCGCCAGTAGTGATCCCTGAGCACAGCCAGGAGTAAGCCCCCTGCACAGCTGAGTGTGGCCCCATAATAAATAAAAAAGGATGCTTTTTTTTTTCTAGAAGAAAGAAAAAGAATTATACAGGATAATAAATGCTCTGCTGAAGCTAGTGAAGACTGTGAGAACAGAGAACTCTAAATCCTGCAGGCTCAGTCAGCTGAGGGGACTTCCTGGAGGAGGTGATAGTTATATTGGGTCTTTGAGTTAGGATAGAAGAGCGATGGAGCCCTGGGAGGAAGGACAGTGTTCTTCCCAGAGGGAACTCGATCCCCGCATGCCTCACCCGGAGTCTGACAAGATGCACGTGCCTGTGTAGAGCGAGCCAAGATGTGAGAGACGAAGCTCCCAGTGCAGCCAGGGGCCAGGTCACAGCAAGTGTCACAGTGTTTTAGTGATCCAGAATGGGATGGGAACCCATCCAGGAACCCCGAGCAGGGCAGTGCCGTGTTTAGATATATGTGTGCATGTATGTGCATGCATGCATGCGTGTGTGTGTGTGTGTGTGTGTATGTGTGTGAGTGATGGGAATTCATACAAGAACCCCGAGCAGAGCAGTGCCATGTTTGGATATATGCATGCATGTGCATGCGTATGTGTGTGTGCGCATGCATACATGTATGTGTGTGTGTGTTTGTGTGTCAGGGGGTCACTCTCATTTTGGGGGGAGTCACACTCCGCAGGCTCAGATTTTACTCCTGCCTCTCTGCTGGTAGGAGTCAGGACCGTAGAGGGTACCTGGGATCAAACGTGGGTCAGCCGTGGGCAAGAAAAGCGCCCTACCTGCTGTACAGTCGCTCCAGGGGTCACTCTTGGCAGGGCATGGGGGACCATATGCCGTGTCAGGGACTAAACAGGGCTCAGCTGTGTGCAGTCATGCTTGATTTGCTGTACTGTCTCTCTGGTCCTGAGATGTGCTTTTTTTTTTAATGTTTTAGAATTTACTTTATTTATATGTGCTGTTTGAGAGATTATGGTGGCCATCATTGAGAGGTGGCTTTAAAGCAATGGCATTCAAATTAGAAAGTCAGAAAGTGATTGTAGTTCAGAAGAGAGACAAAGAGGCCCATGCAGAGACTGACTGTGACTCAGTAAACATTTGGGAGGTTGGCTGAAACTTAGAAGATGACCGTGTTTGTTAACAAATTTGTCGAAATGTGGTAAAACTAGAGGAAAAGGAGGAATCTAAGATGATTTCCTTAGGTTCACATTTGTACTGAGCCTTTGGTCAGCAAGAGGAGCAGAAGAGGAGGAACCAGTTTGTTAAAGAAGATGGATTTTGGAGCTAGAGCAATAGCACAGTAGGTAAGGCGTTTGCCTTGCACGTGGCCGACCCAAGTTCGATTCCCAGCATCCCATATGGTCCCCTGAGCACCGCCAGGAGTAATTCCTGAGTGTACAGCCAGGAGTAACCCCTGTGCATAGCCAGGTGTGACCCAAAAAGCAAAAAAAAAAAAAAGAAGATGGATTTTGTTTTGAACTTGTTGAACTCTAGATGCTTGTAGGACAAGTGAAGGGGACTCAGCAAGGCATTTGGATATTTCTAGATTTTTAGAGGGATGGTGGCATATAGATCTGAGAGCTTTTGGGCTATGTACTATGGCTACATTTTAGAAATCAAAGTGTAGGAGGGGCTGGAGAAATAGTCCAGGGGCTAAGGTCCTTTCCTTACTTACAGACTACCCATATTCCACCCGGGGGACCTCATGGGCCCTCTGAGCACTGATCTGGGAGTAGCCCCTGAGCAGCACTGGATGTGACCCAAACCACCCCCACTCCAAAGCTTTTAATTATAAAAACTTAAGCATATGGTAGCATTGGTTTTAGGCGTCTACCTTAATGATTTGATACTTGTTTTTATTTGTGAAATCATGGCAATAGGTCTAGCTAACTAATCTCTGTCTTCATACATAGGTACAGTATTTTTCTTTCTTGCAGTGAGAACGTTGATGATTTACTCTCTTAGTTCCTCTCACATTTGTGATGACAGTATTTCCTGCTGCAGTCCCCGTCTGCTGTGTTACATTCTTCACGTTCGCTGCCCGCTTTTGTGACTTACTTAATTAGGAAGTGGTGGAAAGCAGATTTGCCAGAAAGATAACTTAGCTGAGTGCTTCTCAGAAGCATGGGTCTGGGGGCTGGAGCGATAGCACAGCGGGTAGGGCGTTTGCCTTGCACGCGGCCGACCTGGGTTTGATTCCCAGCATCCCATATGGTCCCCTGAGCACCACTAGGAGTGATTCCTGAGTGCAGAGCCAGGAGTAACCCCTGTGCATCTCCAGGTGTGACCCAAAAAGAAAAAAAAAAAAAAGAAGCATGGGTCTGGGGCAGGTATACGTGGTCACGTGCTTTTGTAAAATTTACCAGATCCAGATATTGTGACTCTGTCTGGTCTGACTGCCCTGCCATAGCGGGTCTCGCTTTCCTGCCGTGTCTGGTGACGTTGGAGAGACCCCAGGCATTTTTGGGAATTCAGCTGGCAGAGGCTGAGTCGGGGGTACATTTGATTTGCCTTTGCCGTCCCTGGGATGTACAGTATTGTCCGCCACCCCGAGTGTGGGATGAGTGTGGCAGATGGTCCTGCTCACGGGGCCAACCACGGGGCCAGCCCTGGGTCAGCTGGGAAGGAGTCCAGGCACATCTGGCACCGGAACCTAGGAAGGTTACAGAGGATCCGATGTACGAAGCCATAATCGGATTGGGGAGAAAACTCGCTGCCCCTCCAGTAACGTCTTCGTCCAAACAGGGCAGTCTGTGTGGGTCAGGGTCCCCAGGGAGCAGGCATTTGGGCTGTGAATTGAACAGGAGGGAAAGAAAACGCCAAGGTGTGATCGCATGTTCAGTGGCTTCGGCCGCCGTGCCCCAGATCTTGGGAGGAGCCTATTGAAATGCTTTCACAACTGTGCTGGGTGCAGAGACAGAGGTCCCGTTGTGGGCGCTCATCCCTCCAGTGGGTTTCAGGAGCGTGCCCCCCCCAGCACCACTGCAGTGAGAGGAGCTGTGAGCTGTGCCCAGGCCTGTGGCCAGCGTCTATGCTGCAGGGTGTGGGGGGCCGCTGTGGGCCGGGGAGGCATCGGTGTCAATCGAGGATTCTGTTCTCATTCATTTTTACTCAAAAGAAGCGTTTTCTTGGGGGCCTGGGTGTGTGTCAGTGGTGGGATGTGGGCTGTTTTCTCTCGGGATGATATACAGTAACCTGCATGTGCAGTTATCAGTCTACCTCGCTTCCTTTGGAGAATCATATGAAATAAAGGCTCCAGGAGCGATAGCCTAGCAGGTAGGGTTCAATTCTTCCGTCCCTCTCAGAGAGCCCAGCAAGCTATCAAGAGTATCCCGCGTGCACAGCAGAGCCTGGCAAGTTACCCGTGGTTTATTCCATGTGCCAAAAACAGTAACAACAAGTCTCACAGTGGAGACGTTACTGGTGCCCGTTTGAGCAGATGTATGAACAACAGGACGACAGTGCCACAGTGCTATGAAACAAAGACGTTCAGAGTTACTTTGTATGACACGTTCATTCAATGGCTCCCGTAAGGGGATGCTTTCTGATAATTCTTCTTTTGTGTCGTGTCATTATTACCAGTATGACACATTTATGATTGACTTCCACTAGTGATATAATAGCTAATATAAGTCATAGTAGCTCCAACGCCGAATCCCAACTTGAGGTCACCATCAGGGACCTTCTAAAAGAGGACACGTGGGTAAGAACAAGAAGGTCTTTCTTCTTTTAACAAGCGCTTAGTAGAATGGGTTTAAAAATAATTGATGATCGGGCCAGAGAAGTAGTTAAGGCAGGTCAGGTACTTTCCTCGCACACGGCTGACCTGGGTTCAACCCTCAGCACCGCATTGCCAAGAATGAGCCCTGAGTAAGCACGGAGCTAGGAGTAAGCCCTGAACACTGCCAGGTGTAGCCCAAAAATAAAAAATGAAAAGAACTGCTGACTTTATCCCATACTTTGACAGAGCAGTTTCTAAAGCCAAATGTGGCGCATCGGGGCCTTGGCATCTTCTGGCACATTGCTGAGCTTTGGGAACTTCATTCACTCTGAGTGTAACAGGAGACCCAGGTTTTCAAGTGTGACTTGGTGCACCCAGGGGGCTTTTCTCACTGTGTTGTAGAAACCATACAAGAAGTGCAAGAGTTTAGACTGCAGGGGCTGGAGCGATGGCACAGTGGGTAGGGCATTTGCCTTGCACGCGGCCAACCCGAGTTCGATTCCCAGCATCCCATATGGTTCCTTGAGTACCTCCAGGGGTGATTCCTGAGTGCAGAGCCAGGAGTGACCCCTGTGCATCGCCAGGTGTGACCCGAAAAGCAAAAAAAAAAAAAAAAAAAGAGTTCAGACTGCAAAGCAAATTCTGTGATTGGGGCGGACACTTAGGGCTTAGTGGTTAGGCAGTTCACTGGTAAGTTCTAGATCTTATCGATCCCCAAGCTGAGACATAAGGAACAGGAGAGTAAGTCATTGAATGAAGACATTCATATTTGGCCGCAGCTTGAAAATATATTTCTCATTTTAAAATCTGACTGTTGGCGCTGTTGGGCTCTTTGTGAGAGTTAGACTATTATCTCAGTACAGTCCGTCCTCATCCGTCATCTTACAAAGGCCGCGAGTCTAAAGGAAAGACAGAAATAGACCCCGTGGTTCCAAAATAAACCCTTCGGTTCTATAGAACTACCTGTCTCTTGGGAAAGATGAGAAGGTTCCCATCCTTGGGGCCTGAACGTCAGCCTTTGTCTTAGCCATGTTTTCCATTGCCAATCGCTCACTAGGAAAACATTCCAGCGAGCATGCAGTGGGCGTTACAGACCACCAAAAAAGATGATGTGGAGCCACCGGCATGCCTCACTATTTATAAGAAAATATTTCCCCAAAAGATGGGAAAATCCAAGGCTTTAAATACTCTGGGAGAGAGCAATAATGGAAAAATCTCTTCTGTTTTTACTCCGTTGGTTCATGAGATTTTCTCACCCATCACTTGGGTAGGCCATTGAACAAGTCCCGGAAAGTCGGGCCTCTCCCACAGCGGCCCCAGCTGGGGCTCTGGCTCACAGCACTGGCAGTGGGACTGAAGAGCAAGCCCCCGAGAGCACAGGCCGCCAGGAGAGTGAGCCCGTGCGTGGCCCGGAATCCCGGGGCAGGGGAGGCCTGCAGAACTGTCTGGTGGGCCAGCCACGTGGATGGACATGGCCTCCTGTCTTTTATTTTTTATTTATTTTTTGCTTTTTGGGTCACACCCGGCGATGCACAGGGTCACTCCTGGCTCATGGACTCAGGAATCACCCCTGGCGGTGCTCAGGGGACCATATGGGATGCTGGGATTCGAACCCGGGTTGGCCGCGTGCAAGGCAAACGCCCTACCTGCTGTGCTATCACTCCAGCCCCGCCTCCTGTCTTTTCAATGCAGCCAGTGTTTAGTCCAAGTTCATTTCTCTCCTAATAGACCTCCATGCAGTGTCTGCCAGGAAAGTGTCGCACCCTCTTGGGCATGGCGCGCACACTGTAGTTTGTCTTCAGAGACAGTGAGCCGTCACTGTGTTGCTCGGGGAAGTCCAAGCAGTCCCGTTGTAGTTTTCTCGAGGGATCTGCATCCTAAAGCCTTTGTGGTGGGGACCCTGCGTTTATCAGTCCTGGTTTAACAAGCACAACAGTAGAAGTCTCTCCTCTCCTCCTGTCCTTTCTTTCCATCTTTCCTGTCTTGGCCCCTCTTCCCCTAGCTGCCATTATAGTCTCCCACCCCTGCCGTCCATTAGGGGATTTATTATTAGGAGCAGCTCACATAAGTAGGGAGGGGTGTGTTGGGTGTGTTGGGTGGGGTTTTTGTTTTTTTTTGAGCCACAGCCTGTGATGCTCAGGGGTTCCTCCTGGCTTTGCATTCAGGAATCACTTCAGGGAACCATACGGGAACCATCCAGAACCCGGTCAGCGGCATGCAGGGGAAGTGCCCCACCTGCTGTACTGTTTCTCAGGTTCCCAGAGAGGTGTTCCAGAAAGTTCAGTCAGCAAGGGAAGACCCTGAGCAGGCGTGTGCGGCTGGTTTAGAGAGGTGGGATTTCTCTTCCTCAGCAGGCCTCCTCGGGCAGTCAGACCCTTCCTGGACAATCACCCTCACCTCTCCTTGGCTCCCCGGGGACTGCAGTTGCACAGCGGAACCTGGGTCAGTGCAGTCACTCACTTAACCCACGGAAGGCGCATCTCATTGGGAAGTCAGGGCCCTTCAGGAGACAGAGCCCCGGGCACCCCCGGCTCTCCCCACCTGCCGCCCATCCAGCCATCCGCTGACCCCAGGGAGCCGGCTTAGCTCACACCGTCAGGGCTCAACTCCGCTCTGGAATTTTCTAAAAGCCGCCTGTAAAACAGTGGTGTTGGTAATAGGCGGTGGGCGGGATTTCCTGGTGAATGACACTTTGTGAGCTTCAAAAAGAAATTGTCGCAACTTATGCACTGAAGCTAACGTGCCCATCGCAGCTCGGTGTGCATCTCAGGGAGCGGCTCCACAAGCATCCTTTGTGGGGTGGGTGCAAGGGTGCGTGTGTCGCTTCCATGCTGGGCGGTATCTGGCGGGGCGGCAGGACTCTGGGCGTCAGTGGTTCTGTGGGGCGCTATTACCCCCAGGGGCCGGGGGTGCGGTGGGAATGGGGGAAACCACGCGAAGCCCACCATTTCTCTTGACTACAGGCAAACATGCAACTAACTCAAAATAGAAATCCCGGTTTTGGGAAGCGAAGGATCCGTCCGTAGTACGAATAAGCATTTCTCACTCTTCTGAGAGGCCGCGACGCTCGCTTAGGAAGGGAGAGGTCTGCCTGCACTTAGCCCGGGCTGAGCAGAAGGGGCGTGTTCGCCCCCATGTGTTTGACCGGAACGAAGCTCCCGGGTGGGGAATGTGCAGGCTATGGTGGAGGGGGCAGGTGTTCACTAAGAAAGTGTTCGGGTGTGGGGAGCGGGGCCTGGGGACAGGGCTTGGCTGGAAGCGCTCAGGCCTGCACCCCGGGACCCAAGACTGATCCTTTGGGCCAGGCACCACTGTGTGTGGCCCTTTAAGAATGTCTTTTGTGGGGGCTGGAGCAATAGCACAGCAGGTAGGGCATTTGCCTTGCACGAGGCTGACTGGAGTTCGATTCCCAGCATCCCATATGGTCCCCCAAGCACTGCCAGGAGTAATTCTGAGTGCAGAGCCAGGAGTAACCCCTGAGGAAAAAAAAAAAGTCTTTTGTGGTGGTGGTGTTGGGAGCTCCCTGCCGGGCTCAGGGCTGAGGGCCACTGCCCCCAGCCTGGGACTAGTTGTACAGGCCTGGTGGGCTGGGGCTCAGGACCAGGGATGTGGTTCAGCTTCATTCTGGCAACCAGGATCCCGAGATGCTTTGGGTGCTATGGCCACGCCGTGGCCCAGGAGCAGCCAGGGGGCCCCTGTGATGCTGTGGATTGAACTCGGGGTCTCAGGTGCTCCACCATTTTGCACTGTCACCCTAGCACTGCTCTGTGCCCTCTGCACCCACCTCCCCTGCCCCTGTGTGTTACCAAAACAGGGTTGGGTCCTCAGTGAAGTGCAGGGCGTCTTGTAAATAGACGGACTCTCCACTTTGCCGTGGTGACTGGTGAGAAGGTAAGGGTCCTAACCTCAGAATCAAGGTCAGACAAAACCTTGAAGTAAATGTCCCAAGGAATCCTCTGGAAATGTGCAGGAGGGACCTTGTAGACAAACGGGCTTTCCCTGTAGCCCAGGACATTGTATAGATTGAAAATAGAGACACGTCTGCGGGATGTAGAGAAACGTGTGGATGCGCCTGTTGAGGAAACATTCGCCTGCCAACAGTGTGCCAGGGAGGCATCTGTGGTCTCAGCGTATCAGGAACGTTTCCTGCCGTGTAAGTGTTGGTGTTCTCGGGCACAGCGGCCAGACCTTCCCGCACTCTCAAGACCTGAACCACAGGGCCCGGGGTTCTCGCTGGATGGCATCCGTTATCGTTTATTCCTCTTTCTTTCCTGTCTGTTTTAAAAAACACACTCCCCTTCCCTTCGTTTGACGTGGTGGTTGCCATGATCTGGGCTGACACATGTGCTTGGCCTCTGTGCCCCCCGGTGCTCGTGGAGGGCTGCACCCCGTTAGCCAGGGTCTGGCTCTGAGGCACATGAGTGGCAGATGTGGGTGGCGCTCACCCACACGATCCCCAGAGGCCATACTTCCTGGCCAGAGCCTCCGCACATCTTCTTAGATGTCATGCTCGCTGGGAACCCTTTGTGTTGTGTTCACACATGGCTGACTCAGATGCAACACAGGGGATCATAGACTGCAGAGCTTCCGGGATTCTGCCAGTGCATGTGGGGCACCAGGGATTTGAACTCATTTCCATATGCTTGCAAGCCAGGCCCTATAAGCTACTGTGCTCTTCCTCCAGGCTCTCATTGTGTATCTTTATTTCTTTTTAATTATTTAATTTCTGTGCACAAGACATTTTTGTGGAATAGTGAAATTCAAACATTCAACTATAGAATATTTTAAAGAAAATTTTATTTGTGAATCACCGTGGGGTACAGTTACAAACTTATGAACTTTCATGTTTGTATTTAGTTTACATCCCTCCACCAGTGCCCATTCTCCTCTGCCAATGATCCCAGTATCCCTCCCACCACCCCCACCCCAACCGCCGCCACCGCACCCTGCCTCTGCGGCAGGGCATTCCCTTTTGTTCTCTCTCCTTCAACTATAGAATATCTTAAGCACAAATGATTTGAAAGTTGTTTTAAGGGTATTTTCAACTAGAAATTTTTCTTTCAGGCATTCCTATTTTAGGAATATATTAAAAACACACACAGTTAAAAATGGGGAGGTGGGCACAAACTCACTTACGTATTAAGAAATAGGTATTCGGGGCAAATAGAAGGGAGCCTGGTGGGGGGAGCCCTGGGAAACCTGACCTTGGGGTTTCTCGGGGGTCCGTGTATCATAGCCAGGACTCAGCAAAAGCACATGCTTTGCTTTACTTTTTCTTTTAAGCCGCCCTCCTCCCCAAATAGTCATTGCATTGAGCTGCTGGTCTGCGGTACATGCTGTGCCTACAGAGGCCCTGGTTTGGGCCCTAGTTCCACATGGTCTTCTGAGCTTTTGGGGAATGATCCAAGAGCACTGATCCAGGAGTAGCCCAGAGCACCACAGGATGTGGCCTCAAAACAAAAGTGCTGAGGGGATGGGTGGGAAGAACTGAAGAAGTAGTACATCGGATAAGGTACTTTCCTTACACATGGACCTGAGTTCAGTGGCTCCCCATATGGTCCCCCGAGCCCAGCTGGAGTGAGCCCTGAGCACAGAGCCAGGAGTGAGCCCTGAGCATCACCAAGTGTGACCCAGAACAAGAAGAGTAACAAAAACCTGTTGGAGAGACTGAGCACCTCAGTGATTTAGTGTCTGACTTTTGGAGCTTGCGTGGCCAGTGAGTAGCCGGCCTGCCCCCGAAAGCTGACTGCATTGGTAGATGAATTCAGGGTTCTAGCCAGGAAATGCCCCAGGAGAGTTACCTGGGGCCAGGAAGATGGTGCGACACCCTAGAACGGAACCACTGGTCCATTGAGAAAGCTGGGCCCAGCCTACTGAGCACTACTTTGGAGTCTTTTCCCCACCGCCTCCCTCCACCCCTAAATTATTCTCTCCCTCAAATAAACCCCTATTCTCACCAAAACCACTAGGTGTTTTGGAAACTGATTCCCCCACTGAGCCCCCCCCCAGGCCTTGGCTAATGGGGGTGATGCTGTTTGTTGTTAATGGCCGAGTGACCCCCACATGCCTGCTCTGGAGGAAATCGCAACCAGCCGCTTAGTGATCGACCCACTGGAATTTTTGGAAGTAGTAAAAATTTTGGTGAAAGGGGGCTTTTGTCTCCCAGAATAGCAACACTTATCATCACTTTAAAACCAGCAACTGCTATATACAGCAAGTGTTTCTATATATATACTCCCGTATTGTTTTTATAGGACTATTTTAAGATCCATGTCATTTTTCTGGTGTATTTTATGGTGGGAAAATTCAATTGGAAAAAATGCTCTTAGCTCTAGTGGGGATGGTCAGATTTTAAAAAAACAAAAAAGTCCTCCAAACCCCACAAAAATGTGGTTTTCAAGGTGACAGCTCCCTCAGTGAAATATTGCTGCTTCTCCTTCGGCATATTAAGCCATTACAAAATTAGATCCATTACCAGTGGAGGACATGCAAGGCCAGTGGAAGGGTTCACCGGCGAGTTCACTGCAGAAGTCTGTGAGAAAATGCCCTGTGGTGATTGTGTGACGGGGCCTGTGGCGAGGGCTTGCTGGAAGCAGTGTGGCTGAGGACGCTGGCACTCCCTGGCTGTCCAGGGGCCCGGTGGCTACATATGTGGCTTCATGTTTGAGCCGTGTGGGTGCAGGGTCGGGCCACTGTGGCCGCTGGCTCCCTCCCGCCCGTTGAAGACACGGAGGTTCCGATTCCAGAGAGCCGGACCCTGTCGTTGGCTCTTGGAGTCCTGGCGATGGGGGCAGTCGGGGACCTAGTTCTGACCGCCTTTAACCCCCCCTTAGGGCTGGAACCACAGTGCAGGGCACTTGCCTCACACTCAGCCAATGCAGGTTCCGTCCCCCGCACCCCACAGGGTCCTCCAAGCACCGCCAGGAGGGATTCCTGAGTGCTGGGGCAGGAGTAAGCCCTGAGCAGCCAACAGGTGTGGCCCCAAAGCAAACAAACAAAGAACCCTCCCCTGACCAGGTTGTTGATGGGAAACCTGCGCTTCTGAATCCCGGGCCTGTGGTTTCCTGTGACTCTCCTGTCTGGAGATGCCGGGGAGATGGATGCTGGAAGACCGGATATTTCTAGACTTGCTGAGGAAAAGAAAGATGCGACACGATGAGTCGGCCCCAGGCCCCTTGCATGGGCAGCCTTCCAGCTAAACACGCCGTGCGTTGAGGTGCAGATGCAGGCAGAAGCAGGGACTTGGCGCTGCTTTCGTTCTGCCGGCTCCGGCCACCTGTCCGTTTCTCTCCCCTCGGAAATGCCTCTTGCCTGCCGTGTTGTTTCTCACGGGATATGCTTGTGCCGTCTTACAGGGGCCTGGCTCTGCTCCCCTGGGCTTGGGACCCTCCTGGCTGCCCCGGGGCTCCCTGTGGAGCCCCAGTCCTGCTCTTCCTTCCTGGGGGGGGGGACGTCCCCCGGGGTCCACACATGGAGAGATGCCTGAGGCTGGGCCTCCCTGGCCTCCGTTGTGCATCACTAAGAAGAGACACAGCTGGAGGGGAAGGGTGCGGGGAGGAGACAGGGTTCGAGCTGAGAAAGCTTGAGTGACTGGCACTGTCCTGGGTGTCACTCCTGAAAGTGGGCACTCAGGGACGGAGGTGTGATTTGGAGGGGACAGACCCTTCTGTCCTCCTGTCACAAGGCTTTTCTCTGCAGGGCCTGGGTGGGCATTCCAGGGCGGCCCTGGTCTGCTGCTGCCTGGCCTTATCTGAGCAGCTTCGTCACCACCCGCCGCCCCTTCATGGCCTCCGGACAGCAGTTGACTGTCACCCCTGTTCAAGGCTTACTCCTGGCTCTGTGCCCAGAAGTCACTCCTGGGCAGCTCAGGGGACCCTGTGGGTTGCCGGGGATTGAACCTGGGTTGGCTACGTGCAAGGCAAGCGCCTTACCTGCTGTACTATTTCACTCCAGCCTCTGCAATGGATTCTTTTGACTCCTCTCTGCTCCTTGGGGTTTTTATTTTTAGTTTTTTAATGTATTTGTCTTCTCCCAACACGCTGTCTTTCCCTTCTCTCCTTACCCTAATGATGGGAAACAATGATGTCATTTCCTTCTGGGTTCTGTCTCATCTTCCCTATCTCTAAAGCTGACGTGGCACATGCCAGGCGGTACTGGTCGATCGTTCTCTCGGCTCCTGTCCACAGCCGGACTTCTTTGGGTTTCTGCCTCCCCACGTCTATATTCTGAATCCGTCCCCTGCCTTGAATTCCAGACTGCTGGTTTGACAGGCCTGTCCTGAACAGCTTCCTGCTTCCTGGTGTCTGTCACCTCCGGCAATCTCCTCCTCCTGCCATCTGTCCCTCCTTACCCTCGGTAACGGGCGGTTCTGGCCTTCCCCAAACCATGAAAACCTGGAACCAGCCTGGGTTCCTTCCCTCTGCCCCACGTTCACTTGGGTCAGGCCGCCTCAGCCTCTGCGCAGAAGGCAGAAAGAAGTGTTCTGAACAGGGGGCCCCAGCGGACGGAGAGGGGCAGCCCGGACCCGCTCCCGGCTCCAACAACACTCCCTTCCTTCCCATGCTGAGGAGGGGGCCTGGGGCACAGCTGGGGCCTCGTGCCCGCGACTCCTCGAGCCAGCTCCCTGGTGGAAGTTGATTGGTTTCTGCTTTGGGCCACACCTGGTGGTTCTCAGGGGCTCCGGTGGCGTCAGGGGTCCAGCCCAGGACCCTCAGATGTGACCCTTGTGCTCAGGTCCTTGAGCCACCTCCCCAGCCCTGAAATAATTCTATTTTTCCCCTTCTAAATTTTATCCAAGGCACCCTGATTGGCAGCTACTGCTCATGGTAGGGTTTCCCGCGTCCGGCATCCCAGCCCCACACCCTCTGCAAGAACGTCCCCTCCGTCCCCCAGGTCCCAGTGTGCCCTCCGTGGTAAGCTCGGTTTGAAATCATTTTTGAACTGCGTTTCCCTTTTCCTGGCTCCTGTTTTCCTCTTTCTGCCTTTCTCCCACTCTGCCCTTCTCCCACCACCTGCGAAGGCTTTTGGCAGCACAGTCGCCAGAGTGACCTTTAAGACATAACATAGATCGTGTCCCTTTTCTGCTCAGAACATTCCAGCGACTCACGCAGATGCTCCCTTCTGCTCCCCTGTGTTCACCGCGCTGGCCCCGCTGCACTTCTCAGGTGCGGCTCCCCCTCCACCCGGGGCCGCTGCCCGTGTCCTCCGCCGCTGCTGGGCCTTACACGCCCTTCTGCTATGCAGAGATGCCACTGCGTCAGCACCCCCGTCACCCTCCAGTGCAGCTGGTCCCCGTAACGCCAGCCTGCCTTCCTTTCTCCATGACACACTCTAAACGATCCAATTTGCTTTATTTTTAAAATTTGTTGTTGTTGTGTTTTGTTTTGGGGCCCTCATCCGTGTGTGTCCAGGGCTTACTCCTGGCTTTGTGCTCAGGGGTGACTGCTGGGTGCAGGGGACCCTGTGTGGGGCCAGGGATGGAAGCCGGGTTGGCCATATGCAAGGCCAGGACTCTCCACTCCCTGCTTGACAGGTCTTTGGGGCTCTTTGACTTCTTTTTCTCTTTTAACTTCTCTTTCAACTTGTACGGTGCTTCGTCTGCTTCCCTTCATCTATTTCCCTGGCTAGAAAGTTCCCCGCTGTTTCGTTCCCCAAAGCAGGAGCTTGGCAGTTAAAGAGCACTCAGTCAAGTTACTTAGCGAGTGAATGGGCGAATGTGTGACTCCATCTCATTGACACAGAGCCTTGAATTTTATGGGTTATAATGTTCACTCACGTAAAATCTTCTCTGACAGATGAAAAGAGAACTTAAGTTCTCCAGGGTTCAAAATTCAGGGTTGAGGGAAGAAAGAAGCAAACAGGAAACTCCGCTCTGTGCCTCCCCTCCTCCCCGCACGGCCTGCCGTCTCGTGCCATTTCAGAAAGGCGCGCGTTTTCCATAGAGGAGAAACTGACATTAGAAGCGATGGAAGGAGAAGCCAAGTATCTCTGGCTCGTTCCTGCGATCCCGGCTGTCGGGCTGAACAGAAGACGGACGCTTCTGGACGCTGAAGGCTGAGCAGAGAAATACTCCAGGTGTGAAGAAACGGAACTCAAGGGGAAATGGTCCTCGCACTCGAGGCCAGGTCATTTTGAAGGAAGGAGGACGCCACCGGGCTCAGCCCCCGTATCCGCGAGTGCAGGGGTCTCAGCCACTGCTCACAGAAGACCTGTGCCAACGCCGGGGCCTGGTCTCCTGCCTCGGTTGTAGCTGCTGGGCCATGGAAGAGTGTCCAGGGCAGGCGCCATTGCTGGTATGAAAAGGTTGAAAAATGCTTGCTGGGCAATTGCTAGCGGTGGGTAACAGTGGGCTGAATCTTACCGAGGTGGTCCGGGCAGGGGCCTGGAATGCTAGAGGGGTGGGCTGTTGGCAGGGCTTTCAGTCAAAAAGGAAGGGAGGGAGCACGGTGCCTCTTTGCAGCAGACAGGAAATGAAACCAGCTGATATTCACCGCTGCCCAAGTTTGATTCCACAGTGAGTGATGTCCCCCTGCGCCGTCTCGCTCGATCGCTCACTCGCTCTCTGCGCTTTGCCTAAGTCTCACTCTGTTTAAAGTAGGTGACTGAGAGACAAACTGGTTTCCTCAGAGATTTATCTTCGGCCTGAGCCTGAAAATGGCTCCTCTCTCCTCTTTTGCTGGGTAGACATTCTTGCTTTGCCTTTATCACCAGTTCCTGAGAATTCACTGAGGAACTTGCTAGGTTCCTGCCCATTGAGTTGTTTTGTGAGAGCACTGAGAGTCCTTTCCGAGCAAGAGGCTACTCATCCAGTGCTCTCTGGGCCCCGCCTGTGGCTAGGGAGGGGCCCCAGCCTTGGGCCAAGGTCAGGGAGATCAGGCAGCACTGAGGCCCAGACTGCTGGTGCCCAGGCCCCGCGCACGCTGCACTTACAGAGACTGGAAAGCGTTGGGGCTGGGGATTCTCAGCATCTTCCCCGTGTTTGCTTTCCTCCTGCTGTTTGAGTGGTGTTGGAGGACCCCCGACTCCCCCGGTCTTAAGTCTCCTGGGCTACTGTCTGTCACTTCTTATTAGCACAGCTGTGTCAAGTTGTTCCTGATTCCATCCTGCTTTCTCTACCCTCTGGGCTGGCTTCCTCCGCCCGCCTGCCTGGTGCAGTCTCTCTGCCGGTGCCTTTTAACTCCCTGACATCATGTTTCTGTTACAGACACTGAGTCTGTAACTGTCATCAGGCAATTGCAGGTTCCCATTGTCAGCCTAATCACTAGTTCCTTCTACCCATCAAAATACACGTGGTAGCTGTCATTCAGAGCCCGGGATTGCAGGTGTGACAGCCTGCTGCCACCGTGAGCAGGCGTACCAGCCCTGAGAGGAGATGCACAAGAAATCTGACCCCAATTTTATTATTATGGTGAGCCCTAACTGACTGTCCTCAGGGCTTACTCCTGGCTCTGTACTCAGGGATCAGTCCTGGTGTGGTGCTCAGGGGACATGTGGGGTTCTGGGGATTGAACCTGGGGAGACTGCATGCAGGACGAGTGCTTACCCATTGTCCTAGCTCTCTGGCCCTTAATCCTGATTTTACCAGGAAGAGATCGAAGACAAGTTTTCATCATTTTATTGGTGTGGGTGCCTTGCCTTGCGCTCAGAGCAGTTTCAGGAAGATGGTCTAAAGGGTTATTTCTTAGCAACTTGCTTGTGGTTCTGAGTTTGAATGGAAGCATACTCCTTTGAAAATGGCCATGTAGTCTCCTGTCCCTGATTCGGCGATTTAAGTAACCCCGTTCCCTTCTTCGTAGAACCAGATTTGGAGGGCGAGGTTAGATTTCAGGACAGTTCTACAGAATGTCATACGTTGGCCTGAAAGGACGCTCTCCAAGGCCTGCTCATGACAGCGTACTTGTCTATTTATTTTGTAGAGTTCATCTGTATGTTAAAATTGTGGATTATTTCATGCCCATGCTTGCATATTTGTCTAATAACTGTTCCTTCTTTTTTTCCTTCTTTTTTTTTTGAGGGGGGGTGGTTTTGGAGCTACACCCACCTGTGCTCAGGGCTGAGTCCTGGCTCTGTGCTCAGGACTCACTCCTGGCAGGGTCCAGGAGACCATATGTGCTGCCGGGGATAGAATCTCGTCAGTTGCCTGCAAGGCAAACCCCTTACCACTGTACTATCTCTCTAGCCCCTGTATTTTCATTCTTTAGAAATCAAAAATTTATCACCAGTTTTTTTTTTTCTTTAGCTTTTAGTTTTGTGTTTTATTGGTTTTCTCAAAGTTGCTTTTCTGCTGTCAATGCTGCTTTACCTCCTCCAACACCTGATATTGTTAGTTTTGGACAATATTGTTGACAAGTTATTTCCTTTGCCCTACTATTGAGAGTGGAGACTGAGTTTCCCGCAGCAAAGAGGTTGGAATGGGTGCCTTCAGTTTCTTCTCTCCAAGAGCTCGCTTGAGACAGGGGTGTCTTTTCTTTCTTTCTTTTCTTTCTTTCTTTTTTTTTTTGTTCTGCTCACCAGGAAGCAGGTTCAGAAAACAGGACTTCTCACCAGGAATTCCAAAGCTAAAAGAATGTGGCTCCAGGGCAGATGCAAACGGTTCAACATTGGTGGGGGGTAGGGAGGGAAATGTAAAAGGCTTCAGTGAGCTCCAAAAAAGACAGAAACTTTAAAAATTTTCTACGAGGTCCAACTTAAGTGAATAATTTCTCCTTAAGTCTGAGTATGGCCTTTTGCAGTCAGATCTGTTGGTGCTGTAGAGCTGGTATTTCAAGCATGTCCATCTGCATTTAAACGAATTGCTCCAAGACAATCTGATTATGCGGTAGTGACTTTGGTGAGAATAGCGCCTCAGTGGAATGGAAACTTCATTTTGAGTCTAATATTAGACCTTGCTTTGGAAAATTCCTTTTAAATGATCACAAGCTGGGAATAGCAAAAGAATTTAACTTTCGACAGACAGCATTCACCAAGAATTTTTAACTGCGTATGTTTGGGTCCTTGGGAAAGCAGATGTGAGAAACTGACCAGGCAGCATGGACGAGCCCAGAGTCCACTTGACCTGATGGGTGTTTATATCTATTGCTGATAAAGTTTCCCTCCTAGTCTCATTTGCTCAAAATATTTTCATTCTTGGAGCGTGAGCACACCACGGATGAAAATTGCTAGAATGCCTAATTGTCCAACAATCGAAGAGGCTTCCAGACATGGCTGCTTGTAAAGGGACAGGGACAAACAGACCTACAGAACCAGAGCCAGTGTGTGAGCGAAGTGCATGAGATCTGGCTTCAGAGAGTATTTTTTGTTTCCCTGGCTGGTTTTGCTTCAGGTTAGACTGTTTAAAGGAAGGATCCTCGACTACCCTTAGTCCTGAGAACTACCCCGCCTTGAAAAAAGAAGACATGTGGATGTAGATATGTTGAGGATATGTTGCAGATGCTCTGGGGTGGGAAGATCAGCACTGGTGTGTATGAGACTCATTTGGCAGTATCTTCTTATTTCAATTTAAACACCACGATTTATAGGGTTGTTCATGGTACAGTTGTTTCAGGCATTCAGTGTTCCAGCGACAATCCCATCACCAGTGTGACCTTCCCTCTACCAGTGTCCCCAGTTTCCCACCCCCTCGCCCCCCGCCCAAGCCTGCCCCCCTCAGCCAGCACAAACTCTTATTTCCCGTTGCTTGGGAGAACAAAATGGCGAATGGAATGATCAAAAATTAGATCAGTGAGAGTCTGTGATCATCGTTACATTTCACGATGGTGTTGCTAAAGTTATTGTCATTGTCTGAGGATTTACTGGGCTGGTTGGTGCTGGCTGAGCCTTCTGTTACCATTTTCGCTCACGGAGCTTGGTGGGTCCTATGCAGCTTCCCTGTCACATTTGCTGGGCCCCCATTGCACTTTCAGTCCTGTGAGACTTGGGAGTTCTGTGCCGTGCACTCCGGGAGCCGTGGAACTGGGAGGGTTTGGTGGCTTGATGAGGTTAGGTTGTGGAGTGGGGCCATGAGGTTGTGCGTTGGGGGTGGGTGTGGGCTGCTGGGCCTTCTGGCACGATGGGGGATCTGCTACCCCGTTTCTTGCCTTGGAAGCTGCTCTACGTGGGATGGCTTGGCAGCTTGCCGGCCTGACCTGCATGTAGTATTTTAAAAGATCTCTCTGAAGTTGTGCTGCACCTTTCTGTCCCGGTCGGTAGTTACTGTAGTGTTTCCTTTTCCTGTAAGTTGACGGCACCTTTGAGTGGAGGAAGAGCAGCGTTATTAAGAGAATGAGCTTCTACTCATTGATCTCCAGTGTGCCCCAGGCACTGTCTTTGCTGGGTACCAACCTTTCGCAGGCACTCCCCACGTGGCATCAGTGATTAGAAACCTGGCTTTGGAAATGCGACGGGCACTGCCAAGTCACATCGTCTGCTTGTGATCACACGGCTGGTCACAGCCAACAAGTGGCAGTGTTAGAGTTCAAATCCAGGACTGTGCCCGCAGAGGGGACACTGAGAGCTCGCCTGGCTCCTGGAGCAGACAGCCTTCAACTCTTTTGTCTCCAGATTCCTTTAAACTCAGAAAGAAAGGGGGAGAGAGAGAGAGAGCGAGACAGAGAGAGAGACAGAGAGACAGAGAGAGAGAGAGCCCACAGTGAGGGACCTTTCAAATTCATGCGAATTCTATCTTCAGATACTTTATTTGAAACGAAAACAAGTCTCAAATATCTTAGTCACTTTGGAAGAACAGCAGTAAATCAAGCAGGGCAGTTTTACAGGCGGCCGGGACTCGGCTCAGTGGCAGCGCACATGCCTTGCCTGTGGGCGCGCCGGCTGCCATCCTCCGAGGGCACACGGGGCACGGGCTCGCCTCTGCAGCCCGCAACACAGCGTGCTGTCAAGTTTCATAAACATTCTAAAGGGGGCCGGAGCGACAGTACAGCGCTGAGGACTCTCGCCTTGCATGTGGCCAGCCCGGGTTCGATCCCCGGCATCCCAGATGGCCTCCTGAGTGCAGAGAACATTCTGCCAGGAGTGTGCCCTGAGTGCAGGGCCCGGAGGAACCCCTGAGCGCCTCCAAACCAACAACAACAACAGAACCGGCCTACGGGAAAAGACCTTTTTTGCTTATCTGCCACCCAGTGGGGTCTGCTTGCCGTGTCCTGCTCCCAGTCCCTGCAGCTCCCAGTCCCTGCAGCCCGTGACTGTCACAGCTGGCCTCAGAATTGTGCATGGCCAGTTCCCACTTCTTGTCATTGAATAACGCCAGTTCCCTCCTGTTGGCGTAGATATATATTATTTTCTCAGTGGTATAATGTAATGCTAGTGAGGGCCAGCTGTAATTGGAAAAGGAAGTGTATTGGGGCTGGGGGCTGGGGCCACTACGTGGCTGTGCTTAGAGGCTTGTCCTGGCTCTGTGCTCAGGTGTCACTCCTGGCAGTGCTCCAGGGACCAACTGAAGTGCCAGAGATCAAACTGGGATTGGGTGCTTGCACGGCAAGCACCTTAACTCCTGTCCTATCACTCTGGCTCCCTAGGTACTATATCTTAAAGGCCTTTTTGTACAATTGTATAATAGTACCTTTAACATAGAACCCAGACTTTAAGCATAGTTTTTTTTTTTTAAAGAAAAAAAAGATCAGGGGGCTGGACCGATAGCACAGCAGGTAGTGCGTTTGCCTTGCACGCAGCCAACACGGGTTCGATTCCCAGCATCCCATATGGTCCCCTGAGCACTGACAGGGGTAATTTCTGAGTGCAAAGCCAGGAGTGACCCCTGTGCATTGCCGGGTGTGACCCAAAAAGCAAAAGAAAAAGAAAAAGAAAAAGATCATTGCAATGGGGCTGGATCAGTAGTATAGCAGGTAGGGCATAAGCCTTGCGCACAGCTGACCCGGCATCCCGTATGGTCCCCTGAGCATACAATTACTCAGGAGTAATTCCTGAGTGCAAGGCCAGGAGTAACCTCTGAGCATCTTTAGGTATGACCCAAAAAGAAAAAAATGAAGATTATTGCAAACTGAATCTATACCAAGTGGATTCAGTCTACTGTTATATCAGAACTCCTTGAACTGAACTCTTCCTTACAGAAGAACCCTAAGTGATACACAGAATACTCCCCCTCCCAGGGAGTAGGGCCTAGCCTCCGCCCCACCCCCCATCTGCCCGGCGGGTGAGTGGACTAGAGTGGGCAATGAGTGATTTTACAGAGGAGAAGCCTAGGAAACTGAGCGGGTGGTGAGGCTGGGCACCACCTGTGACGTCCCGTGGTCAGCCCAGAGAGGCTGGTGCTGGGGACACACAAGCCCTGGGTAACCCTGAGAGAACCAGCCAGCCGCACCAGAGATCACCATCTGGAATCCTGGCCAGTGCTCAGGGACTGGGTTATAAAAAGTAAGGAGCAAGGGACTGGGCAGACAGTACAGGGGACGAGACACTTGTTGCACACAGCCGAACCCAGAGCAATCCATATCCCTTCAGCACCCCACTTCCCCTCCCCAACACACACACACACACACACACACACACACACACACACACACACACACACACACACACACACACACCAGCACTGCCAGGGGTAGTCCTGGAGGCGCTGGGTCGTGGTAATCCCGTCACAGCCCAAGCAGCGCCACGTCCTAAGGCCCAGCACTGAACCTCTAGACCAGGCCCCAGAAATAGCCAGGAGTGGCCCCAGGTACCCTAAGCACCACTTGGGAGCTTCCCCCTCGCCCCCAAAGACGTAAGAAATACACAAGACTAACGCACAGACCAGAGGCCAGGAAATATGTCAGCTGAATCCAAAGCGCGGCTCCGAATAGCATCTTGGAACAGAAAGAGGACATTGACGGGGAAACTGGTGCAATACAAATAAAGTCTGGAGCTTAAGAGTAACAGACCTGTCGGCCTCTTACGTTCTGGCGAATCCGTTATGGAAATATGAGATCCTGCAGCAGGAGCCCCAGCAAGGCGGAAGCAGGAGCTTGCTCCACGCTCGGCAGTGTGTCGACCCAAAGTAAAAGTCTATCTCAGTTCTGACACGGCCTGGTCCCCAGCCCTGCCTGATACGGCCCCTTTGAAACACCCGCTTCCCCCTCCCCCTCAGTGTCCTGGGTTGAACCCAGGCCTCACGCTTGCGGAGCGCATGCTGCCAGGAGCCCCTTCCCGACCCTCGGCCGCCGGCTCTGCCTGGCCCTTCGAGGGGTGGCTCACTCGGGCATCGCAGTAACAGCATGCCCGAGTGAGCATCGCCACCGTTGTCTGGAAAATCCTGGTCTGCTGAGTTATGCAGGTTTTTTTTTTTTAAAAAACAACCTAAAACCACATGATTCGGTATTTTTAAAAAGTCACATTTTTGTTAAAGCAACCCCTATCTTGGGGGCCAGGTAAGTAAGGGGCCAAGGCACCTTACCTTGCACACAGCTCACCCCACTTCAACCCCCGACATCACATTTAGTCCTTCCTGAGCCCCGCCAGGAGTGATCCCTGAGCACAGAGTCAGGAGTCGGCACCTCTGGGTGTGGAATCACCCTCCACCCCCAAAGCAATAGTTGTTTCGTCATCAGAAAAATCCTCACTGAAACCCGTTCAGCCTGGTGGAAATGGATTCAAGTTTCCCCCAATTCTGATTTTCTCATAAACGTTGCCATTTAATTGGCAGCAAATCCTTCTGTTTTTTTCCTTGACTTAAAAAGGCTTTTTTTTTTTAATTTTAAAGAAAATGCCAGACTCTCAAAGCCCCATAGTGATTCTTACACATAAAAATGATACTCAGTGAAAAAGGCAGGTAAGCAAGCGCTGCTACCGCTGAATGCAAGATAAGTGTCTTCTGACTTCTGTCACATGGTCACATGAGTATTAAGACAGGTGCCTGGAGGCCCAGGTTCCGTATCTGGCGCTCCGTGCTCCGCCCCTGCACCACTGGGAGTGTCTCCTAGTGGCTGTGTGACCAGCCCCGCAAGAAAAAAGGACTTAATGAAATAAATGCTTCTTCTGCTCCATCAAAGATGCTCGCACCGCAAAGTTCTGTGCCTCTTCGTGTGTGTGTGTGTGTGTGTGTGTGTGTGTGTGCGTGTGTGTTCGTTCTGGGCTGCCTCAGCAGTTCCAGGAGCACTTCTATAGTGAGAAAAAATCGTCTCACCATGCTGACCTCCCGGGGGCCCAGAGACCTCGCTGTGCTGGCCGAGAGGCCGCCAGGAGGCGCCGGTGTCCCAGCTGCCCCGTGGCACCTGCCCCGGGCCCTGCGTCGTCTCCCGGCTTTGCTGCTCTGGCTCTCAGGCTCTCGCCCCTCTGTGGCACTGTTTGCAGACCAGCCCCACCTGCCGCTGCAGGATGCAGTGATTCAGTCCGTCTGTGCTCACTGGTTGGTTTCTCGTCGGTAATCCTGACCACGTTCTGGAGCTTCAGCAGATGGCCACTGACCCTGCCGTGTTTCTCTCGGTTTCCTTTGAAGGTAAATCGCACCTGGCCATTGTGCAGCGAGTCAACAACGAGGGGGAGGGCGATCCCTTCTACGAAGTTCTGGGCATCGTCACCTTAGAAGACGTCATCGAAGAGATCATCAAGTCCGAGATTCTGGACGAGACGGATCTGTACAGTGAGTAGCGCCGTCCGAGTGCCCCTGTTGCCCCCTTTGCCTGTTCTGCCGTGTTCTTTGCCATCGTCTGCCATGGCTCTGTTTCTAAGTAAGCATGAACCTGGGCTGTGGACCACTGTGTGTCCCTGGCCCTCCAGCGGGGGCCACCAAGGGGCAGATCCGGTCATGTCAAGTGGCAGTGCTTCATTGATCTGTTTTTATGAAGCCGGCGAGTGCTGAGCATGGGACTCGCATTGACCTTAACAGAAAGTCTACTCGTGGGGTTTACTTTTATTTTACTGCAAGAAGAAGAATTGTTTGTTGACTCAGTTATCATTTGACACAATTAGGTGGACTGTTAAAGATGCCTTTCTGTTTCTAGTTAAGGTCGCACTTCAGGTACTTAAAGTGTGGGGGTTTGCCAGACTGGTGGATGGCAGCTGTAAGTGGCCCTGTTCCAGAAGCCAGGGCCGGGGTAGACCTGAGGGTCTTCATTAGAGGTGACAGAAACATGATGGGGACAGAAGGGGTGGCCTGGACCAGGCCAGGGGAAGGAGCAGGGCATTCTGGTTTGTGCAAGAGTTAGTCTGCTCGTGGGCTGAGTGTTGAGTCTGACTCACCAGAGTCCACAGCCAGAATCCAGAGCTTGACGTGCCCTGAGCACCACTGGGCTCATGGATTGCCTGAAGCTAACGGTGTCCCCAGGCCTGAGAACATTGGGGCCCCCAGAAGCAGGGGGGGGGGGAAAGTGGGCTACATTTGACTTTTATTTTTCAAAATTTTAAATTTTTATTTATTTGCTTTTTGGGTCATATCTGGTGATGCACAGAGGCTATTCCTGGCTCATGCACTCAGGAATTACTCCTGGTGGTATTCAAGGGACCATATGGGATGCTGGGAATTGAACCCTGGTTGGCCCTGCACAAGGCAATCACCCTTCCCTCTGTGTTATTGCTCCAGCTCCTACACTTGACTTTCTTTTTTTTTTTTTAATCCCCGCCCTTGACTTTTTTCTTTTCTTTTCTTTCCTTTTTTCTTTTGCATTTTGGGTCATACCTGGTGATGCACAGGGGTTACTCCTGGCTTTGCACTCAGGAATTACTCCTGGCGGTACGCAGGGGACCATATGGGATGCTGGGAATCAAACCCTGGTTGGCCGCGTGCAAGGCAAACGCCCTACCCGCTGTGCTATTGCTCCAGCCCCTACACTTGACTTTTAATTTTTTTTTATTCTTTGGTTTTGGGGTCACACCCGGCGATGCACAGGGGTTACTCCTGGCTCTGCACTCAGGAATCACCCCTGGCAGTGCTCAGGGAATCATATGGGATGCTGGGATTAGAACCCAGGTCGGCTGCGTGCAAGGCAAATGCCCTACCCACTGTGCTATCGCTCCAGCCCCCTACACTTGACTTTTAAACATAACTTTGTGGGGATGAACTTCATATGACCTGAGGAGCCCAGGACAAAACCCATATTGCTCCAAGCTGAACTGTCGAACGGGAACGTGCTCGTTTTAACATGGAGCCTGACGGTGCCTGCTTGGAGAGTGCATTTCCCCCTGAACTGATGACCTGCTTCCGAAAACACGGCCTGTTTCTCCTCACGTCTGCCCGGGGCGCAGAGCCCTGCCCTGTCCCGGGCGTTCTTTTCCTTCTGACCCTGCTGTTGTTAGTTAGAACAGCCGAGGAGAATCTTCGGGCTGGTGTGCGTTCCACTTCCTCTCCCCCTTCCTCCCAGTGGCTGCTCCATTGCGTGTGTCTTTGTGGAATTCTGTGTTTGCCCAGAACTCGGGCGATCTTCCTTTGTACTTAAGGTAACCCTTGCTGTGGGCTGACCTCCTACAGACGGGCGCCACACATGACTTACTTGCAGCACTGAACTGTGGTTGCAGGTTTGTCCCCCTTCCCTGATTTTGGATGGACCCGGGGGTGTCTCCCAGGTCGTGCTCAGGACCCCCGGGCCCCCTCTCTGCAGTTCTTCTCCCATGAGCTGGTGGCCTGTCCAGGGGCTCACAGTTGTGGTGGGTGCTCGGGCGCCTACAGGGCTGACCCCAGCGGCGCAGGGGTGTGTGTGGCTGCAGATACAGCAAGTTCTCTAACCTCATACTACCTCCAGCCAGGCGTCCTGCCTGCCACACACTCACTCCGGCCCCTGTATTACGGATCCAGAGAGGAGATTGGGCACGAGTTTGCTATTGGAAGGGTGTGTGCTTTGTGTTGTTATTGTTCTTGTCGCTGTGGGCTTTGATTTGTGCTGTCGCTTTTCAAAAGACACCAAGACAGAAGGAAAGTCAGTGCTGGGCCGCCTCCCAGACACACAAAGGTCGGCTTCCCTGCCGCCCGCCGTGGTCTCGAGCGTGCACCTGGGCAGCGCACCCCAGTTTCTTCTTCTTGGTTCTTTGTCCTGAGAACGACTGAAAGCAGCAGCAGACGCTTCCCAGACCAGGGCTCGGCTGACCGCAGCCCCGGGAAGCTGGGCCTCTGCCCCCCCGCCCCACGCGCGCAGAGAGGGGGAGGTGGAGATGGATTTTAAAATAGTGTCACGTTGTTGAAAATAATCAAGACTGATTGTTGACATGAAAAGCTACATAGAATTCAGATGTCACGTCCAACCTGGCTGTAAAGACACCTGGTAGGGGAATAGTAAACCCCCAGCGGGAACGGGAGCTGCGTGCCTGAGGGCGGCTCTCAGTTGGAAGCTTACTTGGGGCCAAGGGGCACAGGGGTGAAATGAGACAGGAGGGGCCCCCCGAGCAGGACGAGGTGCTGGAGGGTACCAAGGGTCCTGCAGGAAACCCTGTCAGTAACAGGACTATAAACCCAGCACCTAAACCGGGGGAAGCACCTGCCATCGAGGCAGGCTGGGGGCGGGGCGGAAGCTGGAACGCCGGTGGGAGGTGGACCCTGGTGAGGGGATGGGTGTTGGCTCACTGTACGCCTGAAACTCCATCATGAGTAACTTTGCAAATCCTGGTGCCTCGATTAAATTTTTTTTCCTTTTTTTTTTTTAATGTTACATTGTAATAAAACATTCCCGGCCCATCCTTTCCCGGAGGCCTGCTTTGGCCCACAGACAGCCGAGTGGTCGCAGCCAAGACCAGGCTTTGTCACCCTGAGGTCGTTTTCAGACCATGTGTCCTCAGGTTGACTCAGCCTCGGGGACCCGTGGCATTCAGGGGAGAGGGCGAAAGGGAGCCGTCAGCTGCGATTGTGACAGTGCATCGCTCTGGGACGGGTTCTCCCTGGGGAGCCTTGGTTGCTGGCGCCACAGCTTTGGTTCCTCTGTGAGGTGGGGTCCAGGACCCCTGTGGCACCTGTGTCTCCTGAATCTCCTGTGTCTCCTGCATCTCCTGTGGCACCCGTGTTTCTGATGTCCCTGTGGCACTTCCGTCTCTGTGTCTTCTGTATCTCTGTGTCCCCTGCATCTCCTGTGCACCTGCGCTTTCTCTGTCCCTGTGTCTCCTGTGTCTCTGTGTCCCTGTGTCTCCTGTGTCTCTGTGTCTCCTGTGTCTCTGTGTCTCCTGTGTCTCCTGTGTCTCTGTGTCTCCTGTGTCTCCTGTGTCTCTGTGTCTCCTGTGTCTCTGTGTCTCCTGTGTCTCCTGTGTCTCTGTGTCTCCTGTATCTCTGTGTCTCCTG
Source organism: Sorex araneus (assembly GCF_027595985.1). Taxonomy (NCBI): domain Eukaryota; kingdom Metazoa; phylum Chordata; class Mammalia; order Eulipotyphla; family Soricidae; genus Sorex; species Sorex araneus. The sequence continues at coordinate 24,074,733 of NC_073312.1, read as the reverse complement.
TGTCTCCTGTGTCTCTGTGTCTCCTGTATCTCTGTGTCTCCTGTGTCTCCTGTGTCTCCTGTGTCTCTGTGCCTTCTGTATCTCTGTGTCTCCTGTGTCTCTGTGTCTCCTGTGTCTCTGTGTCTCCTGTGTCTCCTGTGTCTCTGTGTCTCCTGTGTCTCTGTGTCTCCTGTGTCTCCTGTGTCGTCTGTGTCTCCTGTGTCTCTGTGTCTCCTGTGTCTCCTGTGTCTCTGTGTCTCCTGTGTCTCTGTGTCTCCTGTGTCTCCTGTGTCTCTGTGTCTCCTGTGTCTCTGTGTCTCCTGTGTCTCCTGTGTCTCTGTGTCTCCTGTGTCTCTGTGTCTCCTGTGTCTCCTGTGTCGTCTGTGTCTCCTGTGTCTCTGTGTCTCCTGTGTCTCCTGTGTCGTCTGTGTCTCCTGTGTCTCTGTGTCTCCTGTGTCTCCTGTGTCTCTGTGTCTCCTGTGTCTCCTGTGTCTCTGTGTCTCCTGTGTCTCTGTGTCTCCTGTGTCTCCTGTGTCTCTGTGTCTCCTGTATCTCTGTGTCTCCTGTGTCTCCTGTGTCTCCTGTGTCTCTGTGCCTTCTGTATCTCTGTGTCCCCTGCATCTCCTGTGCACCTGCGCTTTCTCTGTCCCTGTATCTCCTGTGTCTCTGTGTCTCCTGTGTCTTCTGTGTCTCCTGTGTCTCTGTGTCTCCTGTGTCTCTGTGTCTCCTGTGTCCCTGTGTCTCCCGTGTCTCTGTGTCGTCTGTGGCACCTGTGCCTCAGGCGGCAGATGGACTGTGCCCCACCGTGCCCGCATGCTTCCTGGGCTGCTCTCTCCGCGTTCCCCGGCGCCGTCCCTGGGCGTGCAGGGCCAGGTGCACAGCCTGGTGAGAGCAGAGCCTTCCCCCAGGAGCATCTGCCCGTCTCTCCCGGACAGCCCTGACCAGGCGGGACGGGTGGCCTTCACTCATCCCTCTCTCCTGCCTCCCACAGCGGATAACAGAACGAAAAAGAAAGTGGCCCACCGCGAGAGGAAGCAGGACTTTTCTGCCTTCAAGCAGACAGACAGCGAGATGAAGGTTAAGATCTCACCCCAGCTTCTCCTGGCCATGCACCGTTTCCTGGCAACAGGCAAGTGTGGCTTGTCAGCGTGGGCGCTCTCCGCTCACGACCTCCTCCACCACCACCGACGGGGTGGGCTGCGGGCGGACACGGGGAGATGGGGAGATGAGTAATGCCACTTTGTGTTTTGTTTTTTTGTTTTGTTTTGTTTTCTTTTGTTTTCCTTTCTTTTTAAATTCTCTCCTCTCCCGTGTTCAGTGTCGGCATGAACCCTCTGAGACATTTGCCAGGGGTGGACCAGTAACTTTAAATTGGTCTGAAAGGTAAGGATGAATGTTAGTGCCACACTGCATGTGACATAGGCCAGGCCATCTGCTTCCAGCCCGCCGGGCACCTGTGTCTCCTGTATCGCCCATGGCCCCCAGGCACGCCTGCTGTGTCCGGGCCAGCTGAGGCGCCGGAATCACCGTGTCTCTCGCTCCGGCTGTCTCAGAAGCACAGTTGGACACGAGTGCGAGTACCCGGGTGCTCTGAATTGCAAGGAAGAAGAATCAGATTTTTTACAAATCCTGTGTGTTTGTGTGTGTTTTTTTTTTTTTTTTTTTTGTGGTTTCATGAAATCAGGAGTTTTGGGAACTTTGACGTGGATTTCATGGCGGCCTCTCCAAATCAGATTGTTCATTTGGGTCTGTTTCCAAGCGTCCACGTTACTCGGACTGGCCACTCCAGAGAGGTCACAGTTCAGGCGTGAGAGAGAGACTAACCCTTCTCGTGCCCCCAGAGGAGGCGGCAGGGCCAGGGTGAGCTCTGCGGCCAAGCCCTGTCAGGCTAACCGGAGACGCGCGGGAGGCACCCAGGGACTTGCAGAGGGCAGCAGCGTGTCCTTGTGCCACATGGTAAAGAAGGCGAGGATGGCAGGTGACTGACTTTTTAAGACCCTGTTGGCAGATACATGGAAATGCCTCCAGGGTGATAGCTGTGACATAAGGAATGTGCTCGGATTCATTATAAAATGAGGAAAAACTCAGAATATGAAACTAGGTACAGAGAAAGAGAGAGAGAGAGAGAGAGACAGAGACAGAGACAGATACAAAGAGAGAGACAGTATGAGTGTGTGTGAGAGAGAGACAGAGACACAGAGTAACAGCAAGAGAGACAACACAGAACAGAGCAAGTGTGCGTGCATGCATGCATGTGCGTGTGTGCATGTGTGCATGTGTGTGTGTGTGTGTGTGTGTGTGTGTGTGTGTGTGTGGTGGTTGCCATGCCTAGACAGGTGCAGAAAGAAATCATGCCTTAATTGCTCACAGTGATCACAAGTGGCTGGTTACGAGGTCGTTTTTATTCCCTTTCTCTTTCTCTGTCTTTTCCAGAATTCCTCCATGCTATTATTATTATTATTATTTATTTATTTTTTTTAAATCATGGAAGCCAGTATAGGATTAATTTTTTTATATGTCACATTTTTTTTCACATCTTAAAAACCTAGGAACACATTTCAGAATCACTTGTTATTCCTGTTCTAATTCTGCTGGTGGTGTTTTTCCTCGTTGAAGAGCTACAGTTTAAAACTGTTATCCTACTTACCTCCGGGATACACAACTCCAGTTGCAGAGTAACAACTGAAAGATGGTCATTTGGATCTTTTTCTTGACAATAAAATGGGTCTCCTTAGAAATACGGATTAACGTGCTTTTTGGGTTTTTGTGTTTTTAACTAGCCGGCTGGCGTGCATGCTGGTGTGTGCACGCGCCCTGCTCTCCGTCCAGCTCCCAGTGTCCTTCCCCTCCAGTGGGTCTCAGGTTGTTGGCGGGTGAGGAGGGGGGACCCCTGTTTGCTCGGTGCTAACCCCTGTGCTTCCCAGCCATACTCCCTTCTGTGCTGTCCTCGCCAAGCCAGTGGCGAGGCCTGTTAGCAGGAGTCCTGACTGTCAGGGAACCCGTTGCTGGTTGGTTTTCATTTCTGTTCATCAGAAAGGCAAACCGACACCAGTGACTGATTAAAGAAGAAAGTCTCGGTGCCAGAGCGATACTCGCACAGGGCCTGCCCAGGGTCCATCTCTGACATCCCAGAGGGTCCACCGAGCCCTGCCAGGGTGATCCCTGAGCACAGAGCCAGGTGTTGCCCCAAAAGTAAAAAAAATAAAGAGATTTACTTTAGTACAGCAGGTAGGACACTGTCCTTGCCCATCTCTGGCACCTCACAGGGTCCCCCGAGTCCTGCTGGGAATGACCCCTGAGCACAGAGCTGGGAGTAAGCCCTAAGCACTGCTGGGATTGTGTCCTTCATCCCCACCCCCACTCCCACTCCAAAGAAATAAGCTTGTCTAAAAAATAAAGTGAGAATTCAGTATTTTCTCATTTCTCCCAGGTACTTTGTGTCCCCAGCTCACCAGGTCTGTCCCTTGGGCTCCCCGTATTCTGACTGTCCGAGTGCCTTGATCACCAGCCTCGTGTTTTCCATTCACCTGAAATGTAATATCAAGTTGTGTTTATATCTATAGAAGTAGAAGCATTTAGCCCATCCCAGATGTCAGAGAAGATTCTCCTAAGGCTGCTAAAGCACCCCAATGTCATCCAGGAACTGAAGTACGACGAGAAGAACAAGAAGGCCCCCGAGTACTACCTCTACCAGCGCAACAAGCCTGTAGACTACTTCGTGCTCATTCTGCAGGTCAGAGGGGTTTGTTTGGGGGGGATTGACGGTGCCAGTTGCCCACCCTCCAGTCCTGAGGATGTGGGTGTGGCCCAGGGGGGTCCGACTGACCAGCTGGGAGAGCCGTGCTTCCAGGGGAAGTCCCCTCCCTCCTCGCCATAACTAGACGGGAATTAGAATGGAAAGGGTTCTTGGTGATCACTGAGTCAGTGAATCACATAAGGACAGGGAATTTATTTCATAGTATTTTTGTAGAGTTTGAGATATTCCCTGTCCATTTCCAAATCTTGGCTGTGCATTTGACACCTGTGAGGATTTCCTTGGGTAATTTACCACTTACTTATTTGGGAGAAGTGTTGGGGCCACACCTGGTGATAATCAGAGTGACTCCTGGATCTGTGCTCAGGGATCATTCTTGGCAATACTCCAAGGAGCATATGTAGTGCCAGGGATTGAACTGGGGTTGACTGCATGCAAGGCAGTCACCCTAAACCCTGTCGGGGCCATCTGTCAGGCTTCTCTTGGGGTTATTTCCAGGGGAGGGAATGTTGGGTCACACCTGGCTGTGCTCAGGGCTTACTCCTTGCTCTGCACCCAGGGATCACTCCTGGAAGGGTTTTGGGGACCATGTGAGGTGCCAGGGACTGAATCTTGTTCAGTTGTGTGTAAGGCAAATGTGCAACCCACTAGGCTATCTCTGTGCCCCCTCAGCTCTCTTTTAGAGTCCTCAGGATTTTCCAAATATAGTCATCCACATATAGTGAGAGTTTGACTTCCTTTCCTATCTGGAAGCCCTTGATACCTTTTTCTTGCCTAATTGCTGGGGTGAGTACTTCCAGTACTATATTGAAGAGAAGTGGCGAGAGTGGGCAACCTTGTCTTGTGCCTGGCCTTAGAGGGACGGCTTTCAGTTTTTCCCCATTGAGAATAATGTTTTCTGTGAGCTTGTGGTAGATGGTTTTGACTACCTTGGCTTCTTTTTTAATGCTGCCTTCTTCCTGGCTCTCACTAGGACTTGGTCATATACACTCCCTAGACAATAACATATTTTCTCTTCTTGCAAAACCATCACAGTATCTCTTCATTGTCACTTTACAGGGAGCCTCCCAGGTCATGCTCGTGGGGGGGCCCAGGGGCCACTTGGTACCGGCCCAGCTGTGCATGCCAGTCACTTGGGTGTTTGAACCCAGTCTGCGGGCTCTGTGGTGCTGTGGATGGGACTCAGGCCTCCCTGTGCAAAGCAGGCACCCCAGGCCTTTGAACTGCTTCCCCCCACACCCCATTACTGTTCCTGTTCCTGCTTATTCACCAAGCTCTCCTTCACGGGAGAACTGATGTCATTACAGCCCCCTAAATCAGCGGGAACTTAATCCCTTCTCCTTCAGTTGGGGGCGGGGCTGGAGTCACCCAGTCAGACCCCCACCCCTCTGTTTGAGGGGCCTTTGTCACATCGCCATCTCACTCAGTAAGCATTGGGGATGAGCATTTTGATGAATAAAGACATTCATTGTCTTCTTCAGCGTCTTTACTGAAGAATTCCCTGTAGAGGGATTCTGTGTTCTCTGAACTAGAGCGTGAGTCCTTTGGGGTCTTCTGTTTCCTGGTCCCTTCCCAGTCATGGGTTGAAGAGATCCTGGAAGGAGCATGGTTAGTCGAGTGTCCTGAAGGAACGTGAGTGCAGCCTGGTACTCATCCCTGGGGCATGAGTGGAGTTTCTTTTAAAACAGCTCTATGCTGGGGCTGAAAAGTTAGTACAGCGGGTGCCATGTGCAGCCTTATACATAGCCCACCTGGGTTCGATCCCCAGCGTCCCCTACGGTCTCCTGGGCACCTCAAGGAGTAATTCCTGAGTGCAGAGTCAGGAGTCATCCCTGAGCATTGCCGGGTGTGACCCCCAAACCCTATTCTCTGGTCAGCAGCTGTTGGAAACTGTGGGAAGTCCCGTGATCCTGTGTGACTCCGTGTTGGGGTCAGAGTGGGGTCTGGAGCAGCCCCGAGGAGCTGCCGAGTCATTCGGGAATGACCTGTCAAATGTCACTTTCACACAGTCTTTCTTCCATTTGCAAGTTTCCTAGCACCCGATTCTTCTGGTAGCCAGAATCTCAGTCACACACTGTATTTTTTTCCTGCAGAGACAGATAAGCTTAACTCTTGGAAGGGAATATCTTTATTTACTATCAGAAGGAGTAAAAACATTCATCTCTGCACAAAAGATGACGTAAATATCTCTCCTCTTTCCCCCCCCCCCTTTCAGTTTTGGTTTTGGGGCCACACATGGCAGTGCTCGTGGGTCACTGCTGGCGGTGCACCGGGAACCGTGTGATGGCAGGGACAGAACCAGACCCTCCAGCACGAGAAAGTGGAAGGGAACACAACTGCCACGCTGCCCAGCCCTTGAACCAGGAGAGAACCTGCTGGAGTGATACTCCTGGGGGAGGTGCTTGCCTTGCACACAGCTGACCCAGCACAAACATGGTCTCGTGGGCCCCACCAGGAGTGATCCCTGAGCACCACCAGGTGTGGCCCCTACTAAAAAAAAATAGAGGACTTGATGTTTGCTTTTTTTTTTTTTTTTTTTTTGCTTTTGGGGTCAGACTCGGCGATGCACAGGGGTTATTCCTGGCTTTGCACTCAGAAATTACTCCTGGCAGTGCTCGGGGGGACCATATGGGATGCTGGGAATTGGACCCAGGTCAGCCGCGTGCAAGGCAAATGCTCTACCCGCTGTGCTATCTCTCCGGCCCCGAGATGTTTGCATTTTAATTGTGAGTAGAAGCACATTGATCTGAAACCTGAGGGCGCTGTGGCCAGTCTCCTTTGCAGCACTGGTGGGTCCCTGAGTGAACGATAGCAGTTGAAGAGTGGCCTCACGCCCAGACACTCACCGGGACGGGGACTGAGTGAGGTGGTGGTGGAACACAGAGCTAGCTTCACAGAGGGGCAGCAGAACCAAAGCCTGCCATTGGGAACTGAGGAAGGAATACGAGATCCTTCCCCCCAGACCCGTGGTATCAGAAAGGCAGGTGACAATCTTAAGCATCAATTCTTGATTTGAAAAAAAGCAGCTGGGCTGGAGAGATAGTACAGCAGGTAGGGCGCCTCCCTCGCCATCCCCAACACCCCAGATGGTCCCCTGAGCCCTGCCAGGATGAAACCTTTGACCATGGGGCCAGGAGTAGCCCCAGTCTCACTGGATGTGACCCCCAAACTAACAATGCAAAAAAAAAAAAAAAAGCACATTCAATCTCTGGCATTTCATATGCCCCCGCCCTGGTCCTGGCAGGAGAGATCCCCGAGTGTAGAGCCAGGAGTCAGCCAGGTGCGGCCCCAACCCAAAATAAGTACATAAAATAGAAACACACCGAGTGTCTTTGGCTCAGGCTGCTTCGCTCGCCCCAGCTCTGTGTAATGACCGTGTTCTTGTCCATCAGCCTGATGCGCCAAGACGGGTCGCAGGGACGATTTCCACTCCCTTTCACTGCCAGCTGGCTGCACGCAGCAGGGCACGGCGCGCTTTATGAAACTGTCTCCTTAGATGCATGCACGGGAGAGTCGCATTCTGCCTTTAAGGACGGGGTTGGTTTTAGAGGACTTACTTTGTTTATTGTTGGTTTCTGATTTTGAGATAGATGTGGAGGTGGTTGGGGTCACAGCCTGCAGTGCTGAGAGGACCGTGCGGTGTCGGGGATGGAGTCCAGGCCTCCCACAAGCAAGCACGCATCCAGCCCCCTGCTCTGTCTCTGGTCCCAGTGATTGATTCATTTAAATTTATTTAGCACTGCACTGTAGCACTGTCATCCCATTGTTCATCAATTTGCTTGAGCGGGCACCAGTAAGTCTCCATTGTGAGACTTGTTACTGTTTTCGGCATATCGAATATGCCAAGGGGAGCTTGCCAGGCTCTGCCATATGAGGTTTAAATGTATTTATTAATATAAATTTATTACTTATCTAAATCTCCGGTCACAGATTTATTGGGGACCACACCCAGGGGTACTCAGGACTTCCTCCTGGCCCTGCCCTCGGGGTCACTCTCGGTGGGCATGGGGCACCATATGTGGTGCTGGGGATTGAACCCAGGCTGGCTGCGTGCAGGGCAAACCCCCTACCTGCTGTACTGTCACTCTCGTACCCTCTTCATTAAAGGGATTTTGGGGCAGCTTTTTGAAACTCTGGGGCCACACGCAGTGGTGTTCAGGGCTCAGGGATCATTCCTGGCAGTGCTCGTGGGGGGTGTCGGGGATTGCAAGGAATGTGCCGCCCACTGTGCTGTCTCTCTAGACCCCCTAGAGGTGCGCGGGGACCAGATGCCAGGGACCGAGCCCAAGGTTCTCACACAGGAAGCGTGCGGCCCAGCCCTTTGGGCCCTCTGCCCAGACCTGGCCCCAGATTCCTTACTGTGCTTAAATATGTGCAAATATGAGACGAGGCGTGAGCCCCCTTCCCTTAGAACTCTGACCCACACTGGAAAGCAGAACTCACACACGGTTGGTGTGCTGGCCACGATGCCCGGGTGGCGGAAGCGGCCCCCACCGTGGCTGGGAGCACGGCCTGGCCGGGACCCTCCGCCCTTTTCTCAGTTTGAGCGACTCCGTGCGTTCTGCCCTGTCTTCGCCTGTTCCTTGGCCTCCCTCCCGGTGACTGAGTTATTCACGCGCTGAGCCCTCGGGGGCTCGCTGTGTCTTCCGGCAGAGACCTCCCCCGGGGCCGTGTCACCTGCAGGCTGGGCCTCAGGGAGGTGAGCCGGGGCTGACATCAGCCTCCCCAGGGGCCAGGGGCCAGGGCACGGCAGGCGGGGCTTCCTGGCGGGTGGCCGTGACCTCGAAGGCAGGCTTAGCCCTGGGCGCTTAGTCGCAGTACTCAGGTAGGAAAGGGGCTGGGGGACTCAGAGAGAGGACGGCAGGGAGGGCGCTTGCCTTGCACGGGGCTGACCCGGGTTCAATCCCCGACATCTCATAGGGCCCCCTGAGCACCGACCGCCAGGAGTGATCCCTGAGTGCAGAGCCAGGAGAAACCCTGAGCACAGCCGAGTGGCCCAAGACAAAACAAACAAAAACTGAGAAAAAGAAAAGGGGGTCCAGACATGAGAATTCATCTGGGCTCTCGGAGACCCCTTTTGGCCCTTGCCGCGTGGGAGCCCGCATCACTGGGGTCTGGGCGCCCCTGGCACGCGGCACCCCCGGCCGGCCCCCTTAGCTGCTGGCAGTGCGGGGCACGGCTGACGGCTGGGTGCCTGCTGTCTCCCGGGGGTCGGGGGGGCACTCCCTTTTCTAGGAGAAAATAAAAAGAGCCCCGGCCTCTGGAAGTCTGCCTTGAGGCTGAACTAATAGCGGCTCCCCCGTTGCACCCAGGGCTGCTCCCGCCGGGGGTAGGGGCCACCCACTGTGGACGTGCCCCTGAGGTCTCTGGAATGTGGCCTGTGGGTGTCTCCAGGCCCCCAGAGATGGGGCCTTCCCTCCTCTCTCGGCGCCAGGCGGGGCAGCCCGAGACCTTTGGGCAATTCCCAGGTGCCCACAAAGTGCTCTCTGAGCCCACCTTCCAGAAAGGCAGGGTCTGTGGGGAACCGGCTTTGCCCGCGCCTGCAAGGCCTCCGTTCATCAGTGTAAAACCGACTCCCCGAGCCGGAGAGACGGCGGGAGGGAAGGCGCGCCCGCCTTGCATGTGGCTGCAGCGGCCATACCCTCGGTTCCGTCCTGGGCACCACCTCTGGTCCCTGAGCACCAGCAGGGTGAGCTTCTGAGCGCAGCACCAAGAATAGCTCCCGAGCACCGCCAGGTGTGTGGCCCCAAACAAAACACACCCCCGGAGTGACTCCTCCGGGGAACTGCCCCTGCCGAGTGCGTGTGTTCCACAGCCCGGGCTGGGCCGGGGCTCAGGGGTGGAGCCCACGCCTTGCACAGCAGGCCCAGGTTGGAAAGCTGGCAGCGCTGCACTGTCCTTCCGGGGCAAAGGTCACTCTCCGTCACTCCTGGGCTTTGTGCTGGGCAAGGCTGTTCCCAGCTGGGTCCACTCCCAGGTCTAGAGGTTTATTGAAAATGGCTCCATTTCGGAGCCCTGGACACGAACGGTTGAATAATAGATACGTTGACTGGAGTTGTCTAAAACTTGCCTGCCCGATAAGCCTCCTCCAGGCAAAGAGGAGTTTCCAGCTGGGTGGTTTACAGCTTGAAAGTCTAACCCTTGAACGGTCTCTCCATCCCAGAACTGCAAGACCCTCGGGAACCCATTCATCCCTGGGCAGCTTTATAAAAACGCAGTCAAGTTAGTCTCATCCAGCAGTTCCTAAATGCAGGTAGTTGGCAAGTTTTCACCAGTCGGAGGCAAGAGGAGAAGAATTAAGCAAATTAAGTAGTGACATCTTCATAAAGCCACACATGTTCGGTTTTAAGACCTGTTATTCCAGGAGCCGGAGAAAGAGCTCGGAGGGCTGGAGCACACACAGGGCAGGTGGTAGCCCTAAGGTGGGTCCCCGAGCACCCCCAGGGGTAGCCCTCACCCAGACAGTGAACCAGGCGGCCCGCAGGGTCAGGCAGAGGGAGGTTCTCCCAAAGACCTGCTATTCCGGAATTCTCTATTTTTTTTTTTGTATGGGGGGGTCACACCTCTCGATGCCCCAGGGTTAACCTGGATCTACTCTCAGGAATTACTCCTGGCGATGCTGGGGGACCGTATGGGATGCCAGGGATCGAACCTGGGTCGGCCGTATGCAAGGCAAATGTCCTACCTGCTGTGTTATCAGGCCGGCCCCTGGAATTCTGTATTCTATTTTGAAGGTTAAGGTCCAAAGACCTGTTACTCTGGAATTCTATGTTCTATTTTGAGGGTTCAGGTGCCTTATTTTCTGTGAAATGATGGTAACAGTAGATGACTGTGCTTTAAAAAAAAATATCTCTATGAGGGTCAGAGAGATAACATAGCAGGCATAGCACTTACCTTGCTCACAGCTGACTCTTCGATGCCCGACACCCCATATGGTGCCCCAAGCCCACTGGTAGTGACCCCTGAGCACTGCCATGTGTGGCCCAAGAAACAAAGCAATAAAAAAATACTTACCTTTATGAGCCAGGGGTCTAGCCTCATGGTGGGGCACTTGCCTTACAAGCACGAGACCCTGAGTTTGATCCCTGGTGTGTGCGTGTGTATACATGGGAGCCGTTCTGTGGGAAGTGAAAGGCTGGTGGCCTTTTCTGCCCAGTATTGCAGAGGTCAGAGATGCGTCTTACCAGGTCTCGGGTGGCACGGGGGAGCAGCTGGTCTGTCTTCGCCTCCAGCCTGGCAGATCCGGACCGGCTGACCTCAAGGCCACCTGGTCTCAGAGCCCGAGTTGAAGGCCCGCACGGAACCTGCTGAAACAGCCCGTCTGGGGCTCACGGCTCTGCGAACGGGAACGTGGGGGTGTCCTGAGAGGTCGGGGCACTGGGAGGCTCCAGAGATGGGGGGTCGTTCTCACAGACAGCCCAGCACTTGCCGGGTGCCCCTGGGGGCTCTGTGAAGGCCCAGCACCCCTCCAGGGCACCCCCAGTTCCTGGCAGCCAGTGCCTGGGGTGGGCGCCCGCTGAGGCCTTTGGGATTTGCAGAGCTAGAGACGGGCCGGTCCACCTGTCCGTCTGCCCGTCTGTCTGCAGCGCAGCTCGGCATTAGCCCGTCAGGAAATGGCTCCGTCCCCCAGAAGCCTCTGGGTCCCTCCAGCGTGGTGCCCGCCTCTGCTGCCTGCCTTTGCCCCTGCTCCTGTCTCTGGTCCTCTCGCGCTCTGCCCTCTCTACCTCATCTGGGCACCCCAGTTTCTGCCCGCAGCAGCCTCCCCCGCTCGTCCTGCTTCCCCTCTGTTAGACTCGGTTCCTGTCTCCCTGGCCGCGCACTCTTCCCTGGGTGCTGTCCCTCCCTGTCCTGCCCGTCCCCTGGGCCCTGGATTCTCCCCGTGCAGGCGCCCTGGCCGCCTCACCCTTGGCCCTAAGTCGGCTCTGCAGCTGCCCCCTTTCCTCCTTCCGTCCCCTCTGTGTTTCGGCACCCGCTGTCACCGTCCCTCTCATGGGCTCTCTCAGGGCCTGTGCTTTGAGGGAGCGGAAGGACCTTCAGACCCTCCTCGCCCCTCCCCCACTCACTCCTCGTGCCCCCATTCACTCAGGTCATGCGGACCAGACTTGGGAGGGGTTGGCCCTCGCCTTACCTGTTCGTGCCCTCTCGGTGCCACCCACTGTGCTCTCCGGAAAGTGTCTTCCTGTCCGAGGGTGGCGACCCTGGATCCGGCTTCCTCTTCCTCTGCTCAGACCCCACCATCCTCCATGCGGCCCCCCACACCTGCGTCCTCAGAGCGGTCGGATCCCGCTTCCCATCCCCTTTCCATGGGGTCGTCTCCACCTGGTGTCCGGGTCACCTTTCCCTCGGTTTCCCGGCCCGGGGAGGCACGCTGCCCCTGCTGCTGCCCGGGGCCCTCCCACTCTCCTCCCCGCTGGGCAGCTGCTCATAGCCTGGGCACCTGAGCGCCCGTGGGGCCGTGTGTGATTCCGCCGCGGGGTCTAGCTCTTCGTGGAGCCCCGGAGCTGGTTAGGGATGGGCCTGCCCTGCCCAGCGCGAGGCGGGGGGAGGGCGGGTGGCCCAGCGTGCTGAGGACGTGCTGGGAGAGCGTGTCTGTGCGGGGGGTTTCGTGTGGAGGGATGATGGCGCCAGGGGGTGGCGTTGCTTATTGGATGGACGCTTGTTCTGTGACTACGTCATCTTCCGAGAGCCGTTGTTGGGGGCGGTGGTGCTGACCATGCCTTTCACAGAGCCAGGAGCACCGAGCGAGTCGGCAAAGCACCGGCAGTTGTTGGGGGGAGAATCTTTGTTTCTCATCCTGCCTTACCGGACGATGTCCCCCCGCAGAGGGCAGTGAGAGGAGCTGGACAGGAGCCCCTTTCTCCCCCCGCCCCGAAGTTGGAAGGGCAGCTGGGGGGAGCTTTCAGGAGCCCAGAAAGTGGCTGTTGGGCCTGCCCAGGAGGCAGGTGGGCGAGGGCACAGCAGGGGCTGTGGCGGGAGGGCCGGGCGGGGCCAGCTCAGAGGTGGGGGGAGCCTGGCCTCGGTGCCCTCCCAGGAGGGCAGGGAGAGGCTGCGGAGTCTGGGCAGGAGGGGGCCCTGGGGTGTCTGTGCCCCCAGCATGCTGGGTTGCCTCCCGGGGCCAGCTTAGTCCTCTTGGTCCCAAGCCCCGCGGACCTGGACTTCGCGTCTGCCCCCGTGCCACAGCCTGGGGGCTGCCGCCGAGCACCGCCTGGCGTTTGCCCACGGCCGGAGCAGGAACGCCGTCGTCTTGGCCTTTGGCCCCCGAAGGACCCGGGGAGGGAGGGTGTCGGGGACAGGCCAGGCAGACGCGTTTTGTCCTCTCCCGTTTCACTGGCCAGCCCCTCTCTGGGAGGGAAAGACGCCCTGCGGGCCTCCCTGGGGCTGGGGGGAGACGCGGAGACAGGTGGCGGAGGGAGGAGCACTCTCGCAGCGATGGCGGCTGGAGCCCAGCGTCGGGTCGACGTGACGTGACCCCCCCCTTTCCTCCGGCAGGGCAAGGTGGAGGTGGAGGCCGGGAAGGAAGGCATGAAGTTCGAAGCCAGCGCGTTCTCCTACTACGGCGTCATGGCCCTCACCGCCTCCCCAGGTGAGCCCCGCCCCGCCCACCGGCCCTCCCCCTCCTTTTACCTTGGGCGCCTCTGGATTGTAGGATCCGTGTGTCGCCCCCCCCCCCCAACGTAGCCCACCCTGAGCAGTCACAGATCCACATGCCCCACTCCAGGGACAAGAACCCCGTAACCTGCAGAACCCCCTACCCACCCGCCCTGAGCATTCTCCCGTAGTTCCTGTCCCCCGGACGTCAGTCTTCCCGGGAGTCTGCGCCCGAGCTGCCCTGGTGGTCCCCGGCTGCCCTGCTCCTTTCTCGGTGCTCCTTGCCACTCCATTCAGTGACCGGACAGCAGCACACATTGTTTGCTGATGGACGGACGGACGGACGAATGTGCATTCCCGTCCCTGTCTCCCTAGTGAACCCGTGTGCGCGTTTCTGCCGGTGCAGTTGCGGGTCCCTGGTCAGCGTTGGCAGCTGCTGCCCAGCAGCCCCCGTGGCTGCGACAGTCCCCACGCCCGCGCGGTGCTGTGTGCCGGTGCCACCACAGTGGCTGCCCTTGTTGGTGTGAACTCGGGGCGGTGGGGGCGTTATCGTGCCTTTTCCTGAGGGGTCGGAGGCGCCAGCTGTTCATTGCCACGGGCTTGGCTGGCCGGGTGGGTGGGTGTGCCGGGGGCGGGAGCGTTAGGCCGATCTCTCAGTGTAAGGTGCCAGGGTGCCGGCCACTGTGTCTGTCCGGCCCGGACCGTGGGCGCCGGTGCTGCTGTGCTGGCGTGTCACTGGGCTGTCTCCACCGGGACACTCCTGCCGTTGTCTTGCTGCCCTGGCTGTGCCTCCCTGCTCCTGGCGGGCAGAGGGCAGGCGGGTCAGCGGAGGCGCTGGACTGCCACCTTGTGGCCGGCATGCCAAACAACATGCCCTTCCTCAAACCTGCATAACTGTTCCCCCAAGCACACCGCCTCTCTGAGGGTCCGTCCCCGGCCAGTAGGGGACACCGGCGTGATGTTGTTGGTTTCCATCTGCTACACCACACCGTCTCTGGGGCCCCGGGGATGTCCTTACAAGGAGAAAGCCAGTCAGGTGCCGGACTCGCTCACGTTCCTTGGGTGACCAGTGTTTGGTGTGGGAGCTAAAGGGACCCTCCCCTGGAGATGCTGGGCCGGAAGGGGCTTCCCCACCCCTGGGCCCCCCTGGGCCCCTCCCCATACATCCACCGAGAGATGAAATCGGGGCCGTGATGTCAGCCACGTTTCTGTCCAGCCCCGCGGCCAGTTCTCTGGGCCTCCTGCATAGCTGCCCCACGGGACATGCAGCCGGGCTCGGGCTCTGGGGGGAATGTGACTGGCCGGGGTGCCCATGGTGAGCCCCTAGGAGCCGAGCCCCCGTGTAAGGTGCAAGCTCTGCACCGGGTCGGAGGGAGGCCCGTGGCCCAGGGACTTCTCCTTTGGCGCGGGAGTGTGTGACCGCCGCCTCCTGGGGACGCAGGCCAGCCCCGCAGCTGGCCCCGCCCGGCCCCTGCTGTCCAGCCTGCCATGCCTCTCACCCTGTTCTCTCCCTTTTCCAGTTCCCTTGTCCCTGTCTCGCACCTTTGCTGTCAGCAGAACAGAGCTGCTAGCGGCGGGCTCTCCAGGTAACTGCATGCTTCCTTCTGTCATTGCCCCCCGGGCCTGCCGGGCACGCTCCGCCCCGTCCTCCCTCCCAGCCGCCTGTCGGCTCCGAGACCGCCGTGTAGCGCAGAGCTGAGCCCCCTTGGATGGTCTGAGCCCGCGGGGGCGCCTGGGAGCCCCCAGGGGGACTCTTGGGTCTTGGGACGGACGAGCTGCAGCCCACAGGGTCTGTCCAGCCGCCCCACCCCGCACGTGGAGGTCACAGACAGCCCACGGGTCTCGGAGCCGCCGCCCGTGCATCTGAGAGCACGTGGGCCCCGATGAACCGTGGCTCCAACTGCACCGGGAAAGGCCGTGCTCGGAGCCCGCCGCAGCCTGACTGCCGAGGCCCCTTTTCTAGAATCCCCCTGAGGGAGAGGCATGCGTGGTGGAGCCCTCCTCCCCCGGTAGCCCTGCCCCCAAACACCCCTCCCGCAGGGGGCCCGGCCCCTCTGGGAATGCACGTGAGCCCTGCGCAGACCTGGCCAGCAAGGCCACGGCTTAATCTCCCTTTAATTAAAATCGCCGGGATTTTCTGTGTGGTAGTACAACTGCTATTTATCCTGTTCTCTGCAGCTTACATTCTAAAACCTTACTTGATTCTTGTTGTTTTGGAATCCAGTTCCAGCTCAGTTCTAAAGCGCTGGGATTTGGGGGGCCGGCCTGGGCCCTGTCTCTGGAGAGGAGGGAATGTCCCCTCTCACACCTTCGTGATCCCAGCAGGTTTGCGCCAGGGCCGGGCTGACTCCAGCCTGGCAGGTCTGACGCGCATGCACGCATGTGCTGAACACGTCGGTGGGGGCCGCATTGCCCAGTCCACCCTCGCGGGCCTCTGTGTAGGGTCCCGGACAGCCACGGAGAGGGACTTGGTCGCAGCCCATGGAAAGGCCATTTGTGTTTCGCTGCTGCTTTGAGTGTCCTTGGCTCTGCCCAGCCAGGCCGATCAGCTCCCGGGAAGGCCCCGGCTGTGGGCCCCGGCCTCGGGCAGGCTGGTCTCACCCAAGCCCAGGGTTGCCCTCAGCCAGCGAATTCCAGCCTGTTCCAGAGGTGCCCGGCGGGTGGCTCCTCGGAAGAGGCCGGAATGTTCCACTGCTGCATCCCTCCAGAGGGAAGGACGAGTCTGGGGCAGGGGGAATGAAACAGGGCAGGAGAGAATATCGGAAATGGGGCCAGAGAGCACAGCGGGTAGGGCGCTTGCCTGGCACGTCGATCCCCGGCATCCCATATTGTCAGGGACCTCTGAGCACGGCTGGGTGTGACCCCAGAGCATAGGAAACAATTCTGAGAAGAGGAATTCAAGTGGAAAGCGTTTTCCATCACTCGTGCCCGAGACCTCTGGCCCCGGAGGAGACCTGGGAGCCAGCCGCCCGCTCCGGGTGGGTGTCCACTCCACAGTGCTGGTCCCCGTGTCCGGAGAGGGGGGCCCACCGCTCCACACCCTGGGCAGCTGTAGGGTGGGAGGACGCCGCCAGGGAGTCTGGAACCCTCAGACAACTGGAGAAATGAGCCGAGCGGGAGGAAGCAGCGGAAACAGTTCCCGGGGGCCGATGAGTGCGGGCCCCGCCGGGAGGGCGCCCCACGTGGGTGAGAGCCTGGCGTGGTGCCCAGCCCCATCTTAGAGGGGTTCTCAGGAGCCGTAACGGGCGGGGGGCTGCCGTGGGATCTTGGGTCCAAACTGCAGTTGTTCAGGCTGTGAGTGCCGTCGAACAGCGGGGCTGGCTGGAGCTGCACCCGGGGGTGGGCACTGGGGTGGCGGGGCCCAGGGGGAGCCCACAGTCTGTGCTCTAGTGCCAGGCGGCCAGGCACACCCTGCCCAGCCCAGCCCGTCTCGGCCCCTCTTCAGACCCCTGGCGGTTGGTGGCGTCCCCGGCTGTATAAGCACAAGGACCGGCAGCCCAGGCCACAGCTCCCTTCCGGGGACAGCGGACGGAGAAGGGAGAGGCCCAGAGGGCTGCACGCAGGCGGCACAGGTCGGAGTCTGGGTTCGAGGCCTTGCACGGCCCGCTTCCCGGCAGCTTGGGCGGGAGCCCTGGGCGTGTTCCTGGCTTGCGCCTGGTTCTCTCAGGAGAACGGGAACAGCAGGGCGAACAGACTGCTCCGAGTCGCAGTTCGAGAAACCCTGGGAAACCCTGGAGGGTTTTCTTCTGGGCGGCCTGTCCTGAGAGGGATGTTTGCTGGGCCATGTCGGGCAGTGGTCAGGCCGGAGCGAGGTGGGAGAAGCGTGAGGTGGGGACACTGGCCGCGTCCAGCCTGGGCAAGAGGCTGCGGGAGGCGCCAGGGAACCTTGGCAAGGCCCTGGCCGGGGCAGGTGGGGGGGCCTGGAGGTAGGCCCTGGGGCTGCGGGTGAGGCTGGGGGCATCCGCCAGGGACACGTCTGTGCCAGTCACAGGCCGGGAGAGCCAATCCCTTCCAGGCCTGGGGCCGGATTCAGGACCTGCCCTATGGGGGCCCCCTATCAGCATCGCTGACCCCCCCACCTCCTGTTAGAAACTCTGGCCCCGGGGGAGGGGGTCGTTCTCACCTGTCCAAGGCCCCGGCACCTGCCCATCGGCCAGTCTCATCAGAGCCTCCCACAGCCCGCAAGGCTGTGGCGACTGTCGTTGGGGTGGGGGGGCAGGGAGACCAGGGGGATGGGCTGGGCGGGGGCTCCCGGCGTGAGAGAACCGTTTGCTACCTTGGAAACAATGTTCTGGTGCAGGAACGTTCTCGGGCGCAGTCGTGCAGCTGCCTTCCCAGGGCCCAGGGTTTGTGGGGCCTTGCCGCCCCCCCCATCTGTGCGTGTCCCAGCCCAGCAGTGCTCCCCCCCCTCCCCCGTATTCCAGGGAGAGGCTCAGCGGGAGAGTGACCAGGGTGGGTGTTGGGTGGCCCCGGGCGCGCTGTGGGCCGCACTCAGAGGGCGCTTCCTCCCTGGCCAGGTGAGAACAAGTCCCCCCCGCGCCCCTGCGGTCTGAATCACTCGGACTCGCTGAGCAGAAGTGACCGGATCGACGCCGTCACGCCCACCCTGGGGAGCAGCAACAACCAGCTCAACTCCTTCCTGCAGGTCTACATCCCCGACTACTCGGTGCGCGCCCTGTCCGACCTCCAGTTCGTCAAGGTAGGCGGCCGGCGGGGGGTGGGGGTGCCCGATCCCAGCCCCGGGCACAGGCTGTCGCCTCGACCCACAGAGCCCAGGGGTGGTTTTCAGTGGGGCGGGAGTGGGTGTGGCAGCGGGGACAGTGTCTGGCGCCCGGGAGTTCCGGGGGAAGCAGGAGAACGACGCCTGTGGGCAAACACAGTGCGTCCCCCGGGTTTCGTTGGGGGCAGCAGGGGAGACCCCCCCCCACCTCCCCAGCCCCCGAGAGTAAGCGTCTGCCCTGCTTTGTCTCCCGTGCCACGCTCTTGGTGCCCCAGATCTCCAGGCAGCAATACCAAAACGCCCTGATGGCCTCCCGGATGGACAAAACCCCGCAGTCCTCGGACAGTGAAAACGCGAAAATCGAATTGACTCTTACGGACCTGCACGACGGGTTGCCGGACGAGACGGCCAACCTGCTCACCGAACAGAACTGCGTGCCTCTGGGCAAGGCCAACCACAGCCTGCACGGCGAGGGCGCCATCTAGCGGCCGCGCTGCGCCCCGCACCCTCCTGACACCAAAGACTGTCCCCTCCCCGGAGCGGCCCAGGACGGCGCGGGGGTCCGGGGGTCCGCCAGGCCCGGCGCGGCCTCCCTCCAGCCCCGAGGAACTTCTTCCGCCCAAATAGAATCATGTTTTATTTTTTCAGCTCTACCTTTGATCATTACTCACTCTCTTCATTCAATTTGCATGAAGTTGGAAATTGTTACGATTTATTTTTTTTTTTCTCCCCCACCCCAAAGAGATCATGTTTTTTTGGTTTTGTGTTTGGTTTTTTGTTTTGGTTTTTTTTTTTTTAAAAAAAAAAAGCGTCTGTTGCAGAGTTCCGAGTGGTTCTGTCGGAACTCTGCTGTGACCCCCCCCCCATGATGTGACCCCATCACTCTGGAGGATGGACCCGTGGCGGCCCGCCTGGGTTCCCCGCACCCCAGGGAGGGGCCCCCTGCCTGGAGGGGGGCGCTGGGGGCGGGGGCGCTGCGGGTCTTGAAGGATGATCGTGAACAGTGTTAGTGCGGCCTGCCGAGCCCACCCCCCCACCCCCACCCCCGCCACTCTGGCCCCTGTGTCCAGATGCGAATGTTTGAGTGTGTCCCACCCCTCGGAAAGGTTTCTGTGCTTGGAAATGTGATTTTGTTCCCACTCTAAGGACTTTTTATCACCCAAATGAATGTTAATGAATTTTAAACCCATGGTTCGTCATTGGCAAGAGGCCAGGTACCGTCATCTGCCGCTCCCACCGTCTGTCCCCCACTTTCTACTCCTCGTTGACCCCAGATGCTGCTACCGAGCTGCGAGACAGAGACCGGAGACCCTCCTCAGGGCAGCCCCCAGGCCAGCCTGCCCCCTCCCGCCGGGCGCTGTGCTCGTCAGGCAGCGGGGGCTCTTCAGCCCGGCTGCTGCCCAGACAGGGGCCACCCGTGGGGCCCCAACAGGGATCAGGTCCCGCTGCAGGACCAGGCACCTGCCCGCGCGTCTGATTCCACTGCCAGTTCGCATCGGGCACCAGCAGGGCCAGTGCCACAGCCTGCGTGGGGGTGCCCGAGCGGGGATGCCCGACCCCTAGTGCCAGGGGAAGAAGAGGGTCTCCCCTCTCAGAGGGGCCCCTGCTTCCCCCCGCCCCCACCCAGCGAGGGACGACCCTGCCCCGCAGTGTGGCGTTGTCCCCTGGGGCCTTGTCCACTGTTTCCTCCGGAGCCCCGTCCTCGGGGGTCTTCAGGCAGGGCCATGCCCCTTTGTGAGGGCTTGAGACCCCTGCGCCCTCAGCACTCTGTTGCAGAAGGGATCGGCTGAGCGGGGTCTCTCTGTTCAGAGGCGGTGGCAGAGCGCACGGCGGAGGCGGGGACGGGAACCTGCTGGCAGGAGTGCAGGGGTGCGGGCTCGCCGGGCGGGAGGCCCCAGTGTCGCCCGAATTCTTGCCCCGACACATCTTACCTTCCCGGCCTGGCCTGGCTGCCTCGACCTTCAGGCTGCTCGGCCTGTCAGCCTCTGCGAGAAGGCGCGTGTGATTGGAGGGGGTGCAGGGCCCCCCTCAGCGCCCCCTCAGAGCCCCGCGGCCCTCTGCGAGCTCTCGCGGGCCCGGAGCCGGCTCCTGTGCCGCCCGGGGACCCAGCCCGGCCTCCCCAGCGTCTGCTCATTATCTCCCATTAACCACGCTTTGCCCTAGCAAGGGATCCAGAATAATTCCCACCTGGGCTGCCGGGAGTTGGCTGGGGCTCTGCGTGGCGGGACCCTGGGGGTCCTTGGGTGTTCACGCTTCCCCTTGGGCCCCGCTCGAGCCCACCTGAGGCTACCGCAGAAGTGTGGGCTTGTTTGTTGCTTCCAAGGCCCGCAAGCGCCTGTCTGTGCAGCAGACGGGCGTCTGTCTGGAAAAGAAGGCCTGTGAGCCGGGGAGAGCCTTCTGCTCCCCACCCCTGCCAGCCCCCCAGCTGTAAGCATGGTGGCCGTCGAAGGGGGCAGGGGTCTCACTGTCCTTCACACTGGCCCCTGCTCTCCCCCAGGCCCTGCTCTGGGCTGCCACTCTGGCATCAAAAGTTCCCACGAGTTCCAGACGTCCTCAGATTGTCTGCTGGTCTTTGATGGACAGGCCCTTCCTGCCGCTCCAAGCCTCTCCCTTTGTTCCCTCGGGCTACAATAGCAAGTACTTAAACTCCCAGGAAACCAGAACCTGGCGATGTACGTGGGTAATTGGGTGCTAATCGACTCGCTTGGTTCTTTTGACTGCCAGAGGGTTGCCTCCCTGAGCACTGCTCTTCCCTCCCCTTCCCCAGGCCTCTGAGAGGGGCTCACAGGGCCTCGAACCCCCTTCCAGGGTTATTCAAGGAGCTGCCGTGTGAGCCGTGCCTGGGGCCCGCACACGTCCAGGCGTGTATTTATCGGCTGTGCCAGGGGCAGCGTTTCCAAGTCTGGGAGTCAGTGGTGGAGACAAGAGTCACATTTTCCCCAGGAAGGGGAGCCATGGAAATCTGGACCCAGCAGGGATCATAAGTGGCCCCTGGTGACATCACCAGGTCAGAGAGATCCCTAGGAACAGCCAGCAGGGTGGGCCCAGGAGACCAGGACTGAGCCCCAGACAGACCCCCCACGGCCGGTACTCGCCTCATGCTGGGGTTTGCGGCAGCTGGCCGGGTCAGACAGGTGCTGGTGCTGGCGTCCCCGGCCCTGGGCTAGTGAGATGCGCTTCTGGCCAGCAGGGTGTCTAGGTGAGCTGGAGGTTGGCCCGGGAATTGAAAGGAAGTCAGCTGAACGTGCGCAAGATTGGGGACCCCAGAAGTTCCTGGGTGGGTTTTGTCAGTGAGCTGCCTGCTCAGTGGCATTAAACCTCAGGGCCAGTTGTAACTCTCCGTCCTCCCATTTCTGTCCCGTTCAAGTGGGCTGATCAGAGAGCCGAGTCCAGAGAATTCTGGGAGGGACATTTGCCCCAGGTGGGGGAGGGGCACCCTGGGGTCCCGTTTGCTGATACACCGTCTCCCCCTCCCTCTCGCCGACGGGGGCCTCTCTTTCCTAGCACTTGCTTCCATCCCTGCTGATCATTCCAGCGTCTCTGGGCTGTCCTGAGGAGGGCACAGTCGGGGGTGGGTCACAGCCACAGTCACACTCAAGCCACTTTGCTTCCCCTACCCCAGGCCTGGGACGTGTTTGCTGCATAGACCTTTGTCATTGGCTTAGCCGACAAGCTTTGTCTCCGCACGTTGGAACTGTGTCTGCACTGTCTCTAGACGGGAAACACCAGCCTGCACTTGGGTGTGTGTGTGTGTGTGTGTGTGTGTGTGTGTAGCAACAGAGATATGATCTAGAGTGTGTAGCAACAGAGATATGATCTAGGGTGTGTGTGTGTGTGTGTGTGTGTGTGTATTTGGAGCAATAGAAACATGATTTAGGGTTCTAGGGTGTGTGTGTGTGTGTGTGTGTGTGTGTGTGTGTGTGTGTGTGTGTGTGTGTGTGTGTGTGTGAAGCAACAGAAATATGATCTAGGGTGTGTGTGTGTGTGCGTGTGTGCGCGCGCCCGCAGACCCCATGCCACAGGTAGACTTGAGGAGACGTCCAGAGTTGGAGTTCCATGGGCGACTGGAGCAAACCCAGAGGACGGGGACGGTTGTCTTGCTCCACTCTGGCCTCCACAGCTGCCCACACAGCACCAGTGTGGCTTCGCTTGGAAAGTGATGGCGGGAGGGGGAGGGGAGAGTTTCAGGCTCACTCACGTCCCCGGGTGCAGAGACCGGGCAGGGGGGTGGGGCAGAGGCCGGAGCCCGTGTGTCTGCGGGTGGCCGTGCAGGGGTTGCCGGTCTGCCCCCAGGGCCCTGTGCACCCACCGCCCGTGTATATGCTTCGTTTTGTATTATTTATTATGTACATACGCCTCCGTTCGTCCCGCGTGACTGAGAGCCGGTCTGGGGCCTTCCTTAGGGAGCCGAGGGTGGGAACGGCGGCGGTGACAACCTGAGTTTGGGACAACGGCGGAGGCGACTCCCCGGCCCTGGGTGCCTCTGTGAAGTACCTGAGGGGGGTCCTGGTGACTTCATGGGGCCGAGCCCGCCCTCCCCGCCCGCCACCCTTCCCTCCGGGGATGGGAGGAGCTGCTCGGATCGGGGCTGCCGGGCCCCTGGGCTCCCCCTCTCACGCCTTTCCTGGTTTCCGAGGCCCAGGCCAGCTCTGCCGGCCCCCCGGGAGGCCCTGTTGGTGTGCAGTGTTCTGTCCCCAGCCTCTCCTCGCTGTATCATAGTGTACAGTCCACGACCCCAGCCGTGTTCTCCGAACGCAGCACTCGGTGTACATAAGCCCGGACAAGCACAAACGCCGTGTATAGGTTTCCTGAGCTGATTGTCATAATGAATGCATTTTATAATTCAAATGATGTAGATTTACAATCTTTCCTATTTATTTTGTACCAATTTATTTGTAAATTTTGTGATTGTTTTAAAAGGTTTTTGTTGCCTTCTATTTAGATAAATGATTTCCGTTCACTCTTCTAGCAGGTGTGTGTTCCCTCCTTCCCCTTCATTTCCGCAACGCCCGCCGGTCCCCCCCCCGCCCCCGCCCCCGTGGCCGGGCTTCATGGGTGGGAAGCCGGGCTTGGTTGCTGGCAGGACACGCCGCAGGGCACGTTTCTCGCCTGGGGACGGATGCCACGGAGTCTTGCGTTAGGGAGGTGGGTGTTCGCACTCAGCCTCCAACTTACAGCCTGTGCCCAGCAGTGAGGGAGGGGGGAAGGCGAAGGAGGGGCGGGGAACTGACCCCCTTTGTGAAGACAGTTCTACGGCCACTGACGGGGGCCCTCACGGGCTCCCCCGCATCGTCCCGGTCACTCCCAGCGGTCTGGCCGGGAAGACGTGGAGGCGGTTCCTTCGAGACAAGAGCCTCTTTCAAGGCCTGGACCGGCTCCCAGGGACAAGCACGGCTCTGCAGGTGCTGGGGCGGGCCTTCCAGCTGCCCGCGTGGCAGGGGTGGAGAAAGCACAGTCAGACGCTTTCCAGGATCCGGGCCGCCGCAGAACACGCTTCCGCTCACCCGCCTCCACATCTGCCCGAGTTTTCGAATCCCTCTTGCCCTCTTCGCTCTGAGTGACCCAGCCCCGGCTCAGGCTCGGGGCTGATTCATTCCTACTCGTGTCCTTTTCTGCTCCGCTCCGTCTCCATCCCATTCCAGGAAAAAGGCAGTGCTCTGAGAACCCGAGCCTCTTGGTACCCTAGGGCCCTTCCGTTCCCACTAACGGCAATGTCTGTGGTCTTTTATTTCTGTCTTCCCTGTGGGTGGGCGTGTTCCAGTGAGGAACTCCTGGCGAAATTAGTCTCGAGACGCAGCCAGACCTAATCTACTGCTCCCACCTCCGCAGCCGTTTCTCCCCCTCGCCTGCAAGTGCCACGAGGCTGGTCCCCATCCCGGGGCGGTCGGGCCTGCCTGCTCGGGAGCTGACTTGCCTTCCTTCCTGCAGCAGGGCCAAACGGAGGGACGCTCCGGGCACGTCCACGCGTGGCTGCCCACGCTGCCCTTTCTCCTGCTTTGCTCACGTGGCCTAGACGAGCGTCGAGCCCTGTCGGGACCGTCTCAGAGAGAGCCGCAGCAGTTCCTCCTGTCCCGTCGGGCGTTCCTGAGCGCCCCTCTGCAGCCCCGGGTGGCCGCGTGCCCTCGCCCCTCAGCAGCAGCCTCTCCTGCTTCCCTGTGGCTCTGGGGCCTCCGCCCTTGGGGCCCCAGGCTGTGTTCGCAGGCGCGTGCGAGAAAGGGAGTCCTGGCCGGTGCCCTTTTCCCAGGCTGGAGCTGGTTTCTGCAAACTTACGGCCCTCGAAGGTAATTCACCTTGATTAAGAGACGGGTCATCGTTAGAGCCCAAAAGTTGGATTTCCACGGGATGGCAGCTAACAAGCTCTCCGCTGGCTTTGTATATCGCTTCTTCGCTTCTTCTTCCCAGGGCCTACGTCCGTCCGTGCTCCTACTTTCAAAAAGGCGCAGACAAAGGCAGGCCAGAGGGCCCCTCTGTGTGCTGTCCTGGTGGCACGCCATCTCCGCCGCGGGGTGATTGGACGGAGCGGATGCCAGGGGCTTTGTCAAAGTGCTTTTCCTGCCCAGGGTATTAGCGGCCGGCTGGGCGGGTGAGCCAGCTTCCTTCCCAGATCTGCTGCCTCCCCGGCTTGAAAGGCCGTGGGCTACAAATGAAGTTCCTTATTCACTCCCAGGTCAAAGGTCGCCTCTGGTGGCAGTCCTTTCCCATAGAGTGGGAGCATCTAATAGACTTCTAATCAGGATCAGAAAGGTCAGCTTGGCTGATGCGCTTTCCGAGCAGCTCGGGCTCTGGTGGGGCTGCAAGTTGCCCTGTCCTTGACGGAGTGACGTGCCCAGCCACGTGGGCTCCAGAGGAGAGGGTCTTAAGGATTATCTCGGCTGCTCTTCAGAGCTCACGGGGGGCGTTTGAGGACACGCACTTGGACCAATCTTCCGAAAAAAAGAAATGTGTTTTTAAAATCCAGGAAAGGTATCTTGGTATTGTTATTTTATTTATTTATTTATTTATTTAGCTTTTTGGGTCACACCCGGCGATGCACAGGGGTTACTCCTGGCTCTGCACTCAGGCATTACTCCTGGCAGTGCTCAGGGGACCATATGGGATGCTGGGAATCGAACCTGGGTCGGCTTCGTGCAAGGCAAACGCCCTACCCGCTGTGCTATCACTCCAGCCCCTCTTGGTATTGTTATTTCACGGAAAGAACTGACCCTGACTGGGAGAAAGGTGTAGATGAGGCTGGTCGGAACTGTCCACAAGCCCAAGATGAAATGTGGTGTGTTTGGGAGGACTTTCCGTGCTAAAGGTCGCGTGGGCCCTCCCACTGTGTCTTATCCCTGAAGTCACGTAGCCTTGCCGGGGCAGGTCAGGTGGCTGTGCCCTGCGGAGGAAGCTGCTAGAGAAGCTGCCGTGTTCATTCTGCCAAGTGCGATTTTCTCTGGATGACTTGCTCCCTGCTTGTGTGTGTGTGTGCTGTGCTCACTGTCTTCCTGGAGGAGGCGGTGGAGGGCGGCACGGGGTGGGGCTGGAAGCGGCCTGTGCGCGTGCAGCAGCATGCCTTCCCCTGCACCCCCGAGGCAGTCCCAGAGATGGCACTCGCAGGGCACCCAGTCTGTCTAGGGTCAGTGTTCCATTTGAGGCGAACTCTAAAGCCTCCAGGATGTGGAGACCAGTTGAGGACCACTAACTCCGGCTGCATCATAGTTGCCATATTTTCCCACCACCAGAGACGAAATAGTTTCCGTAACATGGAATGTGGGAAAGACTCCCACCCTTAGTGCAGGCTGACCATGCAGTCGCCTGTCTCGGGCTATTTGTGGTGAATAAGCAAGAGTATTTTTAAACGCCTTGGAATAAAAAAGAAAAAGCCAGGGCCTTAAAAGTTGTTGACAAATAGTTCCTGAAGTCGGATTTAGAAACCTCTAAACAATGGCTAAAGTGCTCTGATTATTTTCTTCGGGGTGGTGGGGAGGGACGCCCACCTGGTGGTGTTCAGAGCTTACTACTTGGTCCTGCTCTCAGGGACCACTGCTGGCAGTGCTTGGGGGGACCATATTGGGGCTGGGGATCGAACTGGGGTCGGCCACATGGTCAAGGACCCCGCTTGCTCTCCTGTCTCTGGCCCTGGATCAAACCTGCATCTGATGTGGCTTCTTGATGCAGTTTTTACTAAGAGGACTCAAGGATTCGTAGCTCTGAGACCAGTTCCCACAGCGCCGTGGAGAGGCGCCCAGAGCCTGTGCGCTGCTTTAGTTCTCCACAGAGCTCGTCACGGCTGGAGAAACATCCCTGGTCTGAACAGACACTGCGGTTCTCTGAGACGGAGCGGCCGAGCACTGACGGTTCCCGCTGCCCCTCCGTGGACAGGGATGGAGGGCCTCTTGCGGGGACAGTGAGGGCCAGGGCTGCCGCCTCTCAGGGGCTGTCAGATGCCTGAGGAGACGTCATGACCCTTTACAAGGACTTCTCAAATACCTGGGGAATAGTTCTGAAAAGCAAAGTCCATTCAGCCTAATACGCCCTGGATTTGAGGGGTGGAGGAAGCAAGTTTCAGCCCGAGCTGGCGGTTCTGTGTGAGGGTGACGGCACTTGCACCTGGAGATGTTCCGGAGCCCGAATGACGCTGACTAAACTGCAACTGGCCCCGGGGGAGGCCTGGACCCCTAACTCGCCCCTGGACTCGCTCTCTGGTCCACGTGGTGGTTTTTGAAGAATGGCACATTTGTATTTCCTTAACTACTGGCAATAGAGGAAAACTCATTTGTTTTTATTTAGTTTGGGTTTAGGGCCACACCTGGTGGGGCTTGGGGGACCATGTGGGGTGCCGAGGATGGAACCTGGGTCGCCTGCAGGTAAGGCAGGTGCCCTCCCCGCTGCACTCTCTCCAGCCCTGCAGGTACAGCTGCGTCCCCCGCATGCTGGGTCTCACACGGCAGGGCTGGTACTGCAGAGGAGCGACGCTCTGGCCTGGGTGTTGGTGCTGATGGCTCCTAGGGGCACTCGTGTTGATGCTCAGGGGTTATTCCTGGCTCTGTACTCAGGAATTACCCCCTGGAGGTGCTGGGGGGACCATGTGGGATGCCGGGGATTGAACCCGGGTCGGCCACATGCAAGGCAAAACACCTTACCTGCTGTGCTATCGCTCGGACCCCAGAACTAACTACTGGCTGAGCTTTATGATGGGCTTTAGATGACGTACTGTTACCCTCTGTCACTGAGAAAATCCAGAACCACGTGAGATGGAACATCTCCACTGGGAATGTTTATTGCGGAAGGAACCAGGAACATTCGAATTTCAGACGGGAAAAGTATCTAATTGCTATTTTGACTAGCATTTCTAGCCTTGTGCTTTTGTTTTGGGGGCCACATCTGGCAGTGCTCAGATGAAAACTGGGACAGCCTCGTGCAAGGCAAACGCCCCACCTGGTACTTGAAAATTTGCCTTCTTGCCAGAACTTAATGACATAAAGCCATCTAGGTTGAAAGTGCTAAGACAATGTGCCCTGGGCTAAGTCAGCAGTGTCTGAGGGACCCCTTGGTTCCACGTGCACCCCCGCCCTTTGAGCCATCTGCCCGGGCCCTGCAATAGAAGTCTCACCTCAGGCCTGTACCCCGAAATCCTGCAGGCCTTTTGAATGTTATCAACGTAAGCACTAATTGTGTTCATTCCCGTAAGAGACTGCCACGAAGCTGACCTCACGCCCGCCCTGCCCCTCGAAGAGCCCTCGCCCGAGCCACCGCTGTGCTACAGATCAAGGTCAAAGTCAGTATTAGAAATGTTATACTTTATTGAGCAACTAATCTACCCTCTCATGTTGACGAACGACAGGAAGAACAGAAGAAATCTAGGATGTTAAATGTGTACGCCACCGTTAAAAATGTTTTAACAACTTTCACGGAACTGGTGAGGCAATTATAATATACCCGCAAGTATATATAGTAATGATACATTCTTGTTCAAACAAGAAGCGATTTCACTCGGGAGTCTGAAGTGAATTTATTCACACTGATTGTGCCCTCGACTTTAGGCAAGTTTTGGCTTCTGGCGCTTCCTTTCTCTGATATTCAAGTTTGGAAACAGTGACGCGCCCTGGGGAGGCCGGAGGAGGTGAAGCGGGAAGCACAGCACAGCCTGCGCCGGACGGGGGCGGGGCTGCACCTTTGTCCTTGCAGTGAAATTCCTTCTAGAGACTCAGCTAAGAAGACAGACTCTTTTGTTTTGTTTTTTTGTTTTTGGTATAACAAGCATTTTTGCTACTAAGAGAAATGTAGAAGTGAAGACGTCTCCAGGTGAAGCTACTGCCGACAATTCCAGACCAGTCCCAAAGTGAAGAGGAGACACTTCTGCAGAGCCGTTGTGACCAGTCACGAGGCCAGAGACGTGTGGAGGGGACCGTGACCTTAAACGAAGACCGTGTCCGCTCACGGGAGCATTACACTTCTCCACCGAGAGACACGAGAATTCGGGGCGCGGCGGAGAGCGGTTTCTAAGGTAACAGCACTGGGATCCCCTCTGCCACCGTCGCCCTCAGCGTGTCCCGATCCACCGTCAGCTACCGATGAGGAAACGAAAGAGTGACAGGCCGGTGCGGCTCCCGGCCTGGCTGCACCCTCATCTTCTGTCTGCAGAGTGCAGCGCCAGAACTAAAACAAGGATCTCCGAGTGCCGAGAGCAGCCGGAGTCCTCAGGAAATGTCCAGATGTCCCTTAGACAGAGCACCAGCCCCCGGCGAGAACCCCAGTGGGGCGTCCTTTGCTCCCGAGTCCTGCCAGAACTTATTTAATGGGTGCTCAGGGGTGGTTTTCGGCTTTTACTCTTCTTCCTCTTCCTCCTCTTCATCGTCATCTTCATCGTGGCAGTGAGTGATTTCCTGGGGGGCCAGTGGGAAGAGGTTGGGAGGTTTGATCTCGCTGATCGACCGTGTCAACTGGTGCCTCTTGTAGTCGGTGTCCTTGAAATCCACCGACGTGCGGTTGCGGGTGGCCAGCGGCGACTCCA
Organism: Sorex araneus; assembly: GCF_027595985.1. Lineage (NCBI taxonomy): Eukaryota > Metazoa > Chordata > Mammalia > Eulipotyphla > Soricidae > Sorex > Sorex araneus. Next base: position 24,045,702 of record NC_073312.1, on the reverse strand, counting down.
TCTCGTTGATGTCCACGTGCGTGTGCTCCACTGTTGACTCATGCGGCATCTAGGGCGGAGTCAGAGGTCAGGGGGTCATGGAGCGCCAAGCCAGAGGCCTAAGCGCGCCCTGAACTTGGGCTGTCTGGCCTGGCCTGTCACCCCGGCCTTGAAACAGAGCAGCTAACCTGACGCAGGGGCTGTGTGCACTAGAAACGAGCGATTCGACTCCTGCCACCCCACGAACTGGTCACACACGGAGCCTTTTTGGTTTCGGATTATACCCGGCGATACCCAGGGGACCATACGGGGTGCCAGGGATGGAATTCAGGCAAGCACCCTGCCGCTGTCCTATCACTCTGGCCCTGAGCATCGCACCTGAGAGTGCCTGAGGTCGTCACTCACAGCTGCCTGCACTCACCAAGACGTGCGCGGCCCGGAAGAGGTAGCTGAACGGGTAGTAGAGCAGATTGATGAAGGACGCCGCGTACAGGTCGGCGTAGCGCATCACCTGGCTGGCGAAGAGCGTCTGCCGGGAGCCACTGCGGAACAGGCTCCCCATCATGCCGTAGCACATGTCCATGTCGTGCGTCACTTTCTGAAACAAGAAGCAACCTCAGCTCACCAGCAAACCCTGCCTGCACCCCTGCTCTGGGAGAGGCTCTGAAGGAACCAGGATGTGAGGCGTGAAACCGTCTCGAGCCCGTTCAAGTACCTTGATGCGTCTCTGAATGGAGCTGATGTCTGGGCGCTCGTTGCTGCTGCTGTCGAGGTGCCTGGAGACAAAGGGAAGTGATTAACGGCCCCCGTTCCGCTGCGGGGTTCCCGGACAGCAGACAGTGAAGGAAGCGTAGATTGCAACTTACTTGTAGAGTTCAGCCAAGAAGATGTCCAAGCTCTGAAGTTCTTCAAAAAGCGCTGTGTAGGGTTTGGAAGAAAAGGAAAATGTTAGGATTAAATAAAAAGTGCCCAGTCTGTCCCGGCTGCTGGGCCGGGGGGTGCACTGAGACAGTCTGCAGCAGGTCCGTGCCCCTGTCCTCTTTAACCTGCCTTTCCTCTGCCTACGAGCTGCTTCTGAACCCACACACCCTGTTCTCGCGCTTAAAGTTCCATTTTCAGATAAACTGAGAATCGGGTGACTTGTCCAGAGTGGCAGAGGTCAAGAAATAAGAACCAAATCAGCAAGATGCCTAAACCAGTAGAGCATACGTAATGGCAACAGCCAGCAGGCCACGTGCTTTCTACGTGTTCTACCTTTTCTCTAGCTGGGCCCCCCCACACACCCCAAAAGTCAGTCCTATCCTCTGTCACTCACTTTCCTTACTACCTTTGGGAGAACTGACAACCGTTCGCTACGTCTCACCCCGGGATGAGGTAGGTTCCTCATCCCTCACACTTGAAGAAGGCGAAGGTAAAGGCGGGCCAGAGAGACAGCACAAGGGCTAGGGTGCAGGCAGCCAAACCCAACTCCATCCCGGGCCCCCGAGCACTGCCTGGGAGCGTCTCAGGGCCCTGCCCGGAGCACGCTGCTAGTACAGAGTCCGAGTCATGGGCCAGGGAGCACTAATCACACGGGGCAGATCGGGCTAGGACGGGCGAGAGAACGTCCACGTTAAAGCATCTTTCAGTAGCGAGATCTCCCTCCGTACTCGGAGCACTGTGTCTCTGCCCAGAGAGAGCGATCTGGCTCCATTCCCTACTTCTCAGAGAAGGGCTGGCGGGAGCCGAGCATCCCGGCCTGGGTCCCCTCCCTGGCACCCCCCACTCCGATCCCAGCATTGAATTCCTGGCCCAATCAGCCAAGTATAGCCAGGAGTGGTACCTGGACCCCCTGAACACCACTTGGTGGTCTCGCCACCCCAATTTGCAAAAAGCACCAGAAGGTAATGAAACTTAAGGCCATCAAGGCCATCCTGTCCATACAGGAGCTACAAGCTCGGGTAAGGGGCTTTAGCAGCCATGGCTGGAGAAAATGGGCCACAGCAGAAGGGGTAGTTTTCAGTTTAGCTGCTTCTGTAACTGAACCCTGGGTAGTGCCATTCTATACTCAACTTCACAGAGATTCACGAAGGTGAACAAGACAGACTGTCATTATTCCTACCAAGCCTCGACTTCAGTTAACTAGCGAGCTATATGAGCAGGTGCAGTCTGGCATCAATACCCCTGCCCCCCTCATCCCCCCCCCCACCCCGCACAAAGGACGGGTCCTCAAACTCTGCCAACACGCATGCAGAAAACGGCTCCTTACAGCTCTTGTCAGTCCAGACGTGCAGCTCCTGTGCAAGTTCAGGAATCACCAGGAAAGTTCGCCAGCCTTGCCGTTTCTTTGATTTTAAAATGTCCCCGAAAATGTGGTCTCCAATGTACAAAATGTCCTTGCCCTTGGCTCCCAACAGATCACAGATGGTATCAGAGGAACCTGAAACAACGGGGCAGACAGTGAAAATCAAAATCCCTCTGCAGTAAAGATCAATGTTCCAAGTGCCACATCATCAAACTGTGCCCATTTCAACCTGAGCATCTACAACCCTCCAAGTACCCCCACCGTTTCTGATCTGCCATCAGGCTGGCTGTGTTCAACTGTTTTCTGCTCCAAAAAAGTGTGCATCTGTGCCCACGGGGGCACCTCAAGAACCCTCTGGGCCTCTTGAGAGCCACCCCCAAATGATTCCAAGTCTCTGAGAAAAAAGCCTCAAGTAAAAAATTAAGTGTTCTTTCCTGCGCCCTCTTCAGGTGGACCTGGGGCTTTTGGAGGCGACACAGAAATGTAAAATGAGTCTCCACAGGACCCAGAGAGAAGATGGCACAAATTCCTCCCTGAATCCTGTAGCTGAAAAGAAAACAATCATTTCAGCCCAAAGCAATGAATCATTAGGACACACTGGAGGCCAGAGATACGGTAAAGGGGCAGGGAACCTGCTGCGTGCAGCCAACCCCAGGTCAACCCTTAGTACAATATGGCCCCTGAGCACCGTCTGGACAGCACCAAAACAAAACATCAGGACATACTGTCACCGTCTCTCTTTTTTGGTGTTTGGGCCACACCCAGCGATGCTCAGGGGTTACTCCTGGCTCTGCACTCAGGAATTATTCCTGGCGGTGCCCAGGTGACCATATGCGATGCCGGAGATCGAACCCAGGTCAGATGTGTGCAAGGCAAGAGCCCGACCCACTGAACTAACACTCCAGCTCCCCTCACCTCAAATTCACTTCTCCCTACTGCATCAGTAACTACCGAAATATTTGCCTTCAGTAGATAAGCAAAGAATACACTCACGCTGTGTCAGGAGAACAAAGCCTTTTTATACCAAATACAGGGAAGCCTGGGGGCGGAGAAACAGTACAGGGGTTGAGGTCGTCGTGCAACCAGCCCAGCCGGATTCCGGCACTGCCGGGTGCTGTCCTGGAGGCCCTCAGACGAGAGCCACCAAACAGCGGCTCCCGGGCCCCCTGAGCCCCAAACCAATGAACAAATGAAAAATGCAAAAACGTAAAGAATAAAGGAAAGTCTAGGACTCACCTCCCGAGTAGACGATGCCGTGCTGTAAGGGGCCTGTATAGGTACCAATTTTCAACTTGCCAGTTTTCTGGGGGAAGAAATGATGGTCTTTGTATGTGTCATTCTCTCACGATCTCCACCCAAAGGGCTGACTAGGCAGCCAAATGCACAGCAACTTTGAGTTCTCACTCTTTTAAACTGGGTGCAGATACACAGACCAGAACTTGGATTAATTTCCAAGGAAAGACGTGGCCAAGAAGTCAGAAACGCCTGTTTTCCCAGGAGAGTGGGAGCGGGGGAGGGAGAAGCCTGGTGGGCAGTGTCCTGCAGACGCCGCCCCTCTGACTTACAGTGTCCACCTGCCGCAGCACCGTGCCCTCTCCGAAAAAGAGTGGTTTCCGTGCATCCACCAGGATCAGGTCAAAGTAGGACTGCCACGGCCGATGGGAGCTCCCGGGCTGACGGGGAACCAGCAAAAGGCAAACATCACTCAGAGTCCATCTCATTCAGATGCAATGAACATAGAAATACTACTAAGTGTAGCCAAAGATCTCACCATTTTATCTAAAACACGCTACCTTATAAATAAACCATAAATAAAACAATAACAACTAAACCCTACATTTAACAACGTCTATCGGTGAAAATTTAAGTCGACAACTAGTAAACCCCACATTGAACATCTATTTATTAGCTGAAAATCATTTGCTTCCATCCATTATTAGCCTCACTGCGATTTAAAATATGAAAGCTTGGATCTAGAGACAGTACAGCGGGGAGGGGTTTGCCCTGCACACGGCCGGCCCAGGTCCCATCCCCAGCATCCCATATAGTCCCCTGAGCACTGCCAGGAGTAATTCCGGAGTGCAAAATCAGGAATTACACCAGAGTGTAACCCCTGAGCATTGCCAGGTGTGACGCAGAAATATGAAAGCTCACACTTTGAAATGGGCCGGGGAAAGATGCAAACCTACACTCGGGAGACCCATCGAGGAAGGGGCTGCACACCAACGAGAACGGCCAGGAGGATCGTGTTTGTCCTAGCGGGAAACCAGACTGGGTGTGTCCTCAGCACAACGGCCCTATGTGAAACACGGCCCACACCTCTCTCTGCCTAACTAATGTCTAGTTAGGCATTCGTTTTTTAAGGTCATGCTGAAGAGCTTTGCACGGTGCTTCTGGGTGAGCTCCGAGCAGGATTTCTGGGGTTTGTTCCGAGGGACAGAACTGAACTTCCCAGGGATGTAACTGTCTCAGAGACTAACGCCAGGTGCAGCCACACTGCAGCTGTGAAGATCCTCGAAAAATAAATGCTGACTCTTCTCAACGCAAAACTCAGCAACAGTTAACAGCAGACTACAGATATTGTCAAGAACCTACTCATTTTCTGTTTTAGTGAGGTATCTTCCTCAACCCAAAAATCTCTTTGCCACATAAGTATAACAGTTCTGCTTAGACTTTCTTGGTCCTAAAGTTATTCTAGACCCATCTTACTAAATGCTGAATGAGTATCACCCTCCTGTCTGTGGACTCAGTATCCAGATTGCTACTGACTCCTGATTTACTTCTAATTTTAACAAAGATTTCTATATGGTTCCTGACCTGTTTCTTACCCTCAATATTCCAGGATAATTTAAGTGTATTCAACATTATTAAAGCAATGGTTTATTACGTTATGTGTAGTACCTTGGGGCCGTGTGGAAAATCAAACAGGTAAGTCATAATTTTCTGGAGGAAAAAAAACAACAACGTTAAGGTCCATATATTTGCAAAAGACATGTAACATCTAAAGAAGGTTTTCTTTTTTTGTAAAATGTCTGTTTCAAAACCATACTCTTTATATTTTCTAAAGTTTATGAAATCATGTCAGAAGGTCATGCTTCATCCTAATTAACAATCATTCCTGCACTCCCAGAGGACAGGCTTCGAGAAGACAGCTGGGGACAGAAATAGTCCAGGACAAGGTGTGCCCTGCATGTGGCCAACCCGATGCCTGGGCACCACCAGGAGTAACTCCTGAGCACAGACGGTACAAGACCCTGAGCACTGCTGGGTGTGGGCCCAAAAGCAAGTTAAAAGATATTTTTGCATTGGATTTATCCATATGTCCCTATTTAACTCTCGAGGAACCTGACAAGTCCTATGGAAGAGCTGAGTGCCTCGGTTCCACTGCAGGTCCAGACCAGGTCAGTCAAGGCTTCATAAGACGCTTTGGAGGCCAGAAACAAACCAGGAATTCAGGCGCTCGCCTTGCCTGGGGCCCACCCCAGTTCAAATCCCCAGCAACACATACTGGCCCGAGCTCATCAGGAGTGACCCTGAACAGGGAAAGCCCCCTGAGGATGGCCAGGGATGGCCCAAATCCCCTGACCCCCTCCCATACCGTACCCCAACCAAATGGCTGACTGACTCCAAATAATGGATTTCTAGATCGAGATTTTAATACGGAAAAGCAGAGAGGGGCCAGAGCGGTAGTACAGTGGGGAGGGCATTCGCCATGCACGGGGCTAACCCGATTCCGATCCCCAGCATCCCATAGAGTCCCCAGAGCACCACAAGGAGTAATTCCTGAGTGCAGAGCCAGGAGTAGCCCATGAGCATTGCCCTGGGTGTGACCCAAAAAGAAAGGAAGGAAAGAAAGGAAGAAAGAAGGAAAGAGAGAAAGGAAGGAAGAGAGGGAGGGAGGGTGGGAGGGTGGGAGGGAGAGACTGCCAAGCTTCTGGCTAGTACTCTAAACTTGTTAATGCATTTAACAAAAGTCCTGTTAACTCTTTTAACTAAAGTAAAGTGAGGTTAAGAATCAGCTTCTCTCTATGCTACACCCGCGGCATGACCACGTTTCAGAGATCAAAGGCGGCCGGTCTCCATGGCGGAGAATCAAAGCCCCTGCACCACTGCGCCAACTGTGATCCCAGAATTAAAAATATCTATCTTCAGGATGCTATGATGATTACTCTGGTGTCATCTTTATCCTCCATTATTTGCTGCTTTTCTTTTCACTCTGAAACGGCAAAATGAAGCTGCTCCCCTCCCCTCCGATCCTCTCCTCAATAAACAACTCCCCTTCTCATTAACGCCTCAAAAGACAAAACTATTTCCCCTACACAAATAAACAGACATCAAGAGCAAGCACTTACATCTGTATACTTATAATCACTGTTGGTGGCAAGAAATACCTTCCCGACTTCCTTCATGCGGCTCAGAAGCAAAGGCAGCTTTCCCTGAAACATAATTATTACGGTGAGTAAGACGCTCCAGCACAAGTACTTCGCCATAAACAGCGGAGTGACTACGTTACAGTGTAACCGCTCCCCCGACACTGCCCGCAGATCGGAACGCTGGACTGATGTCCACTGGGAGAGAGGCAGGGAAGCCCTCAGGGTTGCGATGCTTGTTTGGTTTCAGACTTGTAGGGAGCCAGAGCACATGGAGCAAAGATGGCGCCGACATCCGGCTGCCCTAGGTGGTAAAACAAAGTAAAGATGGCGCCGACTCCGGCTGCCCTAGGTAATAAATAACCTCCAGAGCGCGGGCCCTGGCATCGCCCCCCATGGGGTGATTGGAAGGCAGCCAACTGGCGAGCAACACGTCAGAAGTGAGGGGTCTTCTCTATAAAAAGGGTATCGCTCTGAGGGTCGGGGCCTTCCTCCCCCATTTGTGTAAGTGTGGAGATCTCCAATAAACTGCTGCAGAAGGACCCTCAACCGGTGTCGTCTCTCTTTGCTGGCAAAGGGAAACTGCGACAACGCGATTAACAACTGGTGCCGAAACCCGGGACGCCGGGTAAGTTTCATTCGCACCTTGGGGAAGGCCCCTTCGTTCCGAAGGGAGGGTTCAGAACTGCAGCACGGGATGCCTCGGAGAGGCAGACTATAAGTCTGTCAGAAACCGAGGGGTGCCTCGGAGAGGCAGACTATAAGTCTGTCAGAAACCGAGGGGTGACTCGGAGAGGCAGACTACAAGTCTGTCAGAAACCGAGGGGTGACTCGGAGAGGCAGACTATAAGTCTGTCAGAAACCGAGGGGTGACTCGGAGAGGCAGACTACAAGTCTGTCAGAAACCGAGGGGTGACTCGGAGAGGCAGACTATAAGTCTGTCAGAAACCGAGGGGTGGCTCGGAGAGGCAGACTACGGCCTGATTTCGTTGCCAGAGGTATGCCTGAGACCTAGGGGGTGGCAGCATTCCTTGTCCTCTTTCTGAGTATTGTGCTTTTGTTCTGCTTCTGCTGTTGGGACGCTGCCGCCGCACGTCAGCCTGACGTAGATAAGCAGCCGTGCTTGGCGGACTGAGGGCTCGGGAATACGGTCCCAACCATCATGGGGACCGTGCAATCTGTGCAGGAGACGCTTAACGATCTCCTCCGTCAGAGGGACATTCGTATTGCCCGCCGGACACTGCACAGTTTTGTTAAGGAAGTAGACCGTGTTGCTCCATGGTATGCGGTCTCCGGGTCCCTTACCCTCCGTTGTTGGAACAAGCTAGGGAAGGACCTAGATGCAGAACATAAGAAGGGCACGTTAAGAAATGGCACTAAGGCTATATGGAAGATGGTCAAAAACTGTTTAGAGGATGAGGCTTGTTCCCTGGTCGTCAGTGAGACTCGGCAAATTTTAGAAAAGGTCCAGGATAGTCTGTCAGAAACCGAGCGGTCGGAAAGATTAAGCGCGCATGAAAGGGTACCCGGGATTAAGAAAAAAAAAAAAAAAAAAAAAAAAAAAAAATTGCCCGATGATAGAGGCAAGGGCGAGGGAAGGGGGAGGGGAAAGTCCTCACCCCTCGCATTTGTAACAAAGGAAAAAGGACCGCCCGGAGGGGGCGAGAATGAGACGGGAGAGGAGGAGGCCACACCTCCCCCCACAGTTTGCGTACTTGCAACAAAGGAAAAAAGACCGCCCGGAGAGGGCGAGAATGAGGCGGGAGAGGAGAAGGCCACACCTCCCCCCACAGTTTACACAACTTGCTCTAGGCCGGGTGGGCCAAGGAAAATCTATCCCTGGGGGGATATGGCTGCAGCCAGCCTGAAACCCAAAGAGAGCTCTTCAGAAGACTCCCTTTCGAGCTCTGAAGAAGAGCAAATTCTAGACCAGGAAGCGGCACGCTACAAAGCGGCACACCGCTACGAAGCGGCACGCTATCGCCCCCCTGACCTCTGTAATCGAAACCGAAGCAGCAGAGCGCACTTACCGCGCCCCGTACCCTCGGCTCCCCCGCCCCCGCCGTACGCACGGGGGACGGAAGGAGCCCATGCATCCCAAACATCGTTACTTTCTGCTGAACTACATAAGCAGATGAGACTAGCAGGTTTAAGAATTTCTGTGTGAATGTACTGCGTTGGGTGCGCACCGGAATGAAAGAGGACCGGTCCGAATGAGTGCAGGAGTGTGATTTGCGCGAGTGCCTTTAGCGTGTGTGTATATTTGTCTCATTATATTTCTCTTAGTTATGCTTATTATTATCAGCAGAGAAGTCAGGAAAATGCAAGATCATGTGGTTGAGTGTTTAATAATATCAGGAATGAAAAAGAGTGTCTCTAAGGTGGTCTATCCACCTCAGAAGTAGTCTTGATCTTAAAATTGTAACATCTGACAACTTAGGTTTCAACAACTTGGTCATAGTTTTGCCGGCTTGTATCAACAAAAGCGCTTTCTTGACCCGTTTTTAACAAGCAGGAAACTGGCTGGTCAGACAGAGAAACGGGGAGCAATGTTCCCAATCGGCCGACAGGGCTCAATTTGCCCTGGGGACTGCTCTTTCCTTTCTCTGTCTATCAGTTTTTCTCCCTGCCGTTTTTGAAGGGTCAGATCGATCGATCAACTGCAAATGTGTGCATGTGTAGTGGTGTTTTTTAGTCAGTTCATTGTCTGTCTGTCTGTCTGACTGTCCGTCTGTCTGTCTGTCTGTCTGTGGAACACTCGAGTGTTAGAGCTAGTTTGAAGTCATTAATTCTTAGAACTGAGCAAACAAAATCAAGGGAGTCAGAGTGATATGTAGTCCAGCAATTTAAAAGATTTAGGTATCTTTGGAACTTGTTAGATCAGGTTTAAAGAAAGATTTCTAATCAGAATGTGGCGACCACGAAATAACTGATATATGAAAACAGGCTCAAAGAGTAATGCTTAGGTTTAAAATATTATTTTCTAGAGTTGCAATATTGGTTGAAAAACTTATCGTACCTGTGTTTTATTAGATCTCTGAGATTTCCGGTAACAAAACTTTTTAAAGCTACTTAGCTCAGGGTAATGAAGGGTTAATCTTAGATGTCAGTTTGAGAGATTTTTTTTTAAGATTTTCCCTGGGTCTACCCATCCCCCTGCTTTTCCAGCTCAGCAGGCTCTGCCTCAGTCGGACTGGATATGCAGACCCTCCCTCAACAATGAATTCTAATTACAGGTTTGCCCAGCAAATAAGACTTGCTAATCGGGTTTCTTAACTCTTCCAGGTATCTGGTTCTTGCAACTTTGTGAATGAGAAAGGGTCTGGGAAAACAATTGATTCTTATGTTCGCATTAAAATCTGACAAACACACAAAAAAAAGAAATAGTGTGAAACCCCTTGTAGGAGGAAAAGTCTATGCTTATATTTTAACAGATAACACCTACTATGTACTCTGGGTCCTGCTATGGCTTGGCTTCATCTGGAGTAAACTTCATTTTCCTGATAAAGACCCCAAACCACCTCAAACAGACCTCAGCTGGAAGTCACAAGGAAATCTGAGGAAGAAAGAACAGGCCGAATTGGCCTGAGGGTTTAGTCTGGGTTTTACGGTACCAACCTTATCCTGAACCGAGAGAACTTTGTATGCAAGTGTGAGATCCTTAATGTTTTACGGTAATCTATGAGTGTTTTAATCTTTATATTTGTGTTTTCCTAGAAATCAGAATTCTAAGATGTCTCCTGGTTAATTTCTATGTGGAGTGAACCTTTGCCCAATGAATATGTTGTAAGAACTTTAGTTGTGAGCATCTTTAAATTTGTTGAATATCTATAGAACTGACCTAATGCTTTTGAAATAACACTGAAAGTAGTTTTGTCATGTTAAATGAAATGATTGGTAATTTGTGCCCAAACTTGGAAGATCATGTTGTACTAAGTTCAGTAAAAATAAGAGTTTAGACTTGTGGGACTATAAAGAATATAGATGTATGTCTTAAGTCAGAAAGATAATGGATGCAGATATCATCAGTTGGAAAAAGGAAAGAAACTGATCACTGTTTTAAGAAACTCTTTAAATCACATGCAGAATTGTTCTAGTATGTTTTTGGTAGGATCTATGGAAAAGATATTGGATGGATTGTCTGGAACTCCTGTTACAGTGCTCTTAGATTATTGAATTCTTCAAAAGTTGTGGAAAATCAAGTGTTTTTTTTTTTAATGGGATTAAATGAATTAGACATGTTTAATTGTACACTGGACTCCCAGTACAGTGCTCTTATTAATGGGAAGTCAAGGTTTTCAACATGGAATTGAATGGGTTAAACATGATGTAAATTGTACACTTTTCCTCTACAGATTTTAGCTTCTTTGACTAGGACCCACAACAAATGGGTGTGTTGCATCTCACTGTGAGTAAAGTGAAATGTTTGCTTTTCTCTTCTTTTGTACCTTCAGTATGTTTTTGATGCTTCATGGCACTATGTTGGTTTGCATAAATCCAGATAAAAGTCTTTCCTCTCTGTAATAGGGTCTACCCCTCACGCAGACAGGAAAATCAGTTATGAGACCCCAAAGCCCTCTTTCAGGGAAAGAGTCAAGGGATTGGTCTAAATGACAGGAGCATGTATTTAACAGGTACTGTTTCAAGTACCCTACAAACCTCAGGGAGACCCTAGAGGCAGGCCGGCTCAAGGAAAGAATGGAAATCATCACTGCTATGGAGAATGAGGAATCCGGAAATCTATGTGACTGACATGGCCTGGCCTACTCTCAGCATCAAGAAAAACCCTGGAAACTAGGATCTCTCCCAGCCCTGAAGAAGGGAGGGGAGGGACTCCTTTCTGCCAGGATGCCTCTATGGCAAATGAGGCTCAAGGTCACCTCCAGTTCAACCTGAAGACCTGAAGCCATCCAGTTCATCGTGGGACATTTATGGCCAGGCCTGGGTAACTCTGACGTGCCACATAAGATTAATGCCGTTATTGGTATGCCTCCTGTCTTTAGCCAACCCCCAGGACTTCTCAGTAAATAATGGGGTACCCCAAATGGAGAGTTCTCCAATCTTGCTGTATTTATGCAAAAGAACAAGTCAGATTTGTTAAGCCATCAGGCAAATTTTAAAATGAAGGTGGAGAGAAAACCATGTTTCTGTAACTTGCTTTTTAAAGAATCAGATTCAAATTCTACAGAGTAATCTAGTAAATGTATTCTAATCTGGATCTAAAAGGTATCCCTTTTGGGTAATTCAGGTATAATGTGTTTTGCTGACTGTAAAGTAAGCAGCCTAGTCTTTGGGACCCAATGTTGAACATGCTGTCACTAGTCTGACCAGGGTATTGGAAGCCAGAGCTTTAGTGGGGGGAACCTCAGCTCAAAGTGCAGAATTAATGCTTTCCCCCAACCTGTCAATTGGCTACAGTGCCAAGTGTGGACATTTAAACTGGTTCTAAGTATTCACTTTTAGTTCTATGAACACAGTCATTTGGAGAGAACTAGAATTTTAACAGCTCTTAATTCTCGTTCCATCATGGGATTAATACCCCATCCAGAGAATACTCATCTAAGATACTCTGCAAAAGAGGAACAATAGGCATTGGAACAAGGTTTTCAAAAGGAAATTGATAAAGGGTTACACTAAGCTTCCAACACAAGTGAAAGCCATCTTTCATGGGAAGGAACTCAGAACTGTGCTTTCTGTTTCATTAATGAATTGTGGGCCTCCTTTCCTAACACTTGTAACTTCAAGGAACTTGCCGAGGAAAGGATTGGCAGATTGACATGCAAATGATCAAACGCTCATATATTCAAGATACGAACATCTACTGCTTCCAATTGATAGCTTTAGTGGATGGATAGCTTTTCCAGTCTGAGAAGTAGCTTGGTGTTTCTATGCCACTAGAAAAATCTGGACATGAGAAGTCATTTTCTATCAACCATGGGTGAAGCAGTTATTCCTTTTTCATTGTATTTATAATAGAAATGGGTATGGCATTACGTTGCTTTGATTTCTGTTGCTTTAACTCTTATGTTTTCTAAGACAGCAAACTATTTTGTCCTTACTAGGTCAGAAAGGACCTTCCACATCTCCAGGGTCTAATCATTTCAAAGTGCCATCCCTCAGTCTAATTGATCTGATCTTTTCTTTCAGATAACTTCAGGATCCCAACCAGTTCATTGCCTGGGGCCCACTAAAACTAAGGTAGCATGAGGTTTCACCCCTTACATAGGCAGAGTCTGCGCCCATCTGTCAGCATGAAGCAGCTTCAGAAGATGGATCACCGACCATTTTCCCCTTAAAGATTTAAGGTGGTGAAATCTCTAGGGGGGAATATGATGTAGACAGGTAGATAGGAAAAGGCCCTTGGCAATGAAAATTGAGATTTAACAGAGTCTCTGGGAAGGAGGCTCTTAAGATGTGCAGATTCAAGAAAACAAAAGACCCGGAATCTCTTTTGGTCCTTGGGCATTCCAACGCCTAACTCAGTTTATTAAAGATCAGGTGAATGCCGTGACCTCACGCAAGGTGGAAGTGTACTATCACCGACTGGTACAAGCCTATCCAGAAGAAGAGTTTGCATGAATTTTGTACAATAGCCTATCCTGCATAATACTGTGCCTTGTTTTTGATTGCGTATAATACCGTGCCTTGTTTTTTGATTGCGTATAAGACCGTGCCTTGTTTTTGACTGAATCTTGGCAGAGTGTAAGCTGGCGTAGGTGATGATGCCTAGTCTTTTTAGATCGTTTAGTCCCAATGGTTGCTCAGCCTAGGTGGTCTGTTCCCCCGCCGGAGGCATCGCCGCTTTAAATCAAGCTGCTCCGTGCTTTTTTTTATGCTGAGTGTAGCCCCTGCACACTCGGGATCTGTGGATCCATTGCACGAGTTTGGGTGCACCAGCAATGGTCTCAGGGAAGTGTGTCAGACTAGATGGTACTGCACTGGGTCTCTCTCCTCCCTGACCCAGGGCGACGAGCCGCTTGCATAGGGCCGCCCGTCGAAATTTTGCCCTGCCTGGAAAAGCGGACGGCGGGACAGGAGGAGCCTCATCGGATCCTGAAGAGGGACCCGTTGAGGCCACCTCAGTCCCTGATATTTTTACAGGCAGTGGTGTCCGTCGCCCCCTTTCTCGCAGAGACCGGCTCCTTAGTAAAGAGATAAGGGGGAGTTGTAGGGAGCCAGAGCACATGGAGCAAAGATGGCGCCGACATCCGGCTGCCCTAGGTGGTAAAACAAAGTAAAGATGGCGCCGACTCCGGCTGCCCTAGGTAATAAATAACCTCCAGAGCGCGGGCCCTGGCATCGCCCCCCATGGGGTGATTGGAAGGCAGCCAACTGGCGAGCAACACGTCAGAAGTGAGGGGTCTTCTCTATAAAAAGGGTATCGCTCTGAGGGTCGGGGCCTTCCTCCCCCATTTGTGTAAGTGTGGAGATCTCCAATAAACTGCTGCAGAAGGACCCTCAACCGGTGTCGTCTCTCTTTGCTGGCAAAGGGAAACTGCGACAACGCGATTAACACAGACTTTGTAATATAAAAGATAACACTACTGGGGCCAGGGAGATAGCTCAAAGGACTGGAGCCCAAGCTTTGCACGCAGGGGCCCTGGGTTCAATCCCCAGTACCGCCTGGTCTGTGAGCACCAACTGGGACTAGCTCTCGGCACCACTGGGTGCGGCACAAAAAAAGCGCAGAGAGAAAAGAGATGTAAGTGCAGGTCAAACATGAATCTGTATCGTATTCATGGTGCATGAGCACGAGTCCCTTAGCTTCTCCTGATTTTCCAGGGCTCAAAGTCCTCAGCTCCGGAGTTCGTGAGTCGAGTGTGTGAGATACCAAAGTCTCCATCGCCGGCAGCCAGAGCCCTGGGGCCGACTAGACCTGCTTCCCCACGAGCCCTCCCTGCCGGCAGTGCTCTGAGGAGGGGCTGGGGAGACAGGGCTCAGGAGGCTTCGTGGAGGTGTGAGGCCCAGGGTGTATCCTGGGAGCCGGTCCCCAAGCATGGTGGGACCTGGCGTTGAGCTGTGCAACCCAACTGGCTTGGTCTTGCTGGGCACTGCTTGAGAAGTGCCCCACCCCTACATCAGTGCATGATACAAGGACACGGGCATGATGCAACCTAGAAATGCCTCCACCCACCTGAAGAAAAATGAGGAAATTCTCCCAGGAAATATGTTCCCTTCACTCAAATTCTCCTAGAGCTCTCCTGAGCCCCTCAGTGCTTCTTTAACTAACAAGGGTACAGGTAGGAATCCGGCAGAAATTCTCACAACAAGGAATCTTGTACCAAGAAACTTTTGAGACAATATTACATTTATCTGCCTTTCTTTGGTGGGAGAGGAAAGAAGTAGCTTAAGCCTGGGTGTATATGCACATGTGTTATTTTTTTACTTTAAAATAATTTCAGACTTGCAAAAAGCTGTGAAATTTGTCGACATGTCCCCATACACTCTTCATCCAGCTTTTCTTAATATTATCATCTTATATAAACAGAATTAATATCAACTTTAGTATAATAAGATTATATCAAAATCAACTTTAGTACAAAATTAGTACATTATTAGTATAATATAAACAAACTATATCAAAATCAACATTAGAACAATAATATTAATTGGATTTCTAAAATATAAGGTTTTCCACTCATGTCTTTTAAAGGTACTTTAACATTTTCTTGCTGATAAGGCATGTGAATTAATCACAGACAATCTTTAGACAGCAGAAAGTCTCTTGCCCGCACGCCTGGCTGTCTTCCCCCGGCCCCTCAGAGGGGATGGGCTCCAGCTTCCCTCCCCACCCCGAGCAGAGCTCCTGGTGGCCGAAAACCACCAGAACCTAGCCACAGCCATGCTCAAGGCCCCTCTCCACACATTCGGACAGGCCTCACGCATGAAGGTACAGGCAGAGGAACCCAGGTGTGTGTAATCCCATCAACGGCCAATATCCCGAAACTTAAAAGCGAGCTCCCAGAAGCACGGCCACTCGATATTTTATAACCTACTTCTTCCTCTGGGAGAAACTTGCAAGCTACTAAGAGTTCCTGCCCACACAGGTCAGCCTTGCAAGCTTCCTATGTTGTATTCATAAGCTAAAGCCAGTATAACAAGATATATCTCATTCCTCTGACCCTGAAAGAGCCTCCAATGCGGCTCTGTTGGGAAGGCCGAGTGGAGAGAGGCTTCTAAAATCTCAGGGATAGGTTTCTGAGCTCGCTCAAGAAATCGATGATCAACGGGATTTCGTGATAATGATTGTGAATCTTTAGACGATTCAGCACGGTGGTTATTTGGAATAGGTTTAGGTGTGATTCTTACTGTATGAATTTTGACAAGTTACAATGCCTTAGTCAGGGTTAAACACTTGATTAGATAGGGTGACAATCATTTATCCTGGCTTATCTGTTCAGAGGGACCACTGTGTCTATTATCATAATTAGAGCCAAAAAGACAAATGAAACCTAGGTCTTTGGGCTTATCAACAAACAGAAAAAGCTGCCAGACTGCTGATCTGTCTGAAGTCTCCTGGTGATCATACCTAGTACATAAGATCCAGGGTATGGAAATATTTTCCATTTTTTTAAGTTTTTTTTTTCTCTTTTTGCTTTTCGGGTCACACCCAGTGACGCACAGGAGTTACTCCTGGTTCTGTGCTCAGGAATTACTCCTGGCGGTTCTCAGGGGACCATATGGGATGCTGGGAATCGAACCTGGGTCGGCCGCATGCAAGGCAAACGCCCTATCTGCTGTGCTATCACCCCAGTCCCCGAAATATTTTCCTTTTTTCATTTATTATAAATAGGCATATCACTCATTTTCCTGTTAGATAAAAACATAGATCTGTGTTCCTCTTTAATACTTACATCTTTGACTACATACTTCTCAAGATTTTCAACCGTCTTTTCCTTAAGAGAGCCCTAGAGGATAAGGAAATCAGGAAAAAGCAAAGTGAGTTTTTAAAAAGTTCTAAGAAAAACTGTGTCTACTCTATCAGCCCACGTGCATTCTAAGTATTGACCAGACTGGAAGAGTGAACAGGCTAAAGGGGGTCTCCACGAGGCAGCAAGCACGATCTGGTGAACTCTCGCTGTCCCAAACACAGATTCGGCAAGGGAAACTCTTTCTGCTAGAAACTAGACGTCAGAGCCCGAGACACCCGAGGGGAGGTGCTTGCCCCGGTGCACTCAGCCCTAGCGCCACACACACTCAGGGGCAGCACTGCGTCCTGAGCACCCCCGGGTGTGGGCCAAACCTCCCCCAAGTGGACCATGGTCATCCTCAAAGGATCTGGTAAGTACATTCTTAATACTGAAAAATCACTCTAGATTAAGTTGGGGGACACGCACACAGAAAGCAGGAGCCCAGCACCGCCACTGAGGCAGACGAACATTTCCTTGTAGAAGGAAGAAAACCAAAGCCAAGAACAACATCCTTGAGGGGGGAAATCCATGTTTCCTTTTGGTAGGAGAGGAAAAATTCTGCTCTATTTGTACTTTAGAAAGTTAATGTCAGGGGGCCAGAGATAGGACAGCGGGTGAGACGACTGGGCCTTGCACACAGTCACCTGGGTTTGGCCCCCAGCACCCCACATGTCTTTTGGGCACCAAGAAGAATGACCCCTGAGCAGACAGCCAGGGGCACGCCCTGGCCCAAATGACTCCCTCCAACCCCAAGGAAAGTTCTTTTTTGGGTCACACCCAGCAGTGCTCAGGGGCTACTCCTGGCTCTGCACTCAGGAATCACTCCTGGCGGTGCTTGGGGGACCAGCGGGGATGCCGGGGATTGAACTCAGGACGGCCGTGTGCAAGGCAAACGCCCTGCCTGCTGTACTATAACTCCGGCCCCCGCGAAAGAAAGTTCTTTTTCAATCATAAAACAGCCAGAGCCAGGGAGGTGCCACAGCCAGGGAGGTGCCACAGCAGGGTGGTGCACATGCGTGGCAGGTGTGGGGTCCTGTGTTGGGACTCCAGACCCACATGGCAGCTGCCCTGGAGCACTGCTAGGGCTGAGCGTCACAGGGAGCAGCTGCCGACGAGCAAGGGAAGCGGCAGCTCCCGGCTACCTTGTAATGCACCCAGTCAACGGCGTCTCTCACGTCCTGGAACATGCTTCGGTAAGACATGAAGAGGTCCCCGTCTTTGAATCCTGTCTCACAGCTAGAAAGAGATGGAAACAACATGACAGGGAGCCCAGGAGAAACGGGAGAACCAAGCACTGCCCCAGGGTGCCCAGAACTCCCACCATTACCACATGGATAAAGGCTGCAGCTAATAAACAACACCCATTACTGCGGCTGCCAATCCATGTGACCTCCAGAGATGACTCCCGTGTCCAGCTGCACACAACTGTAGACAAGGACCCATTAGAGAAAACTAGACTGATGGGCAGCTTAAAGGGCAGTTCCAAAATGATCAGATTCTTGAGCTCATCATTTAAAAAAAAAAAAAAAAAGCTTGCATACAAAAAAAAAAAAAGAGAAAAAGACAAAAAACAAAAATCCCTTAAAAGTGGTCATTTCGGTTCCCTCCACTCGGCCTTTCTGAGGCACCGCTTGCCTGTCTTCTAGCTAGCTTAGAGTCTCAGGGTCGGCTCCACCAAACCCAGTGCCTTGAACGGAAAAGGCCTAAGGAGGGTGACAGGTGAGCCAACCAACCCGGCGCCCGTGGCTGCAGGTTCAGCAACATCAGACAGTCCCCCTGGAAACCTGAGGATTCCCTGGCTCAAGACGGGCAAAATGTCACCTCCGAGAGGATTCCTTGTCCTCTACATTTATTCTTCATAGTGAATGGCTTATTCTTGATTTATAATAATCTACTGCAGTGAACAATAATGTGCATCTATTCTTGACGGAGGTGACTCTATCCCTCCACCAAGGCTGGGGGGCTGGGAGGGACACCGGATCACCCTCCCTGAGTGGCTCCTGGGTAGCTGCTGTGAAATGAGTTGGGGGGTTTCAGTGTAATTCTGCTTGGACAGATAAGCATCACACAAACCTCCCACTCAGTTGTCACAATTAGCACCGCTGCTGGCCGTCTTCATCCCCAGGAGAAGCCAATCAGAAGTGGTCCCTTCCGAACACGGCTGCAGCAGCGGCAGGGAGGGGCCGCGGGGGAGGTGAGGGCCTGCGTGAAGCTGCTGGTGCCGTCCCATCTCTCAGGCTGGCAATGTGGCATCTCTCACTAGCACTAAATTCACTTCAGAAAAGCAGAAAAGACCTACAATGGCCAGTTCTCTAAAACCCTGTACATTCATTTCAAAATCAATTGATCCAAAGAGAAAATCATAGATTCTACATACCTGGTGTATCTGGGACAATTAGTAAAAAAATCTACTAGGCAGGCCAACAGGTAGGTCTCTGAAAAATGAAGAACAGGTATTCATAAGCCCCCGCGGGGAAAGGCAAAGGGACGTCACCATCTCCCTTGAGCAAGGACAAGAATCGCGAACCGAGGGGAAGCATCAGTCCACGGAAACATAGGCGGGGTCTACCTGGTAGGTTGAACAGTGTATTCAGAATGTAAAATCTTTCAGTATCATCTCGTTGGATAAATTTATTTGGATATTGCTCTCTAGTTTCCGGTCTGAAAGAAAAGTTTTGAAAAAATTAACTAACATTCAAACAGTAACATGATGATAATCGTAAGAAATATCCATCACTCAAAAATTTCACTCTACAACTTTGCTGGCCACACACACGCCTGGCAGGGCTCCAGACAGTGCACGTGGGCAGCTATGGAGATGAGGTCCGGGGTCCAGCCCTAAAAAAGGTCTCAGTAAGGTAAGAGAAGTGAGTTACATGCAAGACAACTGCAACAAGGTAAAAAATTTTAAAAATTAAAGAATTAAAAAATAAAAACCACACACATAAATACCACACGGAAGAGGCAGAGAGGACTGAGGAAAGGAAGGAGGCAGAGGAGGATAGTCCAGCAAGGACTCCTGAGCACTGAGGCAGAGACCAGCCATTGTAGATCAGTGCAGGAAGGGGCCGGGGACAAGATGAAGCCAGAGACGACTGAAGCAGACTGTTGCTTTTGTTCTTACACTTTATTGAAGGGCAACAGAGGGCAGCAGTGGGACAAAACTATTTTAGTCAGACTGCACAATTAAAGTAGTAACAAGTGTTAGAGTAAGATGAAGAATATGTGGGCCAGAGCGATAGTACAGCAGGTAGGGCGCTTGCCTTACACACATCTGACCCGGGTTCGAGCCCCGGTGCCCGGCGTGGTCTCCTAAGCCTGGCCTCCAGTGATCCCTGGTTGCAGAAGCAGGAACAGGCCCCAGAGCACTGCCGAGTGTGACCCCCACGTCCCCATCCCCCTCAAAAAGAGGAAGAAAATGTGCTATTACAAACCTGGCTATAGTGGGGCCAGGGATGCAGCAGCAGAGCACTTTGCCGTGCACGTCTGAGGCCCTGGCTGAATTCCTGGCACTGCCAAAAATGCTACGAACTCTTCCTGGCCTTGGTAATGTGACTGCCGTGCCTCCAGCTGGCTCTCACAGCACCCAACAGGATCCAAGGAAAGACTTGAAAAACACCCATGTTTGGGGTGTGCCAATGCAGCGATACACAGAACCGCGTACATGAGAACGAAACAATCCACCGGCTGCCCAGAAACACGGAGCGCCACACCCCCACGGGCCAGGGTGGGAGCAAGGCTGTCCTAGCCCCGCTGAACGACCTCGGAATGAAGTGCCCAGCTAACTCCGCGTTTCGAGCTAAATAAAACGGCTGCTGTTTTAAGATACTAAGTGTTGAAGTCACTTATTGTGCAGCAAAAGCCAAGTGACACAGAAGCAAAGGAACAGAAAAGGTGGTGGTTCCGGCAGTTCCCACGAGAGCCGTCTGTCCAAGAGTGGCGGGAAGGCGATCAACAGGGAGAATGCATGAAGGGACGAAGGGACACTGCCAGGGAACAAGGAGCCAGGCGGGCGGCCCTGGGCACGCCGCTGCGGAGCGACAGAAGTCTGAGACCAGGCGCTCACACGAATGCATCTCGAGAGGATGGTGGAGCCGGGAACAGCATCTGAAGCTGAGGAAGATGCGGGAGTTTTACTCTGCCACACTAAACTCGAAGTAACCAGGTGTTTCACAGGCAACCAAGCACACAGGTCAAGAAACTCCAAGAGCAACTCAGACCTGAGAGAACAGATCCCTTATGCCAGAGACTGTGGGAGCAGGAGAGGAGAGAAGGGAAGAAGGCTGGGCTCAAACCCTGAATCAAGGACATTTAGGGGCTAAGGAGAGAGCCAGTGAGACCGACAAGTAGTATTAAGAGACACATGAAAATTTTGCAGAGTGAAATCAATAGTACTTCAAAGGACTATGGTATAAAAAAAAATGCACATATTTCCCAGTGAATATATGGAGATTAACCTAATAAGGCATCAAATTTAACATTCCTACTCAAACACACGGCATGAATCTGTGTTCATCAACTATCAGTAGTATAAACTCCAGGTAGGAAATAAACTCACATTAATTCCCTGTCTTGGTCACGCTTTCACGTTAAGAGATACCTCCTCAAAGAATAGCTATCGTATCTCATTTCTATAGTCTTCTGAGGCTCTCTGCTTATAAAAATTAGGGCGAAGGTAATAGTAATTATATGCTCTCTTTGGTCAGGTTTAGAAAAATGAAACTGTCCCTTAGGTCTATTTTCCTATCATCTGTTATTAGAAAGCAATTCCTTTCATGAGGATAATTCAGTTTTGCTTGTTTTGGGGACACACTCTGCAGTGCACAGGGCTTACTCCTGGCTCTGTGCTCCTGGTACCCTATGTGGTGCCAGGGATTGAGCCAGGGTCGGCGACATGCTAGACAGGTCGCCTTAATCCTTAATTTCTGGCCCCTGAATTATTTATTAGGCAATTAAAATCCAAACTGACACATATATAAAATATAAACAATTACATTTTAAGTTGTCAAATCATGCTAGTGTAATTATCCTATTCTGAAACTTAAAAAATCTTTATTATTTTCCAAACTAAGAAGTCTTAACTCACTGGCAGGCGGGTAAAGCAACAGGGGATGGTGCTGTGACAGGCCCTGAGGGCTTGGTGTCCGGCAACACTGACTCCGTTCACCCTCCCCTCCACCCTCAGGTTCCTTCCTTTGTGGCTTTCCCATATGACTCCTTTTATTTTCACAGTGCTAAATGCTGTTTGAATAGCGACATCCACTCATACATGCTTATGTTCCTTTCCTTTTTCTTTTGGTGTTAGGGCCATATCTAGTGGTACTTGGGACTTACTTACTCTTGGTTCTGTGCTCAGTGATCACCCCTGGCAATGCTCAGGGAACCATATGGGGTGCCAGGGATCAAACCAAGGTTGGCTGCATACATGGCAAGCACTTTAACACCCTGTATTCGCTCCCCAACTGGGGTCTTCTTTTCCTAAATTAGCAAACCTGACTTGTGATTCAAATTTATACAACTAATTCTCTTCCCTTTCTCTTCTCCCACCGCCACCCCCTACCACCCGCCATACCAAGTTCTTTTGCAAACATTAATAAACTAGAATTCTGGTTCATCGCCACTGGATTTCTTAATTATTGTGACAATAACCATAAATAAATTAGCTCTGGATGCTAGTGTTAGTTTCAGTTACTTCACAATCTAAATCCTGCTTCCTGGGACTTGCAGGTCCTTATTAACAAACCCAAAAGCATGAAATGATGATTTAACCACTGCCAGTCCAGATGTGCCAAGGTGGGATGCTGACTTTATTCTAGTCTCACTACACACACGCGGCATCTCCGAGCCACTGTCCTGCCAGCTAAAGAGTCTGGCATCAATGCTTCAGTTTCACATAGCTCATTGCCGTGAACTCAGATTTTCAGGA
Source organism: Sorex araneus (assembly GCF_027595985.1). Taxonomy (NCBI): domain Eukaryota; kingdom Metazoa; phylum Chordata; class Mammalia; order Eulipotyphla; family Soricidae; genus Sorex; species Sorex araneus. Next base: position 24,023,232 of record NC_073312.1, on the reverse strand, counting down.
AACCGCTACAGTTCAGTTCCTGCCTCATAATGTCATAAAAGACATTCAACAAAAAAGACTGGTTTTACTACTCTGCCACTGAGAATACTACATGGAAAAGTTACACAAGAGACTAGCATACAATCTATTTTGGTTTTAGGCAAAGTTGCTCTGACCCTAATACAGTGACAGTAATAAATCAGCATAAAAGTAGAGATACTGCTCGTTTGGGGCACTCATTTCCTTTAGAGAAGGAAGAATGTCATCCTGGTGCAGTGCTCTAGAACCACGCCCAGTGCTGCATGGGGGATCTGGGTGATGCCAGGAGTGAAACAGGCTCCAGAATGCAAAGCATCAATACGTCCTGGGTACGACCTCCCCTCCCCAGCACAGGTGCTCTGATCTGTAAAGAAACCTGTGGGACGCTGGTGCCTAGAGACATAGTACAGAGTTAAGGCCTTTGCCTTCCAACAGCACCCCAGTTCAATCCCCAGGAGAGAGCCCTCAGCAGAGAGCCAGGAATAAGCCCTGAGCACAGCCAGATGTGGCTCAAACTCCCTCCTCCCAAATAAAGAACAAAACTGGGATGCTTCACTAAAAAAACACTCAATTTTATCTCCAAGGATAAAATTCAAAAGGATAGAACATCCAAACTTGGGGCTGGAGAGATAGCCCAGTGGTCAGGGCATTTGCCTTGTATGGGGCTGACTCAGCACTGATCCCCGGCATCCCATATGGAGCCCCGAACACTGCCAGGACTAACCCCTGAGCATTGCCAGGTGTGGCCCCAAAATGAAACCAAAAAAAAGTTTATTTGTGTATGGTTTAAATATTATCACCACCATTCATTTTTAACCCCAAAGTTTAAAAATTTGACCACATGATCACCTAAATAGCTAAATACCTAAAGCTATTTAACAGAATATAAAAATAAAGTATTAGGTATTAAAAGTCTTAGTCATTTACACTGCTGTAGTTTTAACTTCCCAAAGCACTTTTACATACATACCTCTTCTGAGCAGCTACCTGAGAACTGTATTAAAAAGGAGAAAATAAAAATCTTAGAATTTCCAAGAAGCCAAAGCCACTACTTTTGGGGCAAGTTTCAAGATTACTTTTGTTGGATGCTATGTAATTAATAGATTCTCAAAATATGATTGATAACTAGAAGTCAGTTTGGGTTCTAAGAGCCTAATAAGTTCCAAGTAACCTTGTGCAAAAGAGCTGCTCTTTGGCGATAAGGAACAGGAACCAATGTTACATTCGGGAGATGGTGTCATCTCCACAGTGACTGGAAACAGAGCCACTAACGGTTCTTTGTACTCACCCCCTTATGAAGTTAAATCCATGTGCACACACCAAAAGGTTTCCATAGGCATCAACTTTCAAAAGATTTCCATATAGTGTGTCAAAGACAAGTCCCCTAGATGAAAATGAAGACAGAATCAACTCCCAGCACAGCACACACCAAAAAATGAGGGGAAAGCTAGAAATGCAAACTGCCAAGGGGCTCCTGATGGCCAGTTAAGCGTACCACAGAAACATATAACCGCTCTCCGATTATCAGAGGGCAGAGGTGCCTGCCGGTTCTTCATTCCTGCACACAGATCTGTGGTGTGTGCTGCGGGCTGGCCAGGGCCCCACCCACATGCAAGGTGCCTCTGCCAAGCTACATCCCCAACTCAACAGGCGTTCTTCAACTAATGCACCAAGTTCAGCTCAGGAATAGTAGAAAGAAGGGGGGTGCTCTTAGGATCAAAAACCCTTTTCATGTCTTCCTGTTTGTCACTGGCCGAGGGTGATTTTGGAGTTACTAATTTGGGAGGTAGAAGGAAGCATCGGATCTTAATGCAAAAAAAGCCCTAAAAAGTCTTCAGTAGTTACCGGGTGGGGAACGTGGAATCGTAAGCGAAGCTGAGCAGCTCCTGGGGGTAGCCGATAGAAACCAGCCTCTCCACGGTGAGCTCGAAGCCGAGGGACTCGTACTCCGGAGACTTGTACACTGCACGACAGGAAGTTTCCAATTAAAGCAGAGGCAAACCAGTGAGCTTCTACCTTTTCTCCTGTCTCCCAAATCTGCCCGTTTTCTCTTTTTCCTCAGAACTCCATGTTCTGTGCTGCCCCAAGCAGTTACTAACTAGCACTCCACCGTCACACTGTGGAACAGCACAGGGCACAGCAAGAGCAGTGACAGAGGATTCCCGGGCACTCCAGAACAGTCCCCTCCTTCAGAAACCTGAGCTACACCTCCCCTCCTCTGCGTTCTTTCACAGCATTTGCAAGGCGAGAAGAAAAACCCTAAAATGCGTAACGTGGGCCGGAGTGGAAGTATAGTGGGCAAGGCGCTTGCCTGCACACAGTGGGCCAGGGCTCTATCCACTGCATCCCATACAGTCCCCAGGCCCAGCCAGGAGTAACTCCTGAGCCCCGAGCACTGCTGGGTGTGCCCCCAACCCCCCCAGTTTAAAAAGCGTAGTATGGTATAAACCACGAGCTAAGAAGCAGGAGAGTGGCTGGGCGGTGTGGGGGTCAAAGACTTCTGTGATGCACGGCTGGCGCAGGGCTTCTTCACAACGGGCTCCTCAATGTAAGTCTCCTGGGCCGGAGTGACAGTAAGGCAGGCAGGGCGTCTGCCTGGCACGCAGCCGGCCTGGGTTCGATCCCCAGCATTCCATGTGGTCTCCGGAGCACTGCCAGGAGTGATTCCTGACTTCAGAGCCAGGGGTAACCCTTAGTGCTGGGTGTGGGCCAACCACAAAGCCCTGCAAAATAAGTCTAAACTTCCATTTGGCCTGAAAGTTGTTTTATACTTCAATAAGCATAGTTCTGTTTGTCAGGAGTGACAACGTTTCTTCTTATCTGCCCAACAATGTCATAACCATCAAAATTTTATAAGTTTTTACTGTGAAAAACAATAAAAGGGTGTCTAGAACAATGAAAGAAATTTGAATGTGATCTGGAAATTAAGACTCATTGTATTAGACATGATTATAGAAGGATGAAGACAGGTGTGTGTGTGTGTGTGTGTGTGTGTGTGTGTGTGTGTGCACGTACTCAAGTGCACACATCCATCCTTTTCTGCCAAAAAAGCATATTGAGTTTTATTTTACAAGGGACATAAAACAGATTTTGGTGTTCCCTGCTACTGTATCTATCTGAATTTTTAGGGGCCAGAGTGGGTAAGGTGTTGGTCTTGCACCAGCCAACCCGGGTTCAATCCCTGGCATCCCATACGGTGGTACCCCAAACACCACCAGGAGTGATTCCTGAGTGCAGAGCCAGGAGTAACCCCTGAGCATCTCTGGGTGTGACCCAAAAGACAAAAAACAAAAAAAAGAAAGGAGATCTTATGTGATGAAAAACCCCTGAAGTTCACAGAGCACTGCAGGGCGGGAGGCACCAGTGCTGCCCCCAGGAGACGCAGGTTTGCTCCAGCACAGCAGCGACCCTGACGCTGACTCAGGAGCAGTCTCTGAGCACTGCTAGGGGCAACGGCCCCCAATCAAAATAAAAATTCTTTAAGCCTTTCAGAATTACATGTAAGTCAGCATAAAGAAAAAGCTGCTTTTTCAGTAGCTGCGTCTTTTAATAGGTTCCTTCAAAGTAAATATTTAAATAGGCATCCTTCCATCACTCTCTGGTTACAGGTGAGCCATATTAGAAATAAAAGAGCTAAAATCTTGCTAATGTGTAAGGAGGCCAAAATAATCCATTCTAGTCATAATGCGACTATTACAGTCCGATCTACAGTTCTATTTTACCTATGACACAAACCAATTTTCACTGCCATTAGTCTGCTTCTCCAAGCTGGTGCTAAGGTTTTAATGAGTAAGATTCAACTTTTCATTCCGAAAACCAGTATTTGAAAATAAAACAAAACAATCTTTTAGAGTATGTCTAGGAAGGATAACAGAGTCAACACTGGCAGCCTCCCGTAGTCCAGGGAAGGGAAGTGAGGAGCTAAGAAGGGGCAAAGATGACTATAGTGGGCCCTCCAAATCTGTTACATATTAATGGTCATCTATTTTTTGGATTAAACTGAATATTTTAAAATGGCACACTGAGCATGCAATTCCTTTCACAAATATTTATGTAGTTACAAAAGACTAAACATCTAAGGCTTTGAAGAGAGGCTTGAGGCTCAGCAGAATAATCCCAAGAGAAGCTGTTGCCTCTTTCGTTGTCATACAATTTAATGCCGCAAGGTATCTCATACTTTACACCACCGATGTACCAGGAGTGGCAGACCACATCTGATGGGGTTTAAAGTAGAAGGCAACCAATCTCGGGGAAAATCTCTCTCTCTCTCCCCCTCCCCACTCCCCTGTCTCCCCCCCCCTCTCTATATATATGTACACACAAACTTTAACAACATGTTACTAATCTCTTATAGAAGGGCTTAATGGCTCCAGGGTGAAATACACAACAATTTTCAGACACTTTCCTCTAAGGAAACTTTTTTGGATCATTTTTAGCAGATTATTCATAACAAGCAATACAAAATAAATTATTTCGGTTCTGCTATGGGGGCAGGGTTTGGGGTTGGTTCAAGGTGGAAACATTGGAAATATGGTGGTGGGAAGGTGTAATGGTGGCGGGATTGGTGATGGAATATTAACTGTAATAAATCACTGTGAACGACCTTATAAAAATAAAATTTAAAAAATTAATGCTGATGTTAATGCTAATATTTTCCAACTAATTTAATGCTAACATATTTCAACTTTTTCCCAAACTGGCTCTGTTTCCCTCGCCGCAGTCGCATGCCTCCATCTCCACCACTCTCCTCAAGCAAAACCCCCTGCATCTAGACAACATTCGTTATGAAGAGGGAGGACTGTGCTATAGATGAGGCACAGAAACAATGTCCTGGGCATGCCGGTGTATTGCCATAAAACCAGAGAGCACAGGACCTAGTAATGTAGGCCTGAAACCTTCTGAGAACAGAAAACTAATTATCTCCTGCCCCACCCGATGTATCTCCCTCAATACAAAGTAAATCTCATTTTAACACTACTTCCACAAAATATTTTATTTTTGCTGTTGTTTTGGTGGGGCAGAGGGCAGGGAGGCACAGTGTCGAGCTTTACACCTGGCTCTGCACTCAGGAATCACTCCTGGGGGGCTTGGGGGACCATAAGGGGTGTTGGGGGTTGAATTGGGGTCCGTCACGTGCAAGGCCAGCGCCCCAACCACTGTACCCGCTCTCGCCCCGAAGCTTACTTCTCAATCCCAACAAAGCCCCACTTATTTCAAACAACATCAAGTGAAACAAAACGCAATTATATTCCAGTACCTTGGACAATCCATTGACATTAATTCTTAAGTTGGACTGAGCCCATATAAACTATTCCAACAAGTTATTTTTCAAAAGGATCATTTGTTGCTGTGATAAAAAGAGCCTAATCCGTCCCAGGCAGGCTCACCCCTAAGTCAGCAACTCCCCCTAAGAATCAACTCTGGAGAACTGAAGTAACTGATGATCAAAACCTTGTGTCTATGAGATAATCTGGATTAAAATTCAATTTACTCCTAAATTTTAGAGGAGCAAAATACATCTGGGGGAGGGGCTTCAAGCCCCATTTTTACCCACACGGGCCCTGGAGTCTGGAAGTGAAGTGCTGTGCTCACTGCAGGGTACTGTCCCAAGGGTTCAACTGGGCCAACTTTCTAGAAATTCCATCTAGAATAAACACCTCATAGAATAAGTACCTCAAGATGTCCTTTCTCTCAAAGAGCTTAGGATACTTCCAGAAAATATGATGTATTTTCCCCATTTGCTGACCTAAAGTTATATAACAAGCACAGAAAATCCAACAGAGCCAGTGTTTCTTTCTCCCCACATCTCATGCAAAGCTCTCTGTGGCAAGGGCTTGTTACCATAGTTAAAATTAATTTCTGGATTACATAAACCATTCAAAATTATGGCTGGCATTAAAGCACTCTAGTGAAATACACTCCCTCCAATTTCTTTCATCGAGTCCAAAGTGATTTGCTGCCACAGGTGGGCACGGGCTGAGCAGAGCCTGAGTTCCAACCCAGACAACACCGTCGCGCTAAGCTCTGTATCAGTCACTAAGACCTACAAGCTACCGACATGTTCTCCTTGCTCCCCAGATAATCATTTCAGCAACATGAACTCCCGGGGCATTAAATCACCTGCCAGAGAACTCAACCATACAGCCAGCGCTGGAGAAGCTGAACTGCAGCTCCGTGGAACACAACCGTCCACGCCAGCCCCAACTCTTGGTTGAGAATGATCCCTACCTGCCCTGAGCTGGCAGCAAACCTGCCAACTTCGGACGCCTACCAAGTGCCCCTCTGCAGGCGTGTGAGCCTGCTCTTCTCACCAACCAGGCCCGGGAGAGCCGGGGGGACGCGTCAGGGCGCACCCCCTCCACGCTGCCTCACCATCTCCTCTCCATCTCCCTCACCAGTGAGCACAGGAAGCGGAGCTTCAAGCTCCACTCTTTCCATGGACCCCAAAGCACCACCCACACTTCAGAGAACGCGTGCATCTCACGCATTCGCTGCTCCGGCTCCTTCCCAAGAAGAATCCTCGGGTCTATCCTCCTTTACACAATACTCAGGGACAAAGGGAAAAGGTCACTTGACAGGCCAGAGCCCCAAGGAGGGGCCCGGCCCACGCAGGAGGGTAGCACTGCGGGTCAGAGAGATGTCTCTGCTCCGGAACCTGCAGGGGCAACAGCAACCCGACACTGCCACCTTCGGGTCCCTGGCTAGGGAAGATGCCACCTTCCTCCACTCGCTCCCGACAGACCCCAGACCCGGGGAGAGGGGACAGTCCCTCTGGCAGGGGAGTCTGGAATTCTCATGCACTTTTTACCTTTTCCACCAAGGCACACGGCATGGCAGTTTAGAGGTTTTAGAAAAGAGAGGGCAAACCTCGACAGAGGCCCCGGCCTAGCAGGGTGCTGCCGCCCGAAGGAGCGCTGGCGCGGCGGGCACACGCAGGTGCAGAGTGCCACTCCAGTCCTGAAGGGCTCACACCGGCTCGCCTGTTAAAAAAAACAAACAGAGCAACAAAACAAAACGAAAACAAAAACTGGTTTTAAAACTGCCGTGACGGGTGGAACAGAGACACCATTTGGCTACGGGCACCGGCAGGAGCTACTCTCCTCTCTGGAAGCCTCGGACCATCACTAAAGTTCACCGAATTAGCAGGAACAAGGCGGGATAGCGAAGATAAGCCCAAGCACAGGGCACTATTTCTTTTCTGGCACCCTGAACCTAGAATTTACGTCAAGTGTGATGCGTAAATGTCAAGCCAGTAGAGAAATCGAAGTATGCATTTATTTTGGGTTTTGTTTTGTTGTGGGGACATGCCCAGCAGTGCCCAGGGATCACCCCAGCCGGGCTAGGAGCAGGGGATGGTGGCTGCGTGCAAGGCAGCAGGCCCTACCCGCTGCACTGCCGCGCCGGCCCCTGTATTCACTTTTGCCTCAGTTTCTTTTCTCTAGCACGTTTGAAGTTACATGATAGAAACAGAATACAGCAAAGCATTTACAACTGAACTATCGTGAAAAAGAAAAAATTAAGGGAAGACCTAAAAAATAAACCAGAGCAATCTCATCTTACTTTCAAGTATCAGTTTAAACTAAGTCTACCTGTACTTAACTACCAACCTACTCTTAACCTTGCAATACCTCATTTTATCACTCCATATAGAAAAGAACCAACTGTATGCTGTTGAAAACCTAACCAGGTTTGTGCAATCTATGTGAAACATGTGTGTGTGTAAGACAGCGAGCGAGCGAGTGAGAGAGAGAGAGAGAGAGAGAGAGAGAGAGAGAGAGAGAGAGAGATTTGTGAATCTATGTGAAACAGAAGGTGTGTCTGTGTGTCCATCTCTGTGTGTGTGTGTGCGCGCGCTGCCAAACATCAAACTTGGGCCTCAGATACGTCGACAAGTGCATCACTACTGAGCCTTGTTCCTGAACCTTGAAGGGAATTTTGAAACGCTGGTTCTGTAAGTGGATACTTTCAACACCCTACTCTACTCTCAAAGTTAAACTGTCTTAACACTGACTTGAAGATACAAACATCTTTTAAAGACACCGACACTTTAAAAGATATGCATTACACATAATCTTAAGAGGAAAGTTGTTTGCCCCGAGACCTGGGTTGTTTTTTCATTTTAAATATGGTCAGATTCCTCTCAACTTCTAAATCTTTTCAGAAAGGGGAGATTGTCTAAATAGAGAATAACTAAATATAGTATCTGAAAGTCCTAAAAATATTACAACTGAGAGAAGCCACCACCACTAACCAAAATAAAAAGCATAAATTCAAGCCCAACACCCCTGAATATTGACTTTTATTTGATAAATATGATGAACATCTACATTGTATTGCAATTCTGATTTTGGTTCTTAGAGACTACAAGTAGAAAATTTTCATTTTGTAATGAACAGTACATTTTCATTATAAAAATTTTAGATAAAATTCCTCCTGTTAGCACAAGACAATACTAGAGGATGATTTAGACTTTTCAAATTATTTGAAAATGCTATCTTAGGATAGGCATAGGCAGAAATTTTATCTCCGACCCTAGAGAATCGGAAATGACTTGAATAAGACTTGAAATTTCTGACAACAATCTCACCTATTTACTTAAAATACAAAAGCCAGATACCCTGCAATGAATGTGTTATTAAATTAATAGTAATATTACTATTATTAGTAATATTACCATTACTATTACTATTAATAAAATTAATAGCAATATTCCTATTAATAGGGAACAGAATCTATTAAAATATGCTTGTACAATTACGATATTCCCATTTAAAAAATATACCACCAATAAAAGTCGATTTACACAACTTATTGATAAAATATAAGGCATACTGAATGTTAAAAAAAAAATAGCATGCCCACGAACGGCTCCTCTGCTCCTGAACAGCCATGATCCCAGAGGCACACAAACCAATCTCGAAACACAGCGACTGCTGGCAGAAATACCTCTGAACTTAATTACTAAAATACCAGAATTCCCAAACCGTGTGGCTGCTGTTTTAGCCATGCGATATCATATGCTCTTCATTATCAGTAACAGAAAACAAATGATTTAATGATGTCTTTTCGGCAGGTCTGATTGTTGGGGAAATATTCCAAATAATAATAGTGGGTTTTCTGTTGAAAACTGAATGTAATCAAAGTAAAGAGAGAGTAAAGTGAAAATCATCTGCCACACAGGCAGGGTGGGGGGTGGGATGGGGGGGTTATACTGGGGTTCTTGATGGTGGAACATGTGTACTGGTGAAGGGATGGGTGTTTGATTATTGTATGACTGAGATTTAAACCTGAAAGCTTTGTAACTGTTCTCATGGTGATTCAATAAAAAAAAAAAAGTGTGCAGAAGAGTAAGGGTTATGCAACTAAATAAACAGCACTGTGTTTATCACAAATACAGAAGGAAGATGTCACACAAATGCTGCACTGGTTCTGTCTGGGTCATTTTATTTCCTTTGCTATTTTAAAATTTTCTACAATGTTTACCATATCCATTTTATAATAAAAAGGCATTAATGCATTTTTATAGAACAACAGCTGTTACTTGACCACACACACAGAATAATTTTAGGTGGATTTAAGATCTAAATACACCACCACCCACAAATCTCCATTATTGGATAATGAACATAAGAATACAAAACTAGGGGCCGGAGTGATAGCACAGCAGATAGGGCATTTGCCCTGCACGCGGCCGACCCAGGTTCAATTCCCAGCATCCCATATGGTCCCCAAGCACCACCAGGAGTAATTCCTGAATTCAGAGCCATAACCCCAGAGCATCGCTAGCTGTGACTCAAAAAGAAAAAAAAATTTTTTTAAATACAAAACTATATTTTTCCAAGTTAAAAAAAGTAGGAAGTTTGTTTAGCTATCATGCATTTATATGTGGAATAAATCCAATAGATATGTAAAAAAGTCTTGAATTCTGGGTAATTTTTAACATGCAAAAGTGAATTTTCTTTCAGTCCTGTAAGCTGACGTTCAAGAGCTGGCTCTGTGCTGAAGAGTGATGAGCATAATGGCCGGCTGGAACTGAGCACGGAGGCCTTGTCGAGTGGCCTTGGGGAGCTGCAGGTGGTGTGTCCTCCAGCCCCCTTGCGTGTCCCCTTCCCGTGCCTCACCTCTGGAGATACCGGGACACACAGGCAACAAACCCAGGTGACGCACAGCACAGGGCCCCCCAGGCAGGGAGAGAGAGAACCCCAGGCAGAGGAGTCTCGGGGTGCCCAGAGCAAGGAGAGAGGAAGGTGGGGTGGGGAGGCGGAGTGGACACCAGGCGGCCTGAACCGAGTCCCAGTGAAGAGCTTGAAGTTTTAGGGTTTTTTGCAAGTTGTTTTTTGGAGGACTGTAGTGATAGCACAGTGTTTGCCTTGCATGCGGCCGACCTGGGTTCGATTCCTCCGCCCCTCTCAGAGAGCCCAGCAAGCTACCGAGAGTATCTCGCCTGCACAGCAGATCCTGGCAAGCTACCTGTGGCGTATTCGATATGCCAAAAACAGTAACGATGGGTCTCAACCACTGAGCCACATCACCAGCCCCTAGAAATCCATTTAAAATACAAGAAAGAATATCCTTTCTTTTAGCCAACAATAAACCCCAAAACAACTTCACTCTCCCCCACTGAACTTTATTTTGCTAATAATTTAGTATTTTTAATTATGATTTTAAATTTTTACATACGTGGTTTAACATTTTAAGTGTGTATATTCTTATGTCTATATTTACTAGTGACAGATCAAAAATTAAAAGATCTGGACTTCTCCAAACAAGTCAGAGAGTTCAGCCTGTAATAACGTAGACCCTGCCCCCGCAGCCGCTGTCTCTCGTCGGACAAGCCGTTCTACCACTGGAGAGGTGATGCCCGACCCAAACTGCAGAACCATCGATCTGAGGCTAATGGTCATAGACACCAGACTGACTCTCAAAACTCACTGGCCGAAAGTCAAACGCTCCCCCAGGAAGAGTATTAGGAGGAGGTGCAGATGGAGAGCGCGTGCCCTCTCCCCAGCTCCAGATGAAAGCCCGATGGCCACGAGCTTCTGGAGGCAAAACCCAGGTATGCAGGTTCCAGGACTAGGGCTCCAGGCCACATGGTGACAGCGGAGACAGGCTGGCCTTTCCCGTGTCCCCACCCGTGTGGGGTCCTGGCTGTCACGCCCATGATCTGCCTCTGGGCACCATCTCAGTGCACCAACGGCCCTGATCCAGACCCCCAAATGAATCTCAAAATGGGTTAGTTCCCTAAGGGATGTCTCTGGCCCCCAACCATCATGATGTTCATATACGCAATAGTGTAGGATAACATTGGGCTTATCCTTTCAGCCTTGCCGCAGGGAACTTCGGTTTATCGAGTTACACCCATCACAGCGCCCCCAAGCCACTCCCATTCCGTCATCTGCAAACTCTTCTCCATGCTCTCCTCTCCAGCTAGTTGATCAGACCCTTCTCAGAACACTGAACTTGGATGGTAAGTTATGCCTTTTGCACAGTTTACCTTAAAGCAATGTCCTTTCTGTATGGACACAGACAGAGCTAATATTATGCTTTTGTAACTTGGGAGTTAATTGAATCTGAATAATATCCACTCTGGGGCATCTCCTTTCTCGACTCAGTTGCCCTTAGTTCCTAATATCCCAAAAGCAGGGTCCCGACGAGGGACTGAATGGACCCAGGGCAATCTATGAGCTACCCTGGCATCAAAATGGGCCAGGCCAAGTGCCATAATACTTCACTTAACTATAAGTAAAGAGCACGTTCATGGACAAACTCTGTCATGACCCAAAAGAGGTAACTGGATAAGGACCCTGCTGGGGTTAGGAAGACTAGCCTGGCCTAGGACTGTGGTCTGGAATATATAGTGAGATGTCCCCAGGAAGAACCAAACTTTAAGTTTGATATATCTCTTACTGTGCCCATACAGAATGACATTGCTAGAAATATTAGAAGTAAATTTACTACAACTATTACTAGCTGAGGAAAGAAGAAAGCGACACATCCTGGATGGAATCCCACCCTTGGGTGGATCTCCCAGTAATCTGGAGTAATCTCCTTAGATGAGATTTTGTCCTTGAGCCAATCTCCTGGAGGAGTGGCCTTACCTCTCTGTTGATTTGTTAATGTTCAATCCCACCTTTGTATCACCAACCTACGTGATTGCTATATAAATTAAGACTGTAAGATCGGAGCAAGATCTAGGAGTGAAGAGTGTATGAGATGGGAGAGATGAGAGACTGAATCAACGGCAACTAATCAGCAACCAGCTTGGTCCTCATTCTTCCTTCGTCCAACCAAGGCAACAGCCGTCCCGGGTGGAGAAGCGGCTCGAGAGCACCAAACGTGGGGAGGAGAGGGAGAGAGAGACACAGACAGACAGACAGACAAATATATATCCTTTCATGTATATATTTTTTACACAATAGTAAATAAATTATCTAGCATCTGCCCCTGGCAGGTAGGTTTGAATGATGGTGGGATTGGTGCTGAAATATTGAACGTAATCAATTAATGCAAAGAACCTTGTGGAAATAAAATTTTAATAGTAAAAATTTAAAAAATTTGGGGCTGGAGTGATAGCACAGCGGGTAGGGCATTTGCCTTGCACACAACCAACCTGTGTTCAAATCCCAGCATCCCATATGGTCCCCTGAGCCCCGCCAATTATTTTCTTAATTCCTTAAATTCTAAAATCAAATATTGCCGAGTTAATTTGGAATTTCCTTTGGGGAATAATGGTCTCCGAAGAATAACTCCACATTTTATTCTGCAAAGAAAAATGTTATTTTCCACAACTCTTGAAGAAAGAAAGTAGGCTGATAGAAAAAAAAAGTGAATAGAGCCGGAGAGACAGTGCAGCAGGTAAGGCACCTGCCTCTCGTGCAGCCAGCCCTGGCCTGCTCCCCAGCATCCATTATGGCCCCCAAGCACTTCAGGAGTGATTCCTGGGTGTAGAGCCAGGAGTAACCTCTGAGCAATTTCACTGTGGCATAAAAACAAAGAAACAAATTTTAAAAAGCAAATGATAATAAAAGAACACCAAGAACACAACTGAATTTTAAAAATGGAAATCATGTGATAAGAAATATGTAATAATACCTATTGGTTTAATATATTCACAAGCCATAGCTGACAAAGGCCCAGAATTCAGAATATACATAATAAATTTCTGCAAGCCAACAACAACAAAAAGTTCGACTTAACAATGGGCATGTGAAAAAAAAACTTCACTTAACGGAGCTGGAGAGACAGCACAGAGAGAGTGTTTGCCCTGCATGCAGCCAACTTGGGTTCGATGTCCAACATTGATATTATTTATCCCTTGAGCATCGCCAGGAGTTAACTTCTGAGTGTGGGTGAACCCAGGAGTAAGCCCTGAGCATCACTGGTGTGAAACAAAAACCAAAGGGGATATACATATATAATTATAAACGTAGCTGACAAGGAAATGAAGATTTCTGACACTAGTTATGAGATAAAGACTAAAAACCAAAATGAGATAATATTACACAATCACTAGAAAGCCTGAAAATTCAAAGGACTTTGGAGAGGAGGAACGGAGCACCTCGGAAGCTCTTGCCAGCAAAAGGAACCTGAATCAGCATCCAGCCTCTGAGAACCACTCCCCAATCAAGTAAAAACATCATCTACTAACCCCACTCCTAATGTACTGGGGAGCAATAAAGAATCATCTCTGCAGAGGTTGGGGAGACAGTTCAAATGGCTGGAGCAATGCTTTGCTTGCAGGAGCCCTAGAATAGGTCCCCAACACCGGGCTGTCCAGAGAGCACAGCTGTGAGCAGCCCCTGAAAGTCACTGGGGGGGCCCACACAAAGTAAATGTTTTAAAAAGGGGCTGGTGTATCACAGCTGGGCTCCACAGAGATACTGACCTCCTAATGTTTCAGGTACATGAATTTATTTTCAGCTGCAAACTCCAGGCCTCCTCAGAGTCGGGGGGGGGGGGGCACCTCCCCCTAACTCCCCAAGCCCCGACAGCCACGCCCATGTCCCACCACTCCGTGTCAGCTCACCTACTGACCCTGCTCCAGAGACTCATAAATAAAGCTCAAAAGAGATCAACTACCCACAAAAATTTCTTAGATACCAGGTTCAAGCTGATAGGTCCCAGGGGATCTCGGGAGGTCGGGGTGGGCCAAGTCCCTGTCCTGCCAAAGCCCCCGCAGCCACACTCACACCCGACAGCTGCCGCCATACCCCTCACCGCCCTGCCCCTCACTGCCCTGCCCCTCACCGCCCTGCCTCTCACCGCCCTGCCCCTCACCGCCCTGCCTCTCACCACCCTGCCTCTCACCGCCCTGCTCAGTTGAATATTCTGGATTTTCTGGAGCAACACCTCCCATCTCGACAGCACCGGCATCCCAGTAGGAGCACACCAGACTGGATGGGGATGTAACTTAGCAGCCAACTGAGCTCGACTAACAAAAACATCAACACAGAAGGCTTAGCTAGCAACAACAGATTAGTAAACTTTCAGACAAGGACTTAATGTCCCCATAGTGAGATGTGACCATTTTCACAAATTTTCTTTTATTGACATAATTTTCCATCATTCCGTTAGCCATTTAGTGGTAATAAGCAATATAAAATAAATTATTGTGGGCCCACTATGGGCAGACTTGAAGGGAGGTTGGGGAAATTGGAGAAATGGTGGAGGAAGGTGACAGTGGTGGGGGGTTGGGGTCGGAACACTGAACGCCTCTAACAAATCATCATGAACAACTTTGTAAACCAGTGTTTAAATAAAGGGAAAAAAGTTGGAGAGCTGGGGAGCATGTAAAGAATAAATATGAATACATACACACATGTATTTCCACAAAAAGACTTATAAACAAACAATAGCAGCTTTGTTCCTAACTGATGGTTCAAACTAGAAACAACTGAAATGGCCATTAAAAGATAAACGGATTAACAAATGACGGTATCCCATACAACAAAATAGTTCTTGGCACCTCCTCCATAAAAGGAAAAAGCGTTTTTTAAAAAATATATATATGACAACAAAATGCAACGTGAGCATCTAGATTGGATCCTGCTTGAAATAAATAACTCCAGTGGCAAAACTGGTAAAAATGGAGTAAGAAGAATAGTTTGGGCTGGAAAGGGGGCAGGGAACTCGCCTTCCATGCAGCCGGCCTCAATTCAGCGCAGGATGCTGGGATAGTAGATGATTCCGACAGCCAAACAGGACTGACTCCTGAGCACAAAGCCAGGACTAAGCCCTGAGCTCAGCAGGTTGCAGGCCAAAAATATAAAGAAAACTATTATTTTGCCATCTTTTATATAGATCTAAAATCATTTCAAACAGAATCTTTAAAATATTTTTTAAATTTAGGATTTAAAAAAAAATGAATTATAGAAGTCCTTCCTTTAATTATGGTGTTGCTTTCTGCTGTTTTAATACTCTACACTCAGCTATAGCCCAAAGTATTAACCTTCAATTACCTTCAACTACATATTAAATGGGCTGGTGCGATAGCACAGCTATAAGGCGTTCGCCTTTCACGCGGCCGACCAGTGTTCGATTCCTCCTCCCGTCTCGAAGAGCCCGGCAAGCTACCGAGAGTATGGAGCCCGCACGGCAGAGCCTGGCAAGCTACCCGTGCGTATTGGATATGCCAAAAACAGTAACAATAAGTCTCTCAATGAGAGACGTTACCGGTGCCCGCTCAAACAAACTGATGAGCAACAGGATGACAGTGACATATTAAATTCAACGATAGCAAAAAATACAAGATATTTTGAGAGAAAATGACTATGTTCACATAATGTTTATTATAGTACATTATTATAATTCCATTTTATTAGGAGGCCAAAGAGCTAGTTCAGGGGTTAAGACTTGCCTTGCTCATGGCCAAGTGAGATTTGATCCCCAGCACCACATACGATCCCCTGAATACGCCCAGGAGCAACCCGGGAGCACAGTGCAAGGAGTAGCCTTTGAGTACAGCTTGGTGGGGCCCAAGGCACATCCCCCAACCTAGCTTACTATTGGCCATTACTGTTTATCTCTCACTGCGCCTAACTTAGGCATTAAACTCTTTCACAGTTTCCTCTACACAGTGCATATGACGAGGAAAACAGCAGGAATTCAAAACCACCTGCAGTTTCACGACTCCACTGGGAGTACTGGGACTCAGCCCCAGAGAACAAACAAATGCTGCCCCACTTATGAGACCCAACATGAATGCATCACAATGGGGGGGGGACTCCAAACATAATAGTGAGTTTTTTATTGAAATATTGAATGTAATCGAAGTAAAAAGAAAGTGAAGTGAAATTTATCAGCTACACAGGTGGGAGAGTGGGGGGGACGAATACTGTGATTCTTGGTGGTGGAATATGTGCACTGGGGAAGGGGTGGGTGTTCGAGCATTGTATAACTGAGACTTAAGCCTGAAAGCTTTGTAACTTTCCACATGGTGATTCAATAAAAAAAATAAAAAATAAAAATAAAGCATTAATGCAAAAAAAAAAAAAACCAACATGCTCACAACAAAGTAAGCATGCAACCAAAAAAGAGACTAAATATCTGCATGACTTCTCCAAAGGAGAGAGACAAATGATCCATTACACATGGAAGTAAATGTTCATTACTACTTATTAGGGAAATGCAAATCCAAATCACCATGAACTAACACCTTGTGTTGATGAGAACAGTATCTATAAAAAAGATTAAAACAGGGGGCTGGAGCGATAGCACAGTGGGTCGGGCGTTTGCCTTGCACGCGGCCAACCCGGGTTTGAATCCCAGCATCCCATATGGTCCCCTGAGCACCGCCAGGAGTAATTCCTGAGTGCAGAGCCAGGAGTAACCCCTGTGCATCGCCGGGTGTGACCCAAATGACCCAAAAAGCAAAAAAAAAAAAAAAAGATTAAAACAACCAATGTGAGAAAGGCTTGATGAAAAGGAACTCTGGTGCACTGCTGTGGGAATGAAAACTGGTGTTGCCCCTACAGAAAAGAGTACTAAAATTCCTTTTAAAAAATTAAAATCAATAAAATAAATAAATTAAAAAATTAAAAAAAAATTAAAATCAACTGCCAATGAGAAACTCAAATAGAGGACATGCCAGGAGCCAGGTGGATCCCCTGCATGGTACCATGCCCCAGTAGGACTGGGGGTAGCCCTGGAGGTCCCAGCACTGGGGCCAACCACTAAACCAACCAGTCCACATAGCTGGGCTAAAAGTTGCTGGCATTGACCTTCACGAACCCTGAGTTATTCTTCAGAGGCCATTAAAAAAAAAAAAAAGTAATGTGGAGTTCATGCCCAATTCAATCAGCTTAATAATGGCTGAATAAATAGCAGTGCTCCTACATTATAAAAAATAAAATAAATAAAGTTGTTCACAATAATTGATTACATTTAATATCTGAACACCAATCCCACCACCATTGCACCTTCCCACATTTCGAATGCTTCTATCCCGAACCCTAAACCCTGCCCCCCAAGCAGACTGAAGTAATTTATTTTGTATTGCTTGTTATGAATAACCCGCTAAAAATAATCCAAAAATGTTTTCTTAGAGAAAGTGTGTGAAAATTGTTGCATTTCACCCCGGAGCCATTAAGCCCTTCTATAAGAGATTAGTAAATATTGTTAAAGGTTGATCCTTGTGCGCTTATATCTATATTTGTATAGCACAGCAGATAGGGCGTTTGCCTTGCACGCAGGCTGACCCAGGTTCGATTCTTCCACCCCTCTCAGAAAGCCCGTCAAGCTACCGAGAGTATCTCGTCCACACAGCAGAGCCTGGCAAGCTACCCGTGGTGTATTCAATATGCCAAAAACAGTAACAAGTCTCACAATGGAGACATTACTGGTGCCCACTTGAGCAAATCAAGAAGCAATGAGATGACAGTGACAGTGATATTTCCCCCTAAGACGGGTTGCCTTCTACTTTAAACCCCACCCAATACCAAGTGCTACTCTTGGTACATCAGTGGTGAAAACTGAGATGTCCGGGAACAGGTTCACTCAGGGGTGGTGGGACTGGAGTCGGAACACTGAATGCCTGTAACACCTGTATTATGAACAACTTTGTATCATATACTTTAAAAGCATGCATTTAGTATATACAATGTATTCTTCAATAAATGTTAACTTTTAAAAATTAAGTTCATACTTAAAAGTATTTTGCTTGAATAACAAATGTGTATATTATTGGGTAAACTAAAGTGCCTTGATTCTTAAACTGTTATATTAAAACCAAACTGTTTGCTTTTAATACCCCCAAACTGTTCATGAATAGTTTACTTAGCACTTACTAAATTTGCCAAGCTTTCAGTAACACTTGGGATATAAATATGAAAGAAAGCTCTTGCCCTGAGGAGCTCAGAGGTCAGTGGGATACAGGTCAATAAAACAAAAGTTGCAAATGCTATGTAATTGCTATGAGGGAATGACAGGCAAAGGTGACAGGCTTGCAGAGATTGTTTCAGGATGAATATAGATGCTCTTAAAGAATTTATACCCTGGGAACAATTATATTACAGAAATATCCATCTCAAATACTTTAAAGCTTTCTTAACAACCACTTGTTTTAGTCTTGTCTCTATATGGCACACTTTTGTGATTCAAAGTGCAAAGTACTCAGTATTTCAGATGTTGGCTATTTGTTTTTGGGGGTGTCATGCCTGCAGTGGCTCACACTCAGGAATTACTCCTGGCGGTTGGAACCATATGGGGTGGGGGTCAGGCGTGCACAGGGCATGCACCCCACACACTGTATTAAGATGTAACTGGTTTCTAAATAACCAGATGCTACCTGCTGTTAACTTTAATGAACATCACTACAGGAAACAGAAAAGATCTGTCTCTAAAGTCAAGCTTGTTTCATACATGATGAAATGACAGTACCATAAGAATTACAATGCTTTTCAACCAGCACATTCATTCATTAGAATAACCCGGTATTTCAAGTGGGACTGCATTAAAGGACTTCTCAAAGCACCTTTTGAGTGCTTAAGTCCTGGTTTAAGTGAGAGAGCTTATTAATTTAAAATTATTTCTCAACCATGTCTTGGAAGTCGGCCTCACGTGCTGGGGGGAAAGGCAACTGGGATAGAGATGGGACCACTAAATAAATGAAAGTGGAAAGTGGAAGTAGAGTATGGACCAAACATGATGGCCTCTTAGTACCTGTATAGCAAACCGTAACACCCAAAAGGAGAGAGAAAGAGGGAATGTGCCTGCCCCAGCGGCAGGGGATGGGAAGCGGTGGGGGTGGTGGGAGGGGTGTTGGGAACACTGGTGGTGGAGGGATGGGTGCTCGATCACTGTATGACCAAAATGCACTCATGAAAGTTTGCAAGTCTGTAAGTGTATTTCATGGTGATTCAATAAAATAAATAACTAAAAATAAAATTATTGCTCACTATATATTTCATTACTTAAAAATTGTAATTTGTCTGTGTAGTGGCAGGATTGAACCCAGGGTTACACACATGGGAAAAGTATATCGTCTATTGCTAAACTATATCCCCAGCGACGCCTCAAAAAAATCTAACATACTACACACACACACACAAACACACACATATATACTTAAGTATATGCTTTGACCAAAGCTCTTAGTGTCATCTAGGGGAAAAAAAAAAGAGCAATCTGGGGCCAGAGCGATAGTACAGCAGGACAGTACAGGACACCTGAATTGAACAGGTTGAAGCCCCAGCACCCCATCTGGCCACCCAACACAGTCAGGAGGGATCCCTTACTACTAGGAGTAAGCCCTGAGCACCACCGGGAGCTGCCCCAAAAACAGAACAAAAAAGGGACAATATAGTAATATCTGCCTTATCACACTCTTATCTGTTTCATGTAGGCAGTGCTGAGGGGCTTCTCCCAGGTCCCAGGACCCTCAGGAAGCACCATGTCCCCGGGGTTGAACAAAGGCCTCCCACATGCAAAACACAGGCTCAGGCCCTCAGGCTCTCTCACTGGCCCCTTGGAACAGTTTTGTAAAGATTAAATAAATGATCTTGCTCTTTAAACCCATGTTCTCTCTTGAACACATATGTCTATATGTCTCTTTGAGGCTTTTTCCACTCTGGAGAAAACATATTTCTCTCTTGAAAACATATTTCCTCTTTTTCTGTCCCCTCACATCTTTATAAGTAAGTTTCATTCGATAAAAAACTACCTTGTTTTGGGCTGGAGCGATAACACAGTGGGTAGGGCATTTGCCTTGCACGCGGCCGACCCAGGTTCAATTCCCAGTATCCCATATGGTCCCCTGAGCACTGCCAGGAGTAATTTCTGAGTGCAGAGCCAGGAGTAACCCCTGAGCATCACCAGGTGTGACCCAAAAAAGGAAAAAACAAAAACCAAACTACCTTGTTACCTTGTCTCACTTTTTAAAAATTAAGTGTCATGATAAAAGTATAGATCAAAAGAAATCATTTATGTAAAATATTTAGAACAGGGCCTGGCATATACTAATCACTTAATAAATGTTACTAAATATTATTATAAGCCTGCTATAGTAGTGTCTAGATTAAGAATGAGCATTAAAATGTGAAATGGAATTTAAGAAAAGGAATAAAGAAATTATAAGGTATTTTTAAAGTTCAGAAACTAAAACTGAATGACTTTCCCCCCCCGAACATGATAATCCATTATTTCATTACTCTATAGGAATATACAATGTATTGTTAATATAGATGTGCCGGGTGTATTACCAGTTTTCAATACACTTACTGAATTAACAGTTTTAATATAATGATACTGTCTTAATAATGGGGTAGGGGGGTGTGACTTAGACCCACTGACTTCTGTTTCTGCCTTAGGAAATATTTCTTTCAGATGCCAAACTACCAGCCATTCTTTCCTCTGGAAAACTTTTCATTGTCAGCAGGAAAAAGATTATGAAATTTTCTCCCAATATGAACCACAAGAAAGTACACAGCATCCACCTAATTCCTAAGAAGTGCTCCTAAAAGTGTCTGTATCCAATGAGGAAAAAAAATATGAAGAATTTAAGTGCTGGAAAAATAACTTTAAAGCAAGCAAAAGCGAAAAAAGCTTATGCAGAGAAGAGAAACTCAAATTCAATCAGTGTATGTTTTTAATATGTATCTTGCTGATAAATAGTCACAGCTGCAACAGCATGGCAAGTTTCTACAGACTATAGGAGTAAAATTTTGTGTGCTGGTTTTATTCACCTGTATTGCAGCGACTGAAATCAAATTGAGATGTGTCTAACTTGAGAAAGACACAGACTTCCTTTGTTGTTGCTGTTAACTGTTTTGGACACGGGGGGGGGGGGGGGGGGAGGGGCTCGAGCTTCCCCATACACCTCCCCACCCCTCACTGAGGACTACCAGGCAGGGCACCTGCTGCTCCAGGGATCCCAGGGCCACACCTAAGGGTGCAGGGGGGCGGGGAGGGGAATGGTGCTGGGGATCGAACCAGGGTCCCAAACGTGCAAAGCATGACAGCACCCCACAGTGTGTACTATCTCCCTGCTCCAGAGAGCAGTTTTCTAACCGCTACACAAAAGGTTTCTTGAAGATAAGTGGCCGTATCAGTTTTTAAAGACAGTTTTATGATCTAAAGAGAGTGTCAGGAAGACCATACAGTATGCGCATAATATGACCGTTAATAATCAGCCCCTCATTCTTCTTCTTCTTCTTCTTCTTTTGCCTTTTTGGGTCACACCTGGAGAGCACAGGGGTTACTCCTGGCTCTGCACTCAGTTATTACTCCTGGTAGTACTCGGAGAACCATATGGGATGCTGGGAATCGAACCCGGGTTGGCCGTGTGCAAGGCAAATGCCCTACGCCGTACTATCACTCCAGCCCCTGCCCCTCATTCTTCTTAAATAAATCTTCACAGACTGTAAATATTTTAATAAAAATTTCATTTACTGGGACTAGACACCAAGTACCTCACCCCCATTGTTTTTCACACATTTTGAAAAGTATTAAAAATACTGAGTGATACACTGATTATTTAAAATATATTTTAGAGGGGCTGGAGTGAAAGTACAGTGGGGAAGGCATTTGCCTTGCACTCAGAAGATTCAAATTCGAGCCTCAGCATCCCTTATGGTTCCCCGAGCACTAGCAGGAGTAATTCCTAAGTGCAGAGCTAAGAGTAACCTTGAGCACTACTGAGTGTGACCGCCCACCCCACACACACACAAAAATTTAGAGATTGGAAGGGGAAAAAGCAACAGAGTGCTGGTGTCTGTAAAGCTGGAGCGATGGCTCAACGGGCAGAGGACACACTCTGCAAGCAGGAAGCCTGGGTTCCATCCCAAGCACCACCAGGAGAGGCCTCCGTGTACTGAGCTGAGCGCAGCCCTGAGCACTGCCCCTCGTAACCACAACTCCAAACTCTACAATAAAGCCTCAATCAAGAACAAATGCTAACAACTCAAGTCTGTTTGTTTTTAAAGTTTTTATATGGTGTGTGTGCGTGTGTACATTTCAATGGAAAATAAATTTCACTTTGGTACATCGACAGAATGGAATACTATGCAGCTGTTAGGAGAGATGAAATCATGAAATTTGCTTATAAGTGGATGGACATGGAGAGTATCATGCTAAGTGAAATGAGTCAGAAAGAGAGGGACAGACATAGAATGACCGCACTCATTTGTGGAATACAAAATAACACAGTGTGAGACTGACACCTAAGGACAGTAGACACAAGGGCCAGGAATACTGCCCCATAGTTGGAAGCCTGTCTCATGAGCTGGGGGAGAAGGCAGCTGGAATAGAAAAGGGATCACTAAGTCAATGATGGTTGGAAGGATCGCTCGGGATGGAAGATGTGTGCTGAAAGTAGATAACGGACCAAACATGATAACCTCTCAGTATCTGTATTGCAAACCATAATGACCAAAGTAGAGAGAGAGTATGGGGGAAATTGTCTGCCATGGAGGCAGGGGGAGGTTTGGAAAAGGGGGGTAATACTGGGGACACTGGTGGTGGAGAATGTGCACTGGCGGAGGGATGGGTGTTTGATCATTGTATGATGAAACTCAAACATGAAAGCTTTGT
Source organism: Sorex araneus (assembly GCF_027595985.1). Taxonomy (NCBI): domain Eukaryota; kingdom Metazoa; phylum Chordata; class Mammalia; order Eulipotyphla; family Soricidae; genus Sorex; species Sorex araneus. Next base: position 24,000,189 of record NC_073312.1, on the reverse strand, counting down.
AACTGTATCTCACGGTGATTCAATAAAAAAATAAGTAAATTTCAAATAAATCCACTTTCCAGTTTTCTTAAAAGCAGCATCATATGGGGCTGGAGAGACAGTAGAGCAGGTAGGGCGCTTGCCTTCCACATGGCTGACCCAGGTTCAGTCTCTGACAGCCCAGACGGTCTCCCCCAAGAAATGAGTCAGAAAGCACCCCCAGAGTAGTTTCTGAATGCAGAGCCAGGTGCAACCCCTGAGTATCACTGGGTGTGGCCCCAGCACACCCACATCCCTCCACACACAAGAAAAAAAGGCAGCATTTTATTTTTTAATTGACTTTGTGGGGGCCGGAGTGATAGTCCAGTGGGTAGGGCATGCCTTTATGCAGCCAACCCTGGTTCAATCCCAGACATTCTATTTGGTACCCCAAGCACTGGCAGGAGTAATTCCTGAGTGCAGAGCCAGGAGTAACACCCAAGCATCGCTGGGTGCAGGCTCCAAAACAAGCAGGAACAAAAAAGCTGACCTGGTGGTAAAGTGAAAGAGAGAAAATTCCATCTTAGAAGAAAAACTTAGCGAAATAAAAATAAAAAGTAATGTGTTCAAATTTACACACTAGCGTGTGGTTTCATTATATCATTTCTTAACCAGGATTTCTTAATTTATTATTTATCCTACCTATGTGTACGAACCAAATTTCAAAGATATATGATAACTTCAATGTTAACAAAAATCAATGAAAGTATCTTGATATTAGGAAACTGTGATGATTAAATTAACAAGTGTTCATTGAGTTGCCTGTTGTTATAATTCAAAACATTGTTCTTAAGCAATGAGAATGTGCTACTTACCAGCAAGTGTGTAATCCATATCAAAACCAAAACACTTAATTTTTTCCATGGCTAAACTTCGGTTCACAAATACCCTACAGAAAGGAATAAAAAATGATAACCCAATTAATAAAAAAAATTCCTAAAATTTTAATGGGATTATTTGACTTTTTCAATCTCATTTAAATAATTTTAAGATCATAATGAAATTTACTCAAATCCTTCATATACAATTAGGAAAATCAGGTATTACACAGAAAATATATGGATTTTCTCATTCTGTCTTGGTATCAACAATGCCATGAACTCCAGACTTCAGAGTCAAATCTCCTTACATACGCCAAATACTAAACATCGTTGTTGGACATTAAGCATATTCATTTAACAATTACTGTATATTAACTATATATACATACCCAAACACAAATACATGCCAAGTACTGCAACTACCTTTCTTCATGTGACTTACATATTATAATCTCTATCCTTAAGTAAGAACTCAGGCAACATAAAACTTGAAAGGCAAAGAACTACAATTCAGTAAATGCTATAAAGTACCATGAGGAAGGGGCCAGAGATATAGGACAGCAGGTAGGGAACTTGTCTGGCACATGGCTGACCTTGGGTTCGATCCTCCGAACTCCGTATGGTCCCCCAAGCCCGACAGTGATTCCTGAGTGCAGAGCCAGGAGTTAGCCCTGAGACCACTGGGTGTCTCAGGAGAGAGAGAGAGAGAGAGAGAGAGAGAGAGAGAGAGAGAGCGAGAGAGAGAGCGAGAGAGAGAGCGAGAGAGAGAGCGAGAGAGAGAGCGAGAGAGAGAGAGAGAGAGAGAGAGAGAGAGAGAGAGAGAGAGAGAGAGAGAGAGAGAGAGAGAGAGAGAGAGAGACGGGGGGAGGGGGAGAGAACCCCTTGTTTAAAAACCAGAAGAAATACCTGAGCTGAATGCAATCAGTAGTCTCTGTCCAGGTAGGGTGAACCGAGCAACCCAGACGGGACCACCAAGCAAGGACCACACAGGCCTGCACCGACTACAGGATGTATGCTATGGGCGAAACAAGACGTTTCCTTTGGTCCTGTTTTTCTGATTGCTTTTTATTTTATTTTATTTTATTTTATTTTATTTTATTTTATTTATTTATTTATTTTTGCTTTTTGGGTCACACCCGATGCCCTGACCTAGACTAGCACTTCTTAACCAGGCCCCACATGGCCCCCCGTTTGATACCGGAATTTTCCAGAGGAATAGGGGTGAAAAATTATACAAATGTGCAGGAGCCAACTGGTAGGCCAGGGGCTACAAGGGAAGAGAACAAGGTCAGAAAGGGGGTGTGGCCAGAAAAAGGCTGAGAAACATGACCCGAGGTCAACAGTCTCTGAAAGGGAGTGACCACGCTGGGGGGCTGCAGAAGCTGCGCCAGGATTCAAGAAGAAAATAAACCTATGGATACTTAACCCAACATCCAAATAGCTCTAATTTGTGTCCGTTTCCTTCTATGAAGTTACAGCAGCATAAATAACTTATCAATAAGTACATTCAGAGATAAGTAGTCCACACTTTATCTGACAGAATAGCTGAAAACTTGGGAAGCATTTTTTAAGCTCTTCAATTCCTAAGTTAGCTTCCCATGTGAACACAGGCCAGGAGTATTGTCCAAAGGGCTACAGTGAACGAATGCTTTGCATGCAGAACCCCAGGGCTCAGCATATACCCAGCACCACACAGCCCCTAAACACACTGGGAGTAACCCCAAAATACAGAGCACAGAGTAGACACCAACTCCATCAGGTATGGCACAAAAAAACCCACAAAAAAGTAATTACAGATAACCTTTCATCTAAGGATACATGCACCACTCTAAAGGCAAGCAAATTTTCCTAATTTGCTCAAAGTAGTTTGAGGAAAATATTTATAGGTTCTTTAATTCAGAATGTTGATCCTTTGAAACTGAAATTGTAATTTTCTATAGTATTCTACACACAGAGTTAAATAATTTATATGTCCTTTTCCTAAGAAAAGTCTTCTGGAAAAATAAATATTTTGTCTTTGATTAGTTATCTATATGAGGAGAAAATGAGAGGAGATGGGGATGGAGCGAGGACTGGAGCGGTAGCACAGCAGGTAGGGTGTCTGCCTTGCACATGGCCGACCTGGGTTCGATTCTTCCGCCCCTCTCAGAGAGCCTGGCAAGCTACCGAGAGTATCCCGCCCGCACGGCAGAGCCTGGCAAGCTCCCTCTGGCGTATTCGATATGCCAAAAACAGTAACAACCAGTCCCACAATAGAGACGTTACTGGTGCCCGCTCAAGCAAATCGATGAACAACGGGACGACAGTGCTACAGACAGGGGATGGAGCAACAGGACAGTAGGCAGGTGCTTACTTCGCACACAGGCCACCAGCGTCAGTCCCCAGGAGGCCATATGGTCTTGTCCCAAGCACCACCAGGAGGGATTCCTGAGTGCAGAGCCAGGATTAGCCTCTGAGCATTGCGGGGTGTGGCCCACAAACAAACAAATAAATAAAACTTAAAAAAAAAAAAAAAGAATTAGAGGAGAAATGACATGGCACCAAAAGCTCTTAAACACTCCACGACCTCCAAATACGCTGTCATCATGATTCTACCATTTCATCTAAATCCTCTGTCTATACTGACAGACCTCATCTCCTGTACTGGCACCTTCCTAGTTACATACGCCCTTTCCCTCCCACTGTCATCACTGCCCCTGGTCACTACTGTTGCAGTGACTGGAAGTCACAAAGGTGGTTGTGGAGGCTGTGAAGTTCAGCAGCAGAACTGGCTTCAATGTGCAAAAAAAAAAAAAAAAAAAAATCACAAACTTTTGTCGTGGCACAAGAGATCACACACAGCATGTGACAGAGACTGACCCGCGGGCAGCTCTCCCACTCAGCCAATACCCCCTTGTGCAGGCCCCACACGGGTAAGACGTACGTGGTTCTAACTCTCAAAGGAAATAGGACCACTGAGGCTTGGGCTTTCCAAATACATTCTCAGTTCAGGCTGGGGCCAACTGGAGCAAATCCATAATCAGATACTGACATCAAACAGCTGACATGCCTAAAATGTTTGCTGGGAATTCAGGCAGGAATCAACCAGGAGTACTTTTCTTCCTTGTGATAATATCCGTAAGAGACCTATTTGAGACCACATAATTTAAAAAAAAAAAAGTTTCGATTCAGAGAAAACCACGTGAGTTGTTCTGGGCCTGGAGTAGAAGAGGTACTCACTAATCCCACCCATCAGCGTGAAAGGAAGGTAAAAACTAGCCAACAGGCGTAGCAAGAATTGACCAGATCCTTTCTTGACCAGGAAAGAGACTGAAATGCTTTCCTGTCGCCCCTGCCTCCCGAAGCGGTACCCAGGCAGCCTCCAGGCCACTCTGCCAGTCCGGCGGACACTGAAGTGAAGGGCTAGAGCGGGAGGATGCAACACGCCTCAGGCCCTGAAGTGCTGGGAACCACCAGGGCCACCCCCAGCAGTGTTTGGGGGCCTGCAGGGCCACACACGGAGATGATCAAGAGTGATAACACCTGGGTAGGGAGCATTCAAGACATACGCCCTAGCCCCCAGAACTGTCTCCCCACCCCAATTCTGTTTTTTACGGCTTTAAAGATCACAAGCTTTTCAGGTATACAAACTCTGGAAATGATACCCAAAGAAAACATCACAATCTCCTGCCCTACAGTGAGAGTGATGACTACTTACATATCCACCCAATGCAGTCTTCTCTTTTGGCTAGCTCCTCGACCACCCAAACGCACACAGAATGCCTCCTGCAAAGCCACCTCCCGTGACACACCCCAGCAGCTGCCCTTCAGCGAGCAGCCAGAGCAGGAGAAGCTTCCCGGGCAGAGCTGTTTCCCTTTGGAAGACTTTCACCAAACAGCCTTTTTCTTTTTCTTTCCAAGACAAGTTTGAAAATAACTAACTTATGTCATTCAAAATAAGTACTATCACTCAGAGAAATAATTCCCAACTGTAAAAGAGAAATAGTCTCAGAGCCAAAGCAATAGTAGAGGAGTAGGGGATGTGCCTTGCACACAGCCGACTCAGCTCGATTCCCGGCCTCCACATGGTCCCCCAAGCACTGCCAGGACTGACCCCTGAATGCAGAGCCAGGAGTAAGGCCTGAGCACTGCCTTGTGTGGCGCCAAAACCAAAACACCAAACCAAAACAAACCAACAAACAATATTCTTGTCCTCTCTAAATAATCATCTATTATAAAGTGAAAAACCTCATATGTTCATCTCCTTATGTTATGAAACATGGCAGGAGAGGGTAATAGAGAATTAAATGTAACTTGTATGCAAACTAAATCTAAAATGTCTAAACAAAGCTACTGGTAAATGAAAAACCTCCATTATAGTGCACTGGAATAATATATATGCAAAGATATACAAAAATAACAAACATCCAAACACTGAAAGTATGCACTGACTTCAACAGAGAGGCAGCCGGGAGCCAGAAATACCAGCTGGAGGATGGAGGGCTCTCAAGAGAATCTGTCTCCGGCCTCACACTTTCGGCCGCTCTTGACTGCTACACACAAGAAAGCATTAGGTCCCGCATCAATTAGAGCCATGACCAATGGCACACGACACAAGGAAAACAAAGATCAGACTGACCTACAGCACCTAAACGTTTCTGCTGGTCCCAGTACCCGAAACTGTCTTTGACCATGACAGTTTACTTGAGTCACTTTCTAAACCATTAACTAATGGAACATACTCTGTCTCCGTCTTCTAAGTGATATGTATCTTGAATATATTTATGAAATTAATTTTTAAAGCTTGTTAGTCACTCCAGAAACACGACTGAACCAGACATACAACTTTAAGACACAATTATCAGTCAGAAATTCCTACATACCAAATCCTTTCCAAGGTCCAGATTTGAAACCAAATAAGAGCAACGATCTTCAGAGGCACACGGGATCGCTCCCCACCCGACAGCCACCCAGACAGCACAGCAGCCTGTAACTAGAACACCCCACTGCAGAAAGGCATGAAATCTGAAGAAGTTCCATCCAAACAAGTAGAGCTATTAGCCATAAGAAGTAAGACTAATAATACATGTGCCTTCAGAAAAGGGATCTAATAGTCTTACACATAAGGAACATGAACATGCAATTACTAAACTGGAAATTCCGTAAACAGTTAACAAGCTCCTAATGGTTTTGATTTAACTCTAAATTCAAAGCAGCATTACCTCATCTGTCACTGGTTGCCGTTTTTTGCAAAGTGTGAAACTATCTGAGCCAACTAGTTCTTGAAGTCACATAACAAAAGTCTTCAAGTCCCTGGTATTAAAACTACTCTTTTGGTGTGTGCCTTTTAACCTAACTTCAAAGACTGGGTCTGAATCAGGCCTTCCGACAGCACGGGTCTTCCCGACAGAGCTGGAGAGAACACCTCTGTGTCTAATTTAACTTGTCATTGGATATCACTGTTGCTCCGGCAAATCCATTTGGAATAGAATTTCTCTGGCAATGGTGAACTTTATCCCTAACTCCTCCCCCCCGCCTCGGAGTCACAGTTTCCTGGCACAGCGCCCAGCAAGTTACTGCAACAACAAATGAGCCTGAGAATACATGCAGGAGATCTTCTTGGGAATGCTTCGGTCAGTGTTAGGGTTTCTGTAATTATACACTCAAAAGTCTGTCGCAAGCAAAGAAAGTTACCAGTGCTTTAAGAAAGAGTGAAAATTGAGATTATAATACAAATGACGTGTCTCTGTGTCCCTGTGTGTTTTACTGTTTTCACTTAAAAGGAAAATGCTGTAGATTTTTATTCTAAAATGTTTCTTTGCCCCCAAGACAGCTGCTGTTTCTGCACTTTCATTTTCCCACTCAAACCTAAAATCTAGTTAACAACCTTTTTTTTAATTTTAATTCTCTCCTCTCCCTCGAATCCACATCATCTCACATCTATGCCTTCATTTAAATTTCCAAATGTCTCTGGGATTTAGATGTTACATTCAATTTCCATGTTAACCTTTATCCAGATACTCACTACACTCATTAACTCTTCAGTAAGCACCTCCCATTTCTTCCTCCTGCAAACTAATGCCCAATTCATCGTTTTGAAGCATGTTATCAAATGCGGCCCATGGACCAACGTTCGTCTTACTAGTTATTTCCAATCCAGAACAAGATATATATAAAAATTTTAAATATTCGGACTTGTAAAGGTGTTTGACAGAGAGGGTTTTTTTTGTTTGTTTTTTTGTCAACAATAATGATAAAGAGCCAGTGCAACAGGTGACAGTACAGTGGGTAGGGCATGCAAGCAGCCAGCCCAAGGTAGATCCCTGGCACCCCAGAGGGTTCCCTGAGCTCTTTCAGAAGTGATCCATGAGTGTAGAGCCAGGAGTAAGCCCTGAGCACTGCTGGGTATAACCATAAAAAAGGAAAGACTTCATCGTGTCTCTTCTTCTTCCTAGCACTTTATTTTTATTACGTCTTGTAAGTGTAGTAAATTACTATCTAATAAAACACCCCTTTATATTATTATAAATATAGTACAAGTGACAGCATGTTATAATATTATAAGAACAATTTTGGTTTTTTGTTGTTTTGGGGGCCATACCCAGTGGTGTTCAGGGCTCCTATCTCTGCACTTAGGAATCACTCCTGGCGGGCTCAGGGGCCCATATGGGGAGCTGGGGATAGAGCCCGGGCTGGGCGCATGCAGGGCAAGCACCTTACCCACTGTACGATCTAGCTCTAATTTTAAAAAATAGTATTTCACTATTTTGAAACAGATGAGTTTCTTAAATCCTCCATTATAATTTGAAAAGCACTATCCTAAAACTCATCTCCAATCAAATCACTCTCCTATTTATTAACCTTTAAAAATTTCTCCCTGCCCAACTCATAAATTGCAATTTTTTATCTTCAAGGAGTTTCGGGTCTTTAGTGTCTTTCCCAAATCAGCTCACTGCTCCGGCTCACGTAGCACAGGGTGTGGCACAAAAAAACAAAAGAAACAAAAATATGACCTTTTAAAAATCAAAATGAACTACTATTTCTTCCCAGTACATTGCAGCTTTGCTTATGCTGTTTCAAATACCTGAACTGGCCTCCTCAGTTTTTCTACCTTATTTTCCAAGACCCAGTAGCAAGCTCAAACAACCTCTTCAAGAAACTGCTGTTTATGCCACAGGACTGTGTGACCATTTCTGAGGCCAGGATCTGTTGTCTTCCCAACATTTCTGAGCCTTGTAAAAACAGATATAATATTTAACAGAACTAAAAAAATCAAACTAAATCTTTAATTTAGTTAGCGGTTGCCACAGGCTGCAGGGGTAAGGAATGTGGGGTTTCTGCTAGAATGAGCACAGGATTTTTTGGGGCGCGAGGTGAGGGGTCACTTTTTGTGTCACACCTGATGATGTTTAGAGATTAATCCTGGCTCTGCACTCAGAAATTACTGCTGGTGGTGTCACACGACCACATGAGATGCTGAGGATCAAACCTGGGTCAGCCACATGCAAGGCAAACGCCCTATCTGCTGTGATTATAGCTCCGGCCTGAGCACAGGGTATCTGAAGGAAATGTGAGCGCTCATAATTAGTGGCAATTCTAAAAACACTGAAGTCACCCTTTCAAAAGATGAACTGACTGGCATCCAACCTTTCTCTATGAAAGCTGGCATGCCAGGAGAGGCCTCTGCACTCAGGGGAGCCAGGGCCCACCACTCCCAGTGACACCCGCCCAACTGTGTAAGTGAGAGACAGCTGGGTCCCGGGGGCTAGAGGTCCTGGGGGCACACCCAATACTGCTTGGGAGCCACAGAAGAATGGGCCGCAGGCAATGCTGGGGACCAAACTCAGCGCCTAAGCACATGCAAGGGGGGTGCTCAGGGGACAGTCAATGATTTCTAAAATAAACCATGAATGACAATATTATTCTCACTCAAATATTCAACATCTACAATTTTCAGAGAAAACAAGTATGAAGATGTGCACAGAACAAAATGAAATTTAATGATAAAATAAACTGGACCGTGGGGGGTGGGGGGTGGGGGGAATAAGACTAAGAGGTGGAGAGGTAGTACAGCAGGTAGGGCATTTGCCTTGAACACAGCCAAGCTGGGTTCAATCCCTGGCATCCAATATGGTTCCCTGAGCACTGCCAGAAGTTATCCCTGAAAGACAGGAGTAAGCCCTAAGCATCACTGAGTGTGGCCAAAAAAACAGAACAAAACAAAAAGTAGATTAAAATGTTTAATTGTAAAACCTCCCCACATTCTGGATGACTAAAAAGTTAGGAAATCCCAAGAAGACAGAGCCTCAAAAAGTTAGGCCATCAAAGGGCTTTAACCCTCTACTACAGATGCTCTGTACTGTTCAGCTCCAGGAGGGAAAAGCATCTCCTTGAGATTTTGAACAAGACAAACGTGTAAGGCCTGTAGTCTGAATTTATACTTCTAAAAATAGGGGCTGGAGTGACAGGACAGTGGGTTCGGCACTTGCCTTGCAGCTGCTGACCCGGGTTCGATCCCTGGCACCCATATGGCCCCTAGCACTGCCAGGAATGATGCCTGAGAGTAGAGCCAGGAGTAAACCCTGAGCACTGCCGGGTGTAGAACAAAACCAAAAGCAGTAAAAATAAATTTATTGTTCTAAAATGTACTTTAAACAAAGTTTTTCCAAATATCATTTTCTCTAATTTTTTTTTTGAGGGGGGAGTGGTCTTGGACACAACTGGCTCCTTTCCAGCTCTTTGCTCCAGGGGATCACATGATGCCAAGGACTGAACCAAGGCCTCCCACACGCAAAGCATGCACTCAGCCCCTGAGCAGTGTCAGGGGACCATGTGATGCTGGGATCAGATGGGCGCTTCCTGCAGCCAGGGCCTTCACTCACCGCAGCCTGCTGAGCTCTCGGCCTGTACCACTCCCCAGCCCACACACACACAATTGCTCGAAGTAAAGATCGTTGTGAATACTGTAGAGATTATTTTAAAATGCAGCAAAATACCAAGGCTAAACCCTGTGGGATAAAATCTGAGAAAAAAGGACGATTACCCATAATATTTTTAAGTCAAATTAACAACTGCAAGTGTTATACATAATGGCCAAAATGTAGTATTTGAAATAAAAGTAATTCATTTGGGCCTCTTAAGAGACAGAAACTCTAATAAATAATAATAATAACAATAATAAAAGTAACAGCAATAATCATCTAACTCTACAAAGACTAGTTTGATTCTTACATCAAGAATGCATTCCCCCCACCTCCTCCCACTTTAAACAACCTTTTTCTATTCATACCCTTTCTGTAGGATTTTATTTTTAGTTTTATTTTAGGCACCCTGGCTTCTAACAGTGCCAGTGGTCGGGCAGGACAGCATCAAGAGGAACACACTTCCCCGCATCGGTCCCCGTGCGCCCGAGCTTCCTACTGCAGCTCTCGGATTCTGCTGCCTTTGAGCATCTATTATTCCCCTGCTATGTTTCATCTAAGAAATTTTTATGCAACTCTAGGCATACAGATAAACAAGACAGGTATATAAATCATCCCTTTTCTGATAATCATTTTTTAAAACAATTTTTTTTTTAATTTAAGGTTGTGACCCACAGTTTTAAGAAGCTAGGTCTTAGGGCACCTTATCTCCCACCAACTATACTCCCTTGGTTATAAACAATAACTAATTAACAGCATTCTAAAAAAAAATGAGTTTGTCAGGCCTCATACCCCCAACAATGTTAGTGGTTTTAAAATTTCATCCATTTTTTTGGGCCGAAGCGATAGTACAGCAGATAGGGCATTTTGCTTGTAAGCGGCCAACCCGGGTTTAATCCCCAGCATTCCATATGGTCCCCTGAGCACTGCCAGGAGTGATTCCTGAGTGCAGAGCCAGGAGTAACCCCTGAGCGTAGTCAGGTGTGACCCAAAAAGAAGAAGAAAAAAAATTCATCCATTTTTAAGGGTAAAGTTTGTTAAGTTAGTCAACTGTACTGACTAAACATGTAACAATGACCACAATCTAGAATATGTCCTTCAACCAACAGTATTCTTTACATCCTTTTACAATAAATAGCTTCCCTAACCCTGGCGCCAAGCCACCACTGGGCTATTCTATCACTGCGCTTTTCATTAAAGCAGAATCAAGTCGGAGTCTGGCCTATTAACACAACTCTTCTAAGATTCGTTCCCATGGTAACATATAGTCCATTAATTCCCTTTTAAGGGGTGAGAGGGCCGCTCTGGGCTCTGTGCTCAGGGGCCAAATGCTGTGCCAGGGATCAAATGGGGGTCAGCTGAATGCAATGGTCACTCAGCTGCCTTGCAATGGCCTTATCCACTGTAATATCTTTCCAGCGGAGTTTACTTGTAAGTGGTATCCTTTTGTATGGGCAGGCCACATACTGCTTACCCATTCAGCTAACGTAAATATGCAGATATTCTCCCCCCCCACCACCTGACTCAGGGACTCACACACTCAGGACATGTGCTCTACCTCTGAGCTACACTCCCACAGCCTGGCTACTGTAGATAATGCTGATCCCAGACCAAAACATTAAAGTTAAAAATGTCCAATACTGGAAATACTTAGTTAAATAAATGCTCAGTTAAATACTCAGCTAATACTGGAAATACTTAGTTAAAATACTGGAAATACTTAAGAGTTGGCAAAGGAGCCAACTGAAGCTCAATAAACAAGACAATAGCCAGGGAGGCTCAACTAGCAACAAAAAAGCTCAGCAAACCTTCAAGGACTTTGAATACTCCCTTGGTCAGAATACAACAATCCTCACAGACTTCCTGCATTCTTTGATAATTCCATTAGCCATTTTGTTGTAACAAGCAATATAAAATAAATTAATTTTGTATTGCTAAGAGGGCAGGTTTGGGGGTTCAGGTGGGAAACTGGGGACAACGGTGGAGGGAAGGTCTCACTGGTGGTGGGACTGGTGTTGGAACACGGAATGCCTGAAACAACTGTATTATGAACAACTTTGTAAACCAGTGTTTAAATAATCCCTTTTTTTAAATGTATAATACTAAGGGCCAGGGAGATAGCAGCACAGCAGTCTTGCACAAAGCCCCAGGTCACATGAGGCCCACCAGGTACTGCCAGGGGAGAGCTTTAAGCAGAGTCAGGTGAGCACTGCCAGGTGTGCCCCAAAGACAAAACAAAAAAAAAGTATACTACTATTGTAAACCTCAATAAAAATAAGTGATCAGGGGCTGGAGTGATAGCTATTGGGGGAGGGGGCGTGAAGACGGTGGTATTTAAAGAACTTGCACATGGCCCGCAAGGGTTCAATCCCTGGCATCCCAGATGATTCCCTGAGCACCGAGTCAGGAGTAACCTGTGAGCAGTGCCAGTGTTGCCAGAAAACACAAACAAAAGAAGTGGGTGTTGCCGGAAAAACAAACAAAAGAAGTGATCACTTAAAAAAAAACAAAAACAAAACAAAACAGGCCGAGAGATAGCACAGGAGGGAAGGCGCTCAGCTGGCAGGTGGCTTCAGTGGCTGTGATCCTGGTTCAAATCCCCAGGGCCACAGGTGGTTCCCTAAGCACAGACAGGTGTGGCCAAAAAAATCAAACACATAAAACAAACAAACAAACAAACAAAAAGGAAATCATTAAAGCCTATGACTATTTTTTTTAATATTTAAATATAGGCAAAAGCTCAGTGGCCTTGAATTAGGTAAAGACTTCTTAGATAAAATACACGTAGACTCAAACAAGAACAAAAACTACAGGGGGTGGAGTAATATAGCACAGTGGGCAGGGCATTTGCCTTGCATGCAGCCGACCCGGGTTCAATTCCCAGCATCCCATATGGTTCCCTGAACACCGCCAGGGGTAATTTCTGAGTGCAAAGCCAGGAGTAACCCCTGAGCATCGCTGGGTGTGACCCAAAAAGAGGAGAAAAAAAAGAAAAAAAACTACGAAACTGGGTTTAAATTAAAAGTTAAGAAATAGGGGGTGGAGTAATAGCACAGCGGGTAGGGCGTTTGCCTTGCACGCGGCCAACCCGGGTTCAATTCCCAGCATCCCATATGGTTCCCTGAACCCCGCCAGGGGTAATTTCTGAGTGCAAAGCCAGGAGTAACCCCTATGCATTGCCGGGTGTGACCCAAAAAGAAAAAAAAAAGTTAAGAAATAAAATAAAACTGCTTTTAGAATGATACCATTAAGAAAAAACAGACTAAGAAAAATTGCCAAAAGAGGCACACATATCATACTTCAAAATTCTGGTGATGTCATGAGAAACCTAAAACAATATAAAATTATTTATATATACACTTGTTCTTTTTAGTAATAAAGTTTTAAAACAGCAGTAAAGAGGATAATTTTATTTTGTCAAATATTCAATTAAAGTGAATTTATTAACACAGGGATCTGAAACTACATCAAAATTTCTAAAAGAACAAAGAACTAGAGAAACAATTATATGCTCTCAGAAATTCAAACCCATAATTCTTCTGTAGTGGTCCATGGATGTCCCTCTGTGGTAGAGGTACTTATTTGCAAGTATGGGGACTGAATTCACTCCCCCAACATCATTAAAATAAACTTTTTACTGTGCTTTTGAAATTTTTTTGAGGAAAAAAAATTGTCTTATTGTCTTATTTAATCAAATAGAATGTCTCTCCAAAACAAGCAAGTCTAGTTAGCTATGTTTAAAGGCTAGAAATGAGAAAATAAACAGCACAGAGATATTAACTTACAATGTTACCTATCACACTGGCCGTGAAAAAAAAAATCAGTAACACTTTAAACTCTGAAGCTTAAGAATAATACAAAACAATAAAAACAACACAGAATAATTAAGCACTGCAAAGTGGAATGGGGAATTTTACTTAAAATTATTTTTTGCCCAAGCAGCAGCCCTAAAAGAAACAAAACCACAGGCTTCTTTAAAAACTGAAATCGTTCACACTATTTTCTAAAAGCCCTACTTATTTAAAAAAAAAAAAAATCTTTCAAACTTCACTCATTTCTATGTAAGTAATTTGGTAATACTCTGGCTTTTCGGTAGGAAAATTGGAACCGTTGTAAATTTCCCGCAGGGTAATGGGTGAGCCCCTCCCCTCACTGAGGCCTCCTGAGCATGACCCACCCTCCTGCTCCCCTGCAAAACTAGCCGAAGGACCTTAGCAAAGGAAACGCTCACAAACTCGGCTTCCAGGTCTCTCCCCTCCCTCCTGATCTTGCAGGTCCCCTCTTCACCGAGAAGCACGAAGGAGAAAGAACAAAGTCACTTACCCTTCCTTAGACATTCTCAAGACCTACTTCCTCTGGATGAGAACACAGGATCAACAAACAAGCCTCGCGGATCTCCTGAGAACTGTGGCTCATTTGTTCGAGCACAGAGAGCCGGGGCCGGAGAGGCCCAGGAGCTCGGGCACGGTGCCGAACCCTAGCCAGGCAGCATCGCAGGCACCAATAGCCTCCGCTCTCAGGACCTCACGCTGGAGAAGAATAGGGGACACGGACAGCAGGAGAAACCACGACTGGCCTGAACGGCTTCAGACTCGCAGCTTAGGAAGGAGACAATCCAAATGGCAAATTCCCGTAAGAGACAGGAATGGTTACTGGCAAACACACAGAAAAAGCAAATTTACCCCCTAATGAGGCCCGCCAACTGAACGCAAACAACGAGCGGCCCTCGTCAGTCCAAATCATTTTTAGTTTACTAAGAAAAAAAATCAACAAGATAAATTATTATTATAATTGTCATTTCGGCTATTCCTCTCTTAGAAAATGAACAACATGAACTACAAATGAAGGGAGTATTTATGCGCTGATCATATTACAGGAGGAACAAAGTATTTCCACAGAGGTCTTTTTTTCTTCTGATCATTAAGTACTTTTAAGGAAAACATCTGCTCACAAATAATTTGTGAGCTCTAAACTGCCTAAAAAAAATTTAGCTCAAATGAAATGTTCAAGTCTTTGGCACATGGGAGATAAATCCACAACATTCTAAAGGTTAATTTCAAATCTTAGCGGAAGTTGAGCTTTCAAAGCAAAAACATCTGCAACATTCCTGCCTCCTGACCAATCCAATGCATAGGGATTATGCAAGAAGGAGGGGCGGGAAACAAGTGTGCTAAAATAAAACCTAAGATTTTCTCTCTGAGATGGCAGACCCGTGTGATTCAGATCAAAAATAAAATATACATACCTTGGAGAAGTACTATTTGCACTAAAACTAGAATTTGAAAAATACATACCCAAGTATCTTACTAAAATTAGAGGCTACTGCTGGTCACTGAAATGTTTTAAAAGCCAAGTACTTGTAAATAGCATTAAATAACTGGAAAGTCCCCCCAAAATTATTTAGGAAAGCCGTCAGAAAGAGGAGAGGCAGTGGGGCAACCGAGTTTCCAGCTGGCTTCCCGGCGCAGGGCCGAGAGCTCCCTCCGGGCCAGGGGCGCCTCCCGCGGACCCCCAGCACGCCGTCAGGTGCGGGCGCTCAGGGCGCGGGAGGGGACGCAACCAAAGCCCCTGGGCGAGTGCAGCGGGCTCGGCTTCACGGCTTCCGGCAGCCACAGCTGGGGGCCATTCAGAAGGGATCTAAATACAAAGGACCAACCGAAGGGGCGAAAGGCCAAGAGGGCGCCCAAACAGCAGTGCCCCTGGGATCACACTCCACGTGTGGAATAATGCCAGAGATTAAACCCACTGAGCCTCACCCCTGGTCCCAAGGAACACTTTTTCAGTTAATCTGCCTGGGAGCCCACTGGTGCCGGGGATCAAACCAAGGTCGGCCACACGCAGGGTAAGCACCTAAAGCCCCTCAGTCACCCTATTACATCCCTCCAGCCCCTAGAGGAAACACATTTTTACCTTTTTCTTTTTTCGTTTTCTCTTGTTTCCAGGTCACACCCACTAGTGCTCAGGGTTCACTCCTGGTTCTGTGCTCAGGAATCAGTTCCAAAGGAAACTTTTTAAAAATTCCCATATTGTATATCAAAGATTTTCATTATTATCTTCAAACCAAAGATTTTCATTGTTATCTTCAAACCAATAAATATAAGACCCTGAACTGATTCTGGAAAAATGATCTGATCCTTACAAGTGCCAATTTCATATCACTTTTCTGGGTTTTCAACTTTGGCATCACAGTTCAGAGTGTTCAGAAATGTGATTACCACTCTAAAAATGTACAACTCACATAGAGAAAGGGGAAAAAGCTCACTTGAACAGAATTTAACACATCTATTGAGCTTCCCCTGCAAAAGATATTTTATTGTCAGATAATTAGTTCCTTCAAAAACAACTCGTGAGTTTTCTAGAAATAATGAACCTGTATCTGCCATTAGTAACACAAAATGGCAGTTCTGGTTGGTGCCTTTGAAAGAGATTTTAGGATTAGACGAGGGACCAAACCAGGCTGGGCACACGCCAGGCAAGACCCTCACCCCCCTGCATCATCTCTCTAGCCCAAGAGGACCCTTTAACACTAACCTTATATTAGTTGTAGAGATCACGGGCAGAGATGAAAAATAACACAGCTGCCTGGGGGTGTGACTCAGAGGCAAGGTGCACGCCTCATATTTGTGAGGCCCAGAGGCTGAGCAACAGCCATGGGGGAAAAAGTGGGGGGAGAGAAAAAAATAACATGGAGACACCCCTGTAATATCTGTCACCTAGCTCCCCCCAAAGGAACTTCCTGCATGAGTATATTACAGGTAGGCCAAGGATGTGTCTCCAAGGAGAAGTGCCTTGCACATGTGTGTCTCTCGGTTTGATCTCCAATACTGCCCCCCCACACACACACACACAAATCACAGCACAGAAATTGATATTGGTAGAGTTTACCAACCTTATTCAGATTTTACCAGTTTTACAGGCTCTTGGCTTGTATGTGTGTAGTGATTCGTGGAACCACCACCAGAGTTGAGATTACAAAACATTTCTAACACAGGGAATCCTAGTGCAAGTCCTTTCTGTTTGTTTTAGGGCCACACCCGGGGGTGCTCAGGGCTTACTCCTGGGCCTGTACTCAGGGATCACTCCTGGCAGCACCGAGGGGACCTTATGTGGTTCAAGGGATTGAAGCCGGCTGCGTGCAAAGCAAACGCCCTCCCTGCTGTACTCGCACCCTACTCGACACCACCCACCCCCAGTGCTAGTCTCATAGATGCACCCATCTCCCTCCCACCCTAGTCCCTGAAGTCCCCAAATCTCTCTTCTCTCTCTCTTCTCTCTCTCCTCTCTCTCTCTCTTCTCTCTCTCTCCCCTCTCTCTCTCTCTCTCTCTCTCTCTCTCTCTCTCTCTCTCTCTCTCTCCCTCCCTCCCTCCCTCCCTCTCTCTCTCTCCCTCTCTCTCCTCCCCTACCACCCCCCTCTCGCTTTGTGCTCAGGGATTACTCCTGGCCCTGCACTCAGAAATTACTCCTGGTAATGCTCAGGGGAGCATATGGGATGCCAGGGATCAAACCCTGCAGTCACATGCAAGGCAAACGTCCTACCTCTATACTATCACTCCAGCCCCACTATTCTATCCCCAATCTCCATCACTGTCATTTCAAAAAATACTCAAAAATAAAATCACACCACATATAACCTTTAGAGATCTATTTACTCAGATTTTCTTCTGCATCAAGTTGTGTGTTTAAACAGATGACTCCTTTTTTTCAGTGCAAATAGTATTCCACAGGTAAAGTTTTAGGCAAAATAAATAACACTGCAGCACTGTAATTCCATTGTTCATCGATTTGCTCGAGCGGGAGTAACGTCTCCATCCTGAGACTTGTTGTTACTGTTTTTGGAATATTGAATATGCCACGGGTAGCTTGCCAGGCTCTGCCGTGCAGGCAAGATACTCTGGGTAGCTTGCCGGGCTCTCCAAGCAGGACGGAGGAATCGAACCCGGTTGGCTGCGTGCAAGGAAAATGCCCTACCTGCTGTACTGTTTAAACTAGGCTAAATAATTTAGTGGTGTAGGCAAAATAAATAGCTAAAAAATTATTACAAGACCTGAACTCTCACCTGTCATTCCTTACATATGGAAACACAAACCATAAAGCACTAGATATACTAGACACTAAGCAAAGCACCAGAATCACACACTAGTCAAACCCTTTTAACAGTTCTAATATTCTACCTCATTCTATTCTGACAGACCAGCTGCACATTATTTAAGAACATGGATCCTCAGCATTACTGAAGACCTAATTTTCCATGAATTTTTAAACGGCTACTGAAATTTTAACCACCTATCCATTTCAACATCTGAGCCCATACAAAAATGACAGGTGAGAGCTGGACGACAGTACTGTGGGCAAATCACTGGCCTTGCACGTGCTGACCCAGGCTTGACTCCTGGCACTGCCCATGGTCCCCTGAGCCCGCCAGGAGTGATTCCTGAGTGCAGAGCCAGTGGTAGGTCCTGAGCACTGCTGAGTATGACCAAAAAATAGGAAAAATAATTTTTAATTACAATTAAAAAATGAAATGACAGATGAATTCAGCGTATATTAACAACTAAAAGGATAAACCTATAAGTGGTTACGACAGAAGAATGTATCAACTTGGGCATTTGCATACCACCTACTCACCTACTTCTAATCTGAAGTTTAAAAAAATGAAATAAAAAACATTTTTAGTTCTTCTTGTGTGCCAACTTATAGGAACTACAAAGTGTGATTTTGTACATATATATTTATATTTTTTACATACTTATGTTCCTTTTTGTTCCTTAAACATATAAAGTAAACTTCTTTTGACTGAAGAAAAAACTATTCAAAGAAAAATACGACTGACTGACATAATCTGAAGGCCTACATTTCTATTTTAAAAAATAATTTCAGTTAAAAAGACAACGAAATTTAAAGACAACAATTTAAAATAAGGAAAAAATCAGCTAACCATAAAATCACCAGTCCAACTACTTATCAAATATCAATTCAACATAAAAGCAATTGCAGTGTTCATAAACTGTATTCATTTACCAATAGTCAATTCCCCTATAAAAGTTCTTCTTACTAAAAGAAAAAAAAGATCACTGAAACTTAAAACATAGTAAAAAACAAATACCTGAGTTCAGCATCCTGATCACAATCAATGTGAAGAGCAGACGAAAAATCTAATTGTTCCATTCTTGGATTCAGTAGATATAAATTCCGATCTCTACTGACCACTATCAGATTCTCAATGGGAAACAAGGAGCTATTTGAGACAATGAGGTAATCTGCCTCCTTCAAGCCACTGTAACTTCTGAGTAGTTCAACCTACCAACCAATATATAGCAGCGCATATTCAAATGAAGGGCTGGCCCGTGATCACCCTCCTCGGCCAGGAAGATGCAGCAACCTTAATGAGGAAGTGAAGAACAATCGTCATACACATTCCAAAAGCCAGTTTCTTAATAATGACACCTGACCATATTGAAATTAAGAAGACTAATATGAAGCAAGGAAAGGGCTGGAATTTGGAGTTTATTTAGTTAAGTAAAAATAAGGAAGTTCTTCTAGAAGAACTTCGAAAGCACATGCAGTGTACCAGTTGATGCAAGATCAGTATATATTCTAATTTAACCAATGTATTACCAATTCCCCAAAACAGTCTTTAATTTTTAAAAAAATGAATGAATACTACACAATATAAAATAAATTACTGCTGGGCCTGCTACAGGGGCAGGCTGGAGGCAATGGTGGAGGGAAGGGGCAGTGGCGGGGAGACTGGGTGCGGGGAGAGGGTGGTGGGACTGATCTTCAAAGCCTGGAGCAAAGCAGCTCTGCAAACCACGGTGTTTAAAAATGGAGAGGGAAAAAAAGAATACAAATTGATTTAACTAGAAAATTAAAATGGATTTCTTCTTGGGGTAGGGAGACAGTACAAGAGTTTTCGCACATGCTTTGCAGGCCGGAGGCCCCCCCCCACATGGTCCCTGAACTGTCCCTGGAGCAACCCCCTGCCCTCCCCCCACCACACACATGTGAAGTGGAAAGCAGCATTCCTGGCTGTGGCCCAAATACCAACAGGCTGAAGTAAAACACAGTTTCTCCTAAACGCGTTCTCATTCTTAATTAACAGAACAAGTACCTGCCCAGAGTTCAAGAATTTAATTTTTTTTAATTGCAAATTGCATTATGCTGCAACACACACACACACACACACACACACACACACACACACCCCAGAGTCCACTGTGAAGAGGCACACAGAGTAGTCCAAGTCGGAAAGGCGGAGCCTGGAGGACAGGGAGCGCTGTCTTATCGGTACAGTCTCAATGGCCCCAGACAGCAAGTCAGGAGGGTGGCTGGTGCTGGCGACGGCACAACAATGCAATGCACTTACTGCCACTGAGCCCTACTCAGGAAGGCAGGAACAGACGGAAAGCTGGGGAGGCAGCGTGGGGGTCGGGGCACCAGCTTTCCACATTCAGCACCTCATGGCCCCTAGCGTACCCCGTGTAGCCCTGGAGGTCCCAGAGCACCACGAAGGTGGCAGTCCCTGGCCCCAGAGGGCCCAATTAGCACAATATTCTTCTTTCTTTTTTTGCTTTTTGGGCCATACCCAGAGATGCTCAGGGGTTACTCCTAGCTCTGGCCTCAAGAATCACCCCC